>NC_137810.1:44231377-44341782 GCF_963921795.1 Nannobrachium achirus
GTAATTTTTCTTTTCATATGCATCAAGGTTTTTATTTAATAATATAATTTATCAGCTTGTGTTCCAGTTCCAATTTTGTCAGCCTACTGTATGTATTTGTTTCATCACTTTTAATTTCATTCATGTGTTTACCATGTATTCTGTATGAGCTCTCTCTCTCTCCTGATTGGATGAAACTAGTATCCTGACCTGACCTGACATGGAGTTCGAAACAAGGGTCCACTACAAACTCGATAACACATTTATTGAGTACCCGGTATCAATAAGCTTTGGGCTTATCAAGCTTATCGAGCGTAGCAGCCCATGACGTCATGTTTAAACAATCAAGACAAGAGGCGATCAAGAAGGTATTACAGTACCATTCATAATAGCCATTTAACACTTATTTCACACAAATTAATGATTGTTTTAATGATATTTAATGATAATATTTGTTACTTTTGTCACTGTCATCTTCATGGTGCAGCCACGAACTCACAGTCACAACAACTGGCCAATAAAGAAAGATTGAGAGACGACATAATTTGTCGCCTCACGTCTTTCCACAAAATATGCGAAAACGCTCAATAGTGGGCTCGATAAAAGCCCGGCTCAATAAGCAGGATCGATAAGGAGCTCATTTTCAATAAAAATGAACAAGCTACTCAATACGCATACAAGCGATTGGACCTTGGTGATTGAATTGAGCTGTAGGTTTTGAAGCACAAAAAAACTCCAGTTTTAGCCGCATTTCACTGGCTCCCTGTCAATTTTAGATTTTAAGCTTATTTTATTCACTTACAAATCCTTGCACGAATGAGAGAAAGGGGAAGACGGAGAATCGGAGCAGCAGGAGCGGTTTTGCAGTCGCTAAATCGCACTGTGGTGAAGAAAAAAAGAGTTGAGCCGGAAGGCAAAGCTCTCTGTCTACCGAGCAATCTTCATTCCTACTCTCACCTATGGTCATGACCGAAAGTATAAGGTCGCGGGTGCAAGCGGCCGAAATGGGTTTCCTCAGACGGGTGGCTGGTATCTCCCTTAGAGATAGGGTGAGAAGTTCAGTCACCCGAGAGAGACTTGGAGTAGAACCGCTGCTCCTACACTTGGAAAGGAGTCAGCTTAGGTGGTTCGGGCATCTAGTACGGATGCCCCTCGAGCGCCTTCCTAGGAAGATCCTCGATGCACGTCCCACTGGGAGGAGACCCCGTGGCAGACCAAAGACCAGATGGAGGGATTATATCTCCAAACTGGCCCTGAGGGAATGGAGGAAGTTGCTCAGGAGTCAGGATAAGGAAATCTGGAGGTCTCAGTTGGAACTGTTACCCCCGCGACCCGATCCCGGATAAGCGGTTGAAGATGGATGGATGGATGGATCCTTGCACGGTCTGGCCCCTTTATACCTGTCCGAACTTGTGGAACTCTACATCCCACAAAGAGCACTGAGGTCAGCTAACCATTTGCTCTTAGAGGTTCCCAATAGGCCCAACAGGCTGAGAAGTAGGGGCGACCACACCTTTGCCGCCCCTAGGCTTTGGAACAGCCTGCCCTTCTTTATTAGAAGTGCAAACTCTATTGAGACTTTTAAATCCCTTCTTAAAACACACTTTTATTCTTTCGCTTTTAATCACACTCAAATGTATGTCTGAATCTGTTTGTTGTATGTGATGTGTAACTTTGTGTCGTTGCACTCATATACATTATCGTTGATGTTTTTGTTTTTTGTTGTACAGCACTTTGGTCAATCTGGATTGTTGTAAATGCACTTTATAAATAAAGTTTGATTTAATTTGATTTGAGCTGTAGGTTAAGTGTATAAAGTGAGTGAATCTATGTGATGCGAATGCTCCAATGAAGGCTCTTAGCCGAAACATAGCGTTCATTTATTGGTGTGTGCCAATAAAAAAGTGGAGATGTGAGTACTTTGTCCATTTGAAATATTGGATGTGCTACCTTTTTGGGATTCTTTTTTCTTTTTATGTATACTGGATATTATATTAGGTAGCACTCCACTGAGAAACCCCATGTTTATTATAGTAGATATAGCAATGGTTACTATGGGAATATTTAACACGTATTTTAACAAAAACTTACGGCACCTTTGAGGCCACTACTATCCATGTGCTACACAGGACAACCTGCACTTGACACACTTAAATATACACATTCGTGTTAGGAATTAATTTGAATCGGCTGTCTTGACATGTTTATAGCCAACATGATTTCATTGTTAACATTCCAGGGAACCCAGACAGAGCCAGGTCATCTGCCTGTTATCCATTATCACAGTTCAAACAGAACTTCATACTAAAGTGCTTGTGCAGTGTCCACTTGAGTTAGTTCTTAACTACTGGATGATGTGAAGATTACTTTACTTTGTTTGCAGCCTGATAATATCACAAGTATAATGCCAATTCCAGCCTATATAGCCTAAATTACAACTGTTATCCTAATCATTAAGTGATGTCATGCTTTTCTGTAGCCTACTGTATGTATTCCAGTGGTAGTTAAAGTGGGGTCCAAGGACCCCAGGGGTATTTGAAGGAATTCCAGTGGGTACCCAGCTAAATTAGCCTATTGGGAACCAGAGGACAAAGTATCACTATTTAATATTTCGGCTATTCAAACATAGCAGATCTACAAGGTCATGAACTACCATGCACTGTTGTGCATTGGGAGCCCACTCCAGGCACAAAATGATTTCAGATGGCCTGGGTGTCCAAGGCCAAAGGCTATAATCAATTTGGGTCCCTATGGGGAAAAAAACTCTGCTGGTAGTCTGTCCTCTTAGGCTAAATTTGTGACAGTTTGAGAGTTGTGTGTGATTTTGTGTCTGCTGCAGAATGTGTATTTACATCTCACTCTCACCTCACATGCACATAAAAGGCATATTATAGCTGCACATGGTGTTAATCAATAACAGGTGTCCATTGCCTTCATCTGAAGTCAGAAGAAATATAGGTCTAATAAAGTGATAAACACACACACGTGCACACGTGCACGCCGCGCGCGCGCGCGCGCACACACACACACACACACACACACACACGCACGCACGCATGCACGCAGGCACACACACACACACACACACACACGAGGAATGATGATAGGCCTACACAAGATGCACATGCAAATATCTATATAGGCCTACAATGTAAATGTATCCAGTAGCCTACATTGCTCACCTTCCGTCGCACCGCTCAAGTCTTCGTCCACAAAACAATGATGAAGTTAACTGTTAACTGTTAACAGTCTTTGTGCAAAGCGGCGTGGGATATCTTTACGCGCCTTAATTAGTTCCAGTCCATTTCCAGAAGTGTCCTCGCTCGGTCAGTGCAGTGACGCATCATCGTCGCATCAGTGGACTCACTCACGTAAAAGTTGGACAGATGTGATGTGATGATGATCTGCATCCAAGTTGACACTGCTGACTGTGAGCAGCGGTGTAGCCTACAACTATGGCTACAGCTACTTCGCTGGCTTATCACTGCAAAAAAAGTCACTGAATTCGCTTCCCCCTCCCCTTTTTAGTGTTCAGCGGCACAAAAAAGAAAAAAAGAAAAGAAAAAACGAACGAATCTGTTGTCTGAAGGCAAGCAGTTGTTCTCAACCTGTGGGTTCTAAACCCCCCAGGGGGTTCCCAAATTATTTTGTGAGGGTCCCCAGATGATTAACTTAATGTGCAATATTGTTTTCTCACTCAACAGTAAACAAACCAACATGAAGTTTAAGTGTATAGAGGGTAGGCTAATATGCCTATGCAGATTTCGAAAGTGACAATTTAGGGACATTTTAATACCTCTAAAATGACAAATTAAACATTGGCCAAATTGTCAAATATTAGGCCTACAGGCGGAAATTATCTGAGGCAGAAATCTGCTATTTTCACAATTACCTTTTCCTATGCAAACTTCTAATAAAGTCTTCAATCAATCAAACCATGATGTTATAGCCTACAAAATGTAATGCCTCAACTCTTAGTGCTCGTCAGGGTGGGGGGTCCCCATTATATGATTACAGTATTTTCGGGGTCGTGGCCTGATAAGGTTGAGAACCACTCGAAAGCAGTGCTTCTCACATGCACCTTTTCATGTCAAGGACCACCAAATTGACACTTTTTAGACTGCGGACCGCCAGTTTAAAACATATGCTTGGGACCCCCCATCAGAGAAGATTTTTACGTCTGATTGCCAAACATTTTAATGTCAAGGACCCCCAGTAGCCTACGTGCATTTTAGGCAATGGACCCCCATTTATGGCATTTCTATCTCTGAGACATCTGTTATTGTAAAATTGGGTCCACATGGTTCCTGACAATCATTTAGCTGGGGACCCCCTGGAACTCCCTCAAAGACCCCTGGGGATCCCCGGACCCCACTTTAAGAACCAATGGTCTAACGCATAGGCTACTGAGCGCTCATGAATCCGGCTCTCATGTTTATACTCAAACAAACTGCAGGTCTACACACGTCATGTGATGTGACCCTTGTCCCCTCTCTGTTTTGGGGTAATCTAGTCTGGACTGGAGTCTCTGTTCTCTGTTCTGTTCATGTAGGCCTATGTTGTCTAGTTACCAGTGGTGGAAAAAGTAGGCCTACTCACATTTTTACAAGTAAAAGTGTCGATATTGCAATATAGAAATACTCTGTTACAAGTAAGTCAAGAATTCAAAATGTACTTGAAAGTACGAAAGTATTGGCATCAAAATGTACTTAAAGTATAGGCATACCAACAGTACAAAATGTTTGAAAATAGCAGATCTACAAGTGCGACGTGTTGTGAGCTTGTAGATCGTTTTTTTGTAAGGCTAATTGGTTAATGTATGTTTTATAATATTATAATGTAATATTACAAAGTAACTAATAACTAAAGTTACAAATAATTGTAGTGGAGTAAAAGTGCAATAGTTGGATCCAATAAGTAGTGGAATAGAAGTAAAAGTTTAGAAAATTGGAAATACTCCAGTAAAGTATAAATACCTCAAAATTGTACTTAAGTGCAGTACTTAAGTAAATGTACTTAGTTACTTTACACCAGGGGTCTTCAACAGGGGGTCTGGGACCCCTAGGGGGTCCTCAGAGTTACTACAGGGGGTCCTCCAAATCTTTGTCTGATAGAATTTTTTTTCTATTGTCCATATTCTGAGAACTTTAGCAAAAAATTGCAGATCTACAAGCGCTGCGAGGCGTTGTGAGCTTGTAGATCGGATATTTTCGTCAAAAAGCTGTGTAGAGGGGAAAAAGAGCAGACTAAGTGAAAGGTGAAGTTTGTTAAGTATTGACGAGGTTCAAGTGGTTAAATATCTGAAAACAAATTGACATGAATCCAAAACACACTGATGATTGTGCGTATCTATGGGTTGTGGGGGTCCCTGCTTTATCTCTCTTTCGACTAAGGGGTCCTTGGCCTGAAAACGTTGAAGACCCCTGCTTTACACCATTTTATTGTAGGTGCATGCATGCAGCAGGCCCTCACAGCACGATGAGTGGGACTACAATGGATGAGGAGAATTGATTGATTGAATCAGACTCTTGAACACAGAGCATGCAGACACATAGATGATAGCCAGGCCTATGTTCCAAACAAAGAGCCTTGATTGTTGAATCCTAATAAACTAAACACATGTAATCATGCAACGATGTGCTTTTGGTTGGTGCCCGTAAATGTTGTGGCAATGCAGACTCATATCTGTCCTTGGATTCCAGCTCAGGTGAACAATGTTTGCATAGAGCAGTGGTTCTCAACCTTTTCAGGCCGCGACCCCCAAAAGAATCATATTTTAACTGGGGACCCCCCACCCTGACGAGCACTAAGAGTTGAGGCATTACATTTTGTATAACACGGTTCTATTGTGAAAATAGCAGATCTACATGCTCACAATGAGGCGTTGTGAGCATGTAGACGGCTATTTTCACAATTTCTGCCTCTAATATTTGACAATTTGGACAATGTTTAATTTGTAATTTTAGAGGTATTAAAGTCCTTGAATTGTCACTTTAGAAATGTGCATATACCCTCTATACACTTAAACTTTATGTTGGTTTGTTTACAGTTGAGTGAGATTTCACAAGTTTTGTGAAAATGTGTAAATCTTTCAAAAATTGCAGATCTACAAGCTCACAATGCATCACATCATGATGTTAGCAATTATGTGATCTTGTAAATCTGCTATTTTCGATTAGTCAAAGTATAATATAGGGCTTAATTTGAAATGATCATTGTGGAATAAAAGTAGCCTACAATATTTTCATGAGATGCTTAAAAAAGTATAAAGTATTCAAAAAGGGAAATACTTTGTACCACTGTATACCGGTAAATTATTTAAGGGTGCAGAGACGGAGTGGACATTGGGCCCGCCACCATGATTTCCTTTTTTCCTTTTCTTTGATATCATCAGTGATCCCCTTCTGAATATATGCAGGTTTTGCTGGTTTTTTTTCTACGCACCTGTCACCAACCGCTAAGGTGTGCATCAGCCTTTTTCTAAAAAAAAATAACTTTTGTAGCCAATTGTAATTTATGCTTAGAACATTAGAGTGTAACTTTCCAGTCGGAGAGAATGAACACATCAAATATAGCCTAGTAAAAAAGCCAGATGTCTTGGATTTGCGACAGCAGTTGATCACTGTTTCCATGTGCTCTCAAGGTACAGATATTGTGCCTGTTTTTGTTTTTGTTTGCCTGTAAATGTTGTGGCACTGTCATTTAATTGCTGCTTAGTCATGAGTGTGAATGAATGTTTTAGACTGAGTCACAACAACAAACAGTACAAAAACAACACATGGACTGAAAAGATGTAGGCTGAAACCATAGTTTATAATGCCTACACCTATCATTTAAAAAAAAATACATCTGGGAACTCAGATTACCTTATAATATACAAAAAACTGAAACAATGGCAAATCATCAATACAAAACACATAATAATAAGACAAATATGTGGACGTTTCACATATGTAATAATATTTTATGGATTATAATGAAGTTTTATATTTATCTACCATAATATTATCTTTAAACATTTTCTTTAATTGATAGATTGAACTGCACATTTTCAAGTCGCTTGTGAAGCCCCGCATGTGCTGGTATCTTTGTTTAAAATTTGTTAAATTACAGAGATTATGACTATCTTTCTATTGAACGGCGAAAAAGCCCCTGCCATATTCTGTAACATATTTTCTGGGATATTTTGCTCTAACTGTGAAAAGAGTATCGGTCCGCCCACCACTATTCTTCATCTCTACCCGGAAGACAAGGGGAAGGGGCTCCTGGGGACGGGAAGAGCCGAGCGTGGATGCAAAACAGCTCACTTGGGAGAGTTCCAGTTGGTGAGTGAACTCACAAGGAAGATGTTATGAAAGAGAAACAAGACAGAAAACAGAATCAATAAAAAGCATGAGCATTTAAGATTTTCTTTTCTTTTCTGCATAAGGTCCTTGGCTCCAAATGTCTCACATTATAGGCTCAATAAACCTATAATACATAACAGCCCTGGGGAGAGCAGAAAAGGAAAGGAACGTAAGGTCTTAACCGTTAATAAAATTGCAAACTGTTGTTCTTTGGTAGATAGGTGTTCATCTGGAAAATAAAGTCACTTGAAATGTCAACAAGTGTATTTTATTCTGTGTCATTCTGTAATTTTTCACTTTCATCTCCTCTACTTATCATCTCTGTCAGTCATCCAAACTTATTTACTCCCCCCAAAATTGAATTTCTACCTTCAAGGGATTGGAGAAAATAACAAAATAGCATTTGTATTGTCCACATTCACGGATAGGATACCAAACACAGTTCTGTTTTTACAGATACGCACACACATATAAGCACGCACGCACGCACGCACGCACGCACGCACGCACACACACACACACACACACACACACACACACACACACACACACACACACACACACACACACACACACACACACACACACACACACACACACACACAGTAATGGGCAAATTACTGTAAGGAGCTTCTTCCATTTTGGGGGGCAGAGAGGGAAGTCAATTATACAGCAATCAGTGACTCAGTGCCCATTCATGACTCATGGCAACAGACACAGCGGTCATTTTCAACACCACACCACCAAATTACAGGAACGCTCAATATCCACAAGGTAATGGGTGATGGGAATCTTACAAAGCACTCAATAAGAAGGACGGAGCTCTGTCTGACTGGTATCGTGTGTGTATGTAACCAAATTTTCCCAACCAAAGACCAAAAATGCTCTAGGCTTGTCATTTAGGCTTTTAGAAGCACCGTGGGTTTGAGAGAGCGGAACAGCCAGATAGAAAATTCAATTTGAATCCTAATGATTTACTGTTAGATCATCCCAGCAGAATCCCAGTTGGAATGTAAAACAGATGGGAGGATTTATTATGCCACGCACCTGGTTTTAAATGTCATGGCATGTAGACAAAGGTTTTATATTGTTGAATAAAGACAGAAAATAATGTTAAGGATAACACAAGCCGCTGGCAAATCAGCAAAAAGAATACAGGTGCCATTTGACATCTCAAAAATGTGGTAGAATTGAAGGTTAGGGTGCTCTTTTATCACAGAACATATTTCAATTCAATTTGATTCATCATTCATAATAGATAGGTCTGTAGATTATCCTGTCTTGGAAGTATCATCCAATTCCTTAACCAGGGCAATACAGAAGTTAGCAACTATCAAGAGTCCTTGAGCAAGATTTGATTTAAAAAATCTGTAAATGCTTCACGCTGATCGGCCCAACGGTGCCAGAGATTAGCTGCTCACAGACAGACACACGGACGGACGGACGGACGGACGAATGGCCAGGGGCGACAACAGACCTTCCACCTGGTGGAAACAACAACAGTTCAGAAGTTCAGAAACGTGCCTACCAGTGACAGCGTTGTTAGGCAGATTTATTTTTAAACAAGATATAATGGAAATAATAATAATAATTCCTGACATTCCGCTAGCATGGTAACTTTACAGGAATAGAAATCCTGCAGTTTATATTTGATTTTCATGAACATTTAGTTCCAAACTATCAGTAATTTAGCTAATATACAACATATGATTTTCTGCAGAAATAGCACTCAGGCAGAGAACTGTCAATTACAGGCAGACAGCGTGACCACATACTAAGTTTGGTTTCTCACTTATCTCTAAGCTGATGACCCCTTGTTCCCTTACAAACTAAATTAATTCTATTGCAGATTTGATGGTACATCTAAGGATCAGTGAAAATGACAGAACTGCACATTACATTCATATTTTATAGGGAAAAAAGGAAAGGCAAGTTTATTTGTATAACACATTTCAACAGCAATGCAATTCAAAGTGTTTTACACAAAACATTAAGCATTAAGACATCAAGGCGCAGCCACACACTTTCACAGAGCAAAATAAAAACATAAAAGTTTAATTGAATATAAAACATACAAAGAAGTTCAAAATAGAGTAAAACTACAGTGCAGAAGAATGATTAAAACAATCTCAATAAAATGTATTTGATCTAAAAGAACTAAGAGTTTTATCAGACCTGCAGACAGTTTTCTGGGAATTTGTTCCAGATTTATGGTGCATACAAACTGAAAACTGTGTCTCCACATAAGTTTTGTTTGGATTATAGGGACACATGAAGCAGACCGGTCCCAGACCACCTCAGAGGTCTGGATGGTACATCAGAAATACTGTATATTTTGACCATACACCATTCAATGCTTTATAAACCAACAGTAGTATTTTGAAATGAATTATTTGACAAAAGATCTAAGAACTGGAGCCATATGCTCCACTTTCTTGGTATTGGTGAGGACTTTAGTGGTTCTGATTGCATCAACTGTAGTCATCTGATTGATTTTAGGGGCACCTGTAAAGACACACTGACGTAGTCTAAGACGAATACATAGACAGACGTCAGACATGACGAGATGTGAGAACTAATTAAATTATCTGTGTGACGCTTCATCTGTTTCAATCTCCTTATGGGGAAATACAATCTAGAGGATGCTGTATCCAAGACTTGATTGGGGTATTTTGTACTCATGTGGTAAGGAAGAAATATATACACACGCAGTTAACTGCAGTGTGAATATAGTATGGCTAGCCAGGCTAGTATTCAACCTACTTGGCTATTGGGTCACCCCAGAACTAAAGGAAGGCATCAGAGCCTGGACCGGTAGGACCGGTAGGCCTGGACCGGTAGGTCAGTGGGCGCCCCTTGTGTTTATATCGCGTACTGTTTATCTTTGCTGCGGGGCTGAATCTCCATATTTCACCTTTTTTTCATAAATGTGACGATTTACAAGCTCACAACTTGTTGCATCACAATGTGTTGTGAGCTTGTAGATCTGCTATTTTACCTTCTTTTCTTTTTTTTCTTTTAAAAAATAAAAATATTGATGGGTTGAAAGTAGTTAAGTCTGTTTTATAATATTTAACCAAAGCAAAGTATTAACAAGAACATGTGAAAAAAAAGTATGGGAGTACCTGATGTGTTCCAGTATGGGAACACAGGTAATTTTTTCCCATTTCTGAAGAAGTTTTGGACATTTCACCTGACAGCGACAATATCATAGACATACCGCTTGCGCTTATGCAAACAGAAACACTGGATCAGGATCAGATGGACAGAACATTTTATTCTATTTATCTGACTAGCTGTATTTTTCCATTCATGCCATTTGTTCCATGGCCTTGAATAGCCACAGATGGTTCCACTTGCAAAGGCAGATGTCAGCTATATGCTAGAGTAAATAAATATCTTTACCAGTTGGTAAGTAGTTGGTAAAAGTAGTTAATGCTGATTAGACTGATTTCAGTATAAGCTTCCACACAGAACTTTCACTTCTGTTTTTGTGTACACACAGTGTTAATTTTGACAGCTGATTTATTTAGTTTTAGTCATAAAACCTATTTTAAACAAAACACCATTAGCCTACGTTTTAATCGTATTCTACTAGTCATCGGAAATCTTTTAGTTTTAGTCTAGTTTTAGTACTAAAAGCTTCGTCAACAAAATTATACAGTGGATCTAGTCAGTGCACATGAATCGTGTGAATATGCATTGACCAATTAGGGAGTTCAGAGTGTCATCGAAGGAAAGTTTTAAGCCAGTTAAACCCTACATATACTCTAAATCTCATTGCCGAACGTAGCAGATCTACAAGCTCGCAACGCGTTGTGTTTGTGTAGATCGCCACCAGGATAGGGATGCTAGGGTCCATGTGGTTACAGTCAAATGGAACTGGTACCAACTGTTCCAGTGCGCTCACCAACCGTTTCTACCGCTTCACTTATCGGATGAGCAGGCATCTGTGTTGGGTGAAATGTTTGGTCTACTGTCTTTTGTTTGTTATGTTCTTCACACTCTGTCTAGTAGTGGGTGGTCCATTGGGTTTCCATCACAGAGCTGGAGTGTCATTGGCTGACACATGCTGCTACCTTATTTAAGCCAACTCTCTCTCTCTACCTCTCCCTCTCTATTCCTTCCTCACTCTCTCTCTCTTTCTCCCTCCCTCTCCCAGTGCCTCTCTCTCTCTCTCTCAAACATGCGGCCAATGTATCATTTGTCCTTCCTACAGGAAAAAAAGATTAAGAACTCAACTTCACTGCTGTGCTCAAAAATGGAAATGACTGATGTCATATTGAAGAGGTTATTATTACGACGTAGGTTGCATGTTTAGTATGAAAACCTGCAGATCTTGTTTGTCTGTCACATGTGCCCATGTCACACAGAGGTGTGGGGCCTCATTAAAAGTTAATTAGGCATCACATGTCAACATGATGCCTCATGTCACACTGAGGCGTGATTTGATGTCTTGATGACATCAGATCCCTGATGTCATCAATACATGTCCTTGTCCCTTTTATGCCCATATACTGTATGGAGATCTCAGATTTTTGTAGTCAAAGTTGATCCCATGCCAGCAGTCTGCCGTCACCCAGGTGGATGCGTGCGCGCGCCCATGTGAACGACCTCACCCGCTTCTCGCCCTTAGAGCGTCTTAGTATTATTTTAATTATTATTATTTTCCGGTGCCTTTTGCTCGCCAAGCTAATCAGAGACGTATGTCAAGTTGGGATTTGGGAACAATGCATTTTTGAGAATGCATAGGTTATGTAATAATACCCATTCTATCTCTTGTCAAAGTACTCACTGTACCTGTTGTAAGAGTACCCAGTGCGGTGCAACCCACAGTACACAATACCAGTGGTGATAAAGTAACTAAGTACATTTATTCAGGTACTGTACAGTATTTCTTACTTTACTGGAGTATTTCACATTTTGTGTACTTCTACTCCCCCTCTCAGTGTCAAATATTACACTTTTACTCCACTACAATTATTAACTTTAGTTACAAACTAAAAAATACATTAACCACTTCAGCCTTTTACATTTCAGCCATTTGAAAATAGCCGATCTGCGCATATTCTGAATAATGAGTACTTTCTACTTTTGGTACTTAGGGTTAGGGTTAGTACATTTTGACACCAATATAATTATTGGTGCATATTGATATACATGTACCGCCACATACAGTAACACCAAACGCAGTACTTGCACCCTCTGCTGGCGCAAGTAATAATGTTAGATGTTACAATCAATGGCAAGCACCAGCATACTCTGGAACAATGCAAGTCGTAATGCATGCCCCACCCGTTAATGCAATACCCATGGAACTTGTACTTGTGACATATCAACCAAATATGGAGATAAATCATGAAAGGGAGACAGGTGGAGCCGTAGAGTTGCACTGTACATGTTAGCGCTTATATGTGCAGTGGCACAAATGTGATGCAAAGCAGGGCCAATCCGTAAACACAGCGGGTTGGGTTGGCTAATCAGGGACACCGATGCCTACCCCCTACATTACAACGATGTCACGTATACGTCATGGCATCACAGCTGTCCTTTATATCATAGATACAGCAACTGTCTAAATGGAGTCCCTAGATTTCATTCTAGCATTACGGCCTCATGCAGTCCTGTCCTGGGGTGTAGGGTAAACCCCTAACCTCCATAGTGTGACATCAAACTCCACAGAGCCCAAACAACGTTGTCATTTATTTTCAATAAAATGACACAGGACACAGGAGAGGTGGTTTTCGGTAGCCCTACTCGAGTTTGCACTGAGAACCTTCTGCGCTGGGATATGAACCCTGAACAGATCCAGCAGATGTCTGTCGAGCTCATCGGCAAGATCAAGAAGGTGTACGATGCTATTGGTTCCCTGGACCTGGACAGTGTGACCTTCGACAACACCTTGAAGGCTCTGGCTGATGTGGAGGCGGAGTACTCTGTCCAGAGGAGCATGTTGTTCTTCCCCCAGTATGTGTCTCCTATTAAGGACGTGAGGTCTGCCAGCACAGATGCAAATAAGAAGCAATCTGAATTTGAAGTGGAGAAGAGCATGAGAGAGGATGTCTACCAGAGGATTGTAGCTCTGGAGAAGAAGGTGGATGCAAACAGTCTGACTACAGAGGCTAAGAGATACATGGAGAGACTGGTTAAACTGGGCAGAAGGAATGGACTGCATCTCTCCCAAGAGAAACAAGACAAGATAAAGCTCATTAAGACTAAGTTAAGTAATCTATGTGTCGACTTCAACAAACACCTGAATGAAGACACCACCAGTTTGAGCTTCAGCAGAGATGAACTGGGAGGTCTTCCTGAAGACTTCCTGAGTTCCCTGGAGGCAGAAGGAGACAAGCTGAAGATCACTCTGAAGTACCCTCACTATTACCCTACCATGAAGAAATGCTTTGTTACTGATACACGCAAGAAACTGGAAGAAGCTTTTAACTCACGCTGTAAAGAGGAGAATTCTGACATCTTGAAGGAGTTGGTGGAGCTACGTGCTGAGTTGAGCACTCAGCTGGGTTTCAACAATCACGCTGACTTTGTTCTGGAGATGAACATGGCAAAGTCTGGCAAGAACGTCTCCATCTTCCTGGAGGAGTTGGTTCGTAAAATGAAGCCATTTGGAGACAAGGATAGAGCAATCCTCCTAAAACTGAAGGAAAAGGAGTGTCAAAAGAGAGGTCTGCCATTCAATGGAGAGCTGTATGCGTGGGACACTCAATACTTTATGAACCAGGTGGAGGAGACTAAGTATGCAATGGATCACAACCAGTTGAAGGAGTATTTCCCCGTGGAGGTTGTGACCCAGGGTCTGCTGGACATCTACCAGCACCTGCTTGGTCTGTCATTCAGACTGGTGGATAGCGCCCCTGTGTGGCATCCTGATGTTACACTGTACTGCGTCACTGACCGCTCCTCTGGACAGACAGTTGGACAGTTCTACCTCGACCTGTTCCCCAGAGAGGGAAAGTACGGCCATGCAGCTTGCTTTCCCCTGCAGCCCGGCTGTCTGCTGTCTGATGGGAGCAGACAGATCTCTGTTTCTGCCATGGTAGCCAACTTCAGTGAACCCACGGCCAATGCGCCATCCCTCCTGCAGCACAATGAGGTGACAACGTACTTGCATGAGTTTGGTCATGTCATGCACAACATCTGTGCTCAGACTGACTACGCTATGTTCAGTGGATACAACGTGGAGAGGGACTTTGTGGAGGCTCCGTCCCAGATGCTGGAGAACTGGGGTTGGGAGAAGGAATCACTACAGAGAATGTCCAAACACTACAAGACAGGAGCGACAATTCCCGACAACCTGTTGGACAAACTCGTCAATTCTCGCAATGCCAACATAAGCCTGATGAAACTGAGGCTAGTAGTCCTGGCTAAAATGGACCACGCTCTTCACACCCAGACTGGTTTGGATCCAGCTGAGGAATATGCCAGGCTATGCCAGGAGATCCTGGGAATCCCTGCTTCCCAAGGGACCAACATGCCAGCTTCCTTTGGCCATCTGGCAAGTGGCTACGATGCCCAGTACTATGGCTACCTGTGGAGCCAGAAGTTCTCTATGGACATGTTCTACACCCGTTTCAAACACAAAGGAATCATGAACCCTGAGGTGGGTTTGGCCTACAGAAACTGCATTCTGAAGCCTGGTGGTTCTGAGGACGCCTATCAGATGCTGAAGAACTTCTTTGGTCACGACAAATACACCAGAAAACGAAATACAAAAACAAAAAGGACGAGGACAAGGAACGATAACAACAGTAATGTGCAACAGTTACCCAAACTAAAGAAGATCAAAACGATTAAAAACATCCAACAGAAACGTATACAGCATTAGTACTAGAGATGTTCTGAAGATAAAAATTTTCATTCCTGATACGATTTCCTAACCTTGCATATCGGCCAATTCCGAATACTGTTTAGTTTATATTTATTAACTGTATTATTATTTGTATATTACCATTTTGTTTATTTATTAATTTGTTATTATTTGTATAATATTGTATTTTTGACTGTGAAATATGCTTGGAGAATTCTTTCTTTTCATATTGTGGGTTTTGACCACTAGAAATGGTTATTGCAGAAGGCATTTTGGTTTTTGGTTTTGGAGACGGAGAGAGGGACCTGTTGCTTGCTTGCAGAGATTTGAGACATATTGACCTTTTATTCATTATTGGATTTCCCCCTTTTACAGGGGGAGTTGCATCACAGCACAGAACTTGTGAAATATTAAGAATGTGATTTAGATAGTATGTTCATTCTTTACTTGGTATCCTACTTTCTTTGAGGCGCTAGCTACACAGTTCTCTTTTCACACAATGTGTTTATTTATTTAGATTGTTTTTTTGACTAAGTTCATGCTTACTGTTATTCCTCCTGCTTGTAAGTCGCTATGGATAAGAATATCTGCTAAATGCCTAAATTGTTACTGTCAATTAATGCCAGCATTGACATTCTTTAAGTCAAAGAAAAACATTAACCTCTTGTATTTGGGAATATCATGGGTTTTAGTTTTAGATTACAACTATATTTAATAACAATGTCTCCTAAGTTTGTGTCTGTGCAGGTTGAGAGTGTGTTGTTTCTTTGATGCCCTTCCCCAATTGCTTAGAACCTTTTAAGGAGTAGTAAGATAACTCAATTCATTTGAGTTAGAGGTTCGATGTTTGTGCACCAGGGAAATTATTTAAATGACATGGATCTCGTTCAAAGTCTTGTGAACGACTTGATGAATCCTGATCCTAAAATATTATGGTATCGGATAGGCAGTAGTTCTAAGGATTTGTGATTTGTGTATCTGCAGCCGAAGTCTTGTCCTATAGGGTATAACGTGATACTGTGTAATTTTGGCAATTGAACACAATTATTCTTGATATTGTTTTTCACTGGTAATATATTTTACAATAACTATTCCACATAAATCAAACAATTGCGTCTCTAAACACAATTGTTAGTCGTGAGTGTCCTCGAACACTGGCATGAAATGATGCAGATACCGGAAATGCAGTATATTATTTATTTAAAATGTAAGAATATATACAGTTTCTGGTCAATGTTGTTGAGTTCAAAAATGTCCTTGGTGCTATAGGACCATACAGCATTCGTTTTGGAGTGGTACTCCCGTGGATTTGTCTCAAACTGAATTCTGGGAATTGGAGAGCAAGGTAGGTTTTCTGGAACAAATCAAGTTTAAATAGGAGAACGCAAATCATGTATACATCACAGCCACGTCACAGTACAATAACCAGTAAGACTCCCTAATCGGGAGATAAGCGACCGTTGGTCGCTTATCTCCTGTCACACTGCTGACATCAGTATGACATCACACCGTACACAAATGACCCTTATATAAGACCGGCATTATACAATAATAAAAGGAATAGGAAAAGTCAATATTGTATATAGTTTGTTTATTGCATGTTGTAGGTCTACAAACACTTATAGCAACACGTAATATTCTGATCAAGACAGAACCGTACGAACAGCAGCTCTTCACTAATATAGATAGGGGTTCAAATCATAGACAGAGCAACCGTCTAAACGCAATCCCTGACAAACTCAACTGTGCATCGATTAGTGTTCACAACTATTGATCAAAACACATTCTGAAGGGAAAACCCTTCCTGTTACAATCCACCCGAAATCCAACTAACTGACTTACAGAGTTCAACATCGTTGTGATTGCTTTTCACTAATAATGGAATCGACCAGAGAGGTGGTTTTTTGTAGCCCTACTCGGGTTTGCACTGAGAACCGCTTGAACTGGGACATGAGCCCTGAACAGATCCAGCAGGTGTCGGATGAGCTAATCGCCAACACCAAGAAGGTGTACGATGTTGTTGGTTCCCTGGACCTCGATAGTGTGACCTTCGACAACACCCTGAAGGCTCTGGCTGACGTGGAGGTGGAGTACACTGTCCAGAGGAACATGTTGGACTTCCCCCAGCATGTGTCACCCAGTATGGAGTTGAGATCCGCCAGCACCGATGCTGATAAGAAGCTGTCTGAATTTGACGTGGAGAAGAGCATGAGAGAGGATGTCTACCAGAGGGTTGTAGCTCTGGAGAAGAAGGTGGATGCAGACAATCTGACTCCAGAGGCCAAGAGATACATGGAGAGACTGGTTAAACTGGGCAGAAGGAATGGACTGCATCTCTCCCAAGAGAATCAAGACAAGATAAAGCACATTAAGAAACAGTTAAGTAATCTAAGCATCGACTTCAACAAACACCTGAATGAAGACACCACCAGTTTGACCTTCAGCAGAGATGAACTGGGTGGTCTTCCGGAGGACTTCATGAGTTCCCTGGAGGCAGATGGAGACAAGCTGAAGATCACTCTGAAGTACCCTCACTATTACCCTACCATGAAGAAATGCTTTGTCCCTGAAACACGCAAGATACTGGAAGAAGCCTTTAACTCACGCTGTAAAGAGGAGAATTCTGCCATTTTGAAGGAGTTGGTGGAGCTACGTGCTCAGAAGTGTGCTCTCCTGGGTTTCAACAATCACGCTGACTTTGTTCTAGAGATGAACATGGCAAAGTCTGGCAAGAACGTCTCCATCTTCCTGGAGGAGTTGGCACGTAAGCTGAAACCACTGGGAGAAGCGGAGAGAGCAATTCTCCTAAAACTGAAGGAAAACGAGTGTCAGAAGAGAGGTCTACCGTTCAATGGAGAGCTGCATGCGTGGGATACTCAATACTTTATGAACCAAGTGGAAGAGACCCACTATGCAGTAGATCAAAACCAGTTGAAGGAGTATTTCCCCATGGAGGCTGTGACCCATGGTCTACTGGACATCTACCAGGACCTGCTTGGTCTGTCGTTCAGACTGGTGGATAGTGCCCCTGTGTGGCATCCTGATGTTACACTGTACTGCGTCACTGACCGTTCCTCTGGACAGACAATTGGACAGTTCTACCTCGACCTGTTCCCCAGAGACGGAAAGTATGGTCATGCAGCTTGCTTTGGCCTACAGCCTGGCTGTCTGCTGTCTGATGGGAGCAGACTTATATCTGTTGCCGCCATGGTAGCCAACTTCAGCAAACCCACGGCCAACGCTCCCTCCCTCCTGCAGCACGATGAGGTGGCGACGTACTTCCATGAGTTTGGCCACGTCATGCATCAGCTCTGTGCTCAGACTGACTACGCTATGTTCAGTGGAACACACGTGGAGAGGGACTTTGTGGAAGCTCCGTCCCAGATGCTTGAGAACTGGGTTTGGGAGAAGGAGTCACTACAGAGAATGTCCAAACACTACAAGACAGGAGAGCCGATTCCTGATGATCTGCTGGACAAACTCATCATGTCTCGCCTCGCCAACACCGGTATGATCAACCTGAGGCAGATAGTTCTTGCTAAAACTGACCAGGCTCTACACACTCAGACTGGTTTGGACCCGGCTGAGGAATATGCCAGGCTCAGAAAGGAGATCCTGGGAGTCCCTGCTTCTCAAGGGACCAACATGCCAGCTACCTTTGGCCATCTTGCAGGTGGCTACGATGCCCAGTACTATGGCTACCTGTGGAGTGAGGTGTTCTCCATGGACATGTTCTATACCTGTTTCAAACAGGAAGGAATCATGAACCCTAAGGTGGGTTTGGCCTACAGAAACTGCATCCTGAAGCCTGGTGGTTCTGAAGATGGCTATGAGATGCTGAAGAACTTCCTGGGTCGTGAACCCAAGCAGGAAGCATTCCTCCTGAGCAAAGGACTAACGGTGGAGCTGGAGGCGTCAACCCCATTTCCCTGTTGACCAATCAGGTCAGCAGTTTTGCACACGATCCCAGCGGCCCACGACACTGATAGGTTCAGCAAGACTGACACAGAATTTTTGAGAACGTGAACCCAAAGATAGATACATCATGTTAAACTTACACAAGAAAAAGAAAAAGAAAGTCTAATTTTGCACAACTATGTCACAATGTAAGAGGTACAGTAGGTTTAGGGCAGTGGTACTGGTTCCCAAACCCGAGACCCAACAGAGAAATTCAATGTCTTCAATGAAAAGAAATCACACCTAGTGTGAAGTGAGATGTGCTATTTATGAGTTTCATTAAGCGTCCCACTGGCCAATCACAGCGCGTCCTGTGAAGCTTGGACAATGGGACCCTTGGGTACAACAAACTTTGAGCTGTTTTTGCCAAGATGTAAGCCATATCTAGGCCACACTTCAGAGCACCCAGACATTTTTTGGGGACCACAGATTCTTTGTGTAAACGGAGAAAGACAGATGTTGGAGCTTGGCTCCTTCCAGGAGCACCGCTCAAAATCTGATCTACAAGCACACAAAGTGTCACGATGTGACACATAGTGAGCTTGTAGCTCTGGTATGTTCACTACTTTTTTTATTTTTATTCATGGTTTTTCAAGATATTTTTAACTATAGTTATCAAAAAAGGGATATTTATACTGTATACAAAAAAGGGACCTATTATTAAAATGGATCTGTCACCCAAATATGGGTCCCAACCCGCTGTTTAGGAAACAGTGGTTTAGATGAGTATTCCAACTACGCCAGTAGTATGCCTTATTGTAAGAGTTCACACAGCTAACAGGGAAACCCCCCCACGTCTAGTGCACCACCGTAAAGCAGACACTTTACCGTGCTGCAGGTGAAAGACCATGCTGTGTGGGTAATTTGTGATCTCGGCCCAATGTTACAACCTGCCTTTGTGGATAAAATGACATGTTTGTGAAGACAAATGAGATAGTAAAACTTCCATATTATATGTTCCACTGAAGCTGCTGTTGACAGCTCGCAATGTTTTGTGTCTCAATCGTCTTCGTGTGGCCTATCCAAGTGCCCTCAAAATCAAGTGCAGTGATTAAACAAAAGTGTTCAGTACCTCTTTTGGGCTATTAGCCAGAAGTTGTGATCTGGAAAGTAAATTACTAAATTAACCTTTCATCAGTTCATCCATGAATGGTGTTTGGGAACGTGAATGAGTAATACTCTGTCATTGTCAAACTGCCCTTTTTTAATGAAAATAGCAGATCTGTATGTAAGCCTACAAATACATTGTGAGGTTGTAGTGATTTTTTCACTATTTGTTGTACAAATGGCCTTGGTTGGTAATGAAAATGTTTTTATTCACCCTAATCACTGGAGGTGCTGCTCAGTGGCGAACAGTCAGTGGTGGAAAAAGTACTCAAAATGTTTTCTTAAAGGAGTTGACCTTTTTTCTATTGATTACTCTGCCATGGAGACTTGAGTTCAATAATATATTTTGTTGTATTTGTTGCATTACTAAGACAAACTAGACCAGGTCAACCTGGTTGTGCCAGACCCCCTGTCTGTCATCATCATTTATGACATCATGCCTTTTGTAGGCATGTCATCATCATGTCATCATCATATATACCCTTTATATAGAAAACCCGGACAGACAGACCGACATTTGCTTATGTAGGCCTACCCATTTCATGGGTCTGGCAAAAATATAGTAAATTTACCCCCCATTGATTGCGGATGGGAACCCAAAGGCTCCCCATCCGGAATCAATGGGGGTAAATTTACTATAATATTTATTTATTTATTTTCTTAGGAATGCAACAAATACAAAAAAATTAAAATAAATAGAACTCAAGTCTCGTCTCCATAGCATGAGTATTTCTGAGTAACCAATAAACATTTTGGGGGGATTATTATTTATAAGTACCGTTCCAATACTGCAATATAGAAACAGTTACTGTTACAAGTAAAAGTCCAGAAAAAAAGTATTGGTATTAAAATGTACTTAAAGTACCAAAAGTAAAAGCACTCATTATGCGATGCGTTGTGAGCTTGGAGGTCGGCTATTCTCGGTGCTTGATACCAAACTGGACTATAAGCATAATCAAGTCAACACTGGAGATGTGGTGTAACAGCATGGATTTCTACACAGAGAGGGCAATTCTTTCAACATAAGATGTTCCATTCAAGTTCAGGAGAGTTTGGACAAGGCAATTCTCTTGAATGCTGCATTCAGGTATATGGCATGGAAAGAGGTTATTTGCATTCTTTCACCATAGTAAAAAATACGTTCATGGTCTGGAGGGGGCACTTTTTACAGGGGTATAAAAGGGCAGGGGCTCAAGCCCCCTTTTCTGTCTATGAGTGCACGTACTTGTCGTGAAAGTGTGAGTAACATGAAGTGAGGCACTGCATCAAGAGAATTTGACTTTCCTGACAGAAGGCATGTGTGCTGATGCTTTAAGACCTTCCCTCAATCCCTATAGGTTTGATGTCCTTTCCATATGCAGAGAGGTGACTGTAACTAATACCTCAAGACAGATCCCAGAAGACAGAATCAGTCAGCACCTCTGCCATAAACATAGTGTTGTTGTCAGTAGGAATAAACACAGGAGCATCCAGGAGGAAGTGGAATAAGAAAGGGAAGGAGACAAACCAAGATCCGGTTTCTACACAAAAAAGGAGTTGGTGCCCCTGGGGGCAAAAACCTTTGTTTTAAACCGAATGGGTTTAGACAGATTGCTCCAGAGATAATGTGTAAAAACAACATAGGAAAACAAAATCCTTTATTTTACGAATTGGGTTCCCATATTGGTTTAACTGTATAGCACCCCGGATTTGAACCCGAGTCCCCTGAGTGGAAAACCAAACATCTACCGCTCAGCCAAGGAGGGATTCCCCACTTGGCCATCAGGGGAGATATATGTGGGCGTATATGAGATACTGGCAGTACTACTTGTCAACCAGCAGGTGTCCTACCCGGCACCAGGGTCTACACTTTCTCAATAGAAGAATAGGAGACCACCTCCAACCACTGCACATTGTATTAAGATAACTCTGCCAGGGTTAGGGTTAGGGTTGGTGCAGCACTTCGCCTCACAGTTAGAAGGTCCTGGGTTCGATTCCCGCCGGGGGAAGCTGTGGGCGTGTTCCTCCAACCGCGTCATCAGCACCCACACCCTAGGTGGGGTTGGCGATAGGGCCTCTCTGTGGTGAGTTTGCATGTTCTCCCCGTGTCTCCTTGGGCATAGGCCCTCACACAAAAACATGCAGTAGTCCTGGTTTCTATACTACCTCCCCCTAGCCAGCCAGGTGCTCCCCAATGTCCCCTGGCGCGGCAGGGGGAGAGCGGAAACCAGGACTACAGGTTAGGTAGTCACCGGGTGAGAAAAATGGGTTGCAAAAAACGTGGGATAAAAAATATAAAAAAACTCTGCCATACAGATTAGTTAAAATGTATGTTTTGTTCATAACAACTTGTCCAGAATTGCAATTTTAAATAAATGATAAAAGCAGAACAGGCCCTTCTGCAAGGACTAACTGAATCCGCCAATGCACATGCACACGCATGCAGCAAACACGCACGCACACATGCACACACCCGTCACCCCTGCAATCCTTCTCTCCACAGGAATAAAGAGACAAGTTCTGCTTGGTTTCTCTCCAAATTGGTCAATTTGCCAGTTAACTGCATGAAGAGCCAGATGCCAGTGCCTTAGAGAATGGCACACGCTGTCACTGGCACACGACAATCTCTGAACCAGTTGGAGGCATGGCTTCTAGTCTCGCGTAGCCAGACAACTATTCCACAATCTCTGAATGCTATATAGAGTCTGGAACAGCAGCTCCCGAACAGCGAGTATCGAAAACGGGCATTACCGTTCAAAAAAATACATTTTAAAATGTCATTTCTGCTAAGCAGCACGCTAAACATGCTTATATGATTTTTATTTATATAATGATAAATGTGTGTGATGTGAGACGGAAACGGAAGTGACATGGGGGCTTCACTTCCGCTCTCATCTCGCACTCATCATTTCTTCCCCGGTCTGCCAGACTGTATGCTGGGAGCACAAGTACATCTGAGGATGCTCTTTTCTTTTCCTGTTGCTCTTTTTGCCTTTTGCACTCCTTTTTAGATTATTATTATTATTTTTAGATGTGGTTTGATGTTATTATATTGTTTGTTTTTTTCTTATATATACGACTGCATTGACTGAAGGATGCCAAACAAAAACAAATTTTACTCTTATGTACCTGTACAAAAGACGTAACAATAAAGTACAACCTTGACCTTGAACCTTGAGCATTTGACCAAATCGCGGAGGCAACAGTCTGGCCATGCGAGACTACATGGCTTCTGAATCACGATGAAAACGCTGCCTGATTTATGGGGTCAGAGGTTAGAATATCTTCTAGTTCAGACCCACTGGTAACAAATTCCTGTGTCCATGTACATATCCAAGTGTGCGCGCGTGCACGTGTGTGTGTGTGTGTGTGTGTGTGTGTGTGTGTGTGTGTGTGTGTGTGTGTGTGTGTGTGTGTGTGTGTGTGTGTGTGTGTGTGCTCGCATGCACGCGCGTGTGTGTGTGTGTGTGTGTGTGTGTGTGTGTGTGTGTGTGTGTGTGTGTGTGTGTGTGTGTGTGTGTGTGTGTGTGCCGGAGCCGACGCTACGGAATGCTGAGTGACATGTGTGTTGTATCATGTGAACATATCCATGACTTTATGAATGTAACCTTTACTGACCTAAAATATTCTGTCCCTGATGCTTTCCTTGTGTGTGGACATAAATACATTGTTAAGCTGTGTGTCTAGGGCGTGTGTGTGAGTGTGTTTGTCTGTGACTGTGATCTGTCACTCATGACTCTAGTGAAAATCTCTCAATTGTCAGCACCTCTGCCTTGAACATGTAGTGTTTGTTGTTAGAAGGAACTAGACTGCACTCTGCTGAGGTGCCAACTTGTGTCTTGTGCACACGTGGCCATATATGGCCTACTTGTGCCGCGGCAGAGCGTGCAAGTCCTGCGATCGGTGCTGATCAGTGCAGTCTGTATGAGTGTATGTGGGTGGGCAAGTTGGCACTCTGTCGAGGTGCCAACTTGTGAACTGTTTTCACACACACACACACACACACACACACACACACACACACACACACACACACACACACACACACACACACACACACACACACACACACACACACACACACACACACACACACACACACACACACACACACACACAGGTCTGGTGATGATAACTACAAAAAACAACACCCCAAGTGCAGTGTTTCGCTGTTAGTGTACCGTGAGTGTTAGAAGCACCGACTAGAAAGAGCCCCAAGGTGCCTTAATTGGGAGAACCGGTTCTGTGAACCTGGCGTGACCTCTCCCGTGAGGTCATACCTGTGGCAAACCTCTTTGGGGCGTCTGCTTTGGCTGCTGCTGCCCCGACACGGCACGACACACTGTGTTCTTGTGGTATTAAGAAACTCCAGAGCACGCAAGGAGGCCATTCATTCTCCCAGTGCCGTCAAACACATGCATCGACGGCGGTGAGGAAACACCTGACAAAGGCGAAGATAATTTCCTTGCTGTGATATTGTGCCGGCAGCAGAACACGATTTAAGAAACAAATGAAAACGAAGCTCCTTGAGATGTGGGTGAACTCTCGGGTTCGTTGTCAGGCTATCCCAGCATGTTCAAACAGAAGCAGAGTGGCCAATTACTCAAAGTGAAAGGCATGAGTACAGTACGCAGGTACTTGTACACTAGCCACAGGTACACTCACTGACATTACGTTTCAGCACCCGTAAAGGGCAAAACATATCTACTAAAATAATTGTTAAATAACTCTGTATTCTGATAGAAATCAGAACGACTCCCAGTTTCTCCAACTCTTTAACAAACTGATAATAAATGTTTTGTTCAGGAGGATCCCAGTTCAAAATGTGATGATTTTGGGGGGTCGCTGCCTGAAAAGGTTGAGAACCACTGCACTAGGCCACTCCAGAATCAGAATCAACTTTGTTGTCACATAACAGCTTTACAGGTGTAAAACAGTGGGTGAAAGTTGTATTGGCTTGGATGTTTAGTTAGATATGAATGTGGTTCAAATGAACAGCATGTTCCCCATCCTCATAAGTTGCCGTTCTAGCTGGTGCCTTTGAGCAGTGGCGTCAGTTCAGAAAACGCTACGGTATGGCAACATGACTGGTGTCTTGCAAGCGGGCCTTCGCACACGTGCAAGACACCAGTCATGTTGCCATACCTTAGCAACAGGCATGATACATTTATTTTAAGAAGTACATTCTATTTTTCCTCCCGTTTCTTTGGTTTCTTGGGATGGATATGGCAGCCTGGAACGGTTGTTCAAGTGCAGCTAAACTTATTAACAAATTAACAATAATGAATTGCACCTTTGCAGCTGACCTGCGGAACCTGGGAATATACCATTTTGTCAAGATGGGGAGAAGTGTGGAGAATATAATCATAATACCTTGTTAAATAATATCCAGAACAGATAGACATAGAGACATTCATGGATTTAGATTTAAAAGCAACTTTTATTTTCCCCCCTGGACCCAGCGTATGGCAGCTGCATACCCCTGCCATACCCAATTGACGCCCCTGCCTTTGAGCAAGGCATTTTGCTCCAGTGCACCAGTAGAGTTCCTCAGTAGCTACTGATAATATGCATGTATGGATGTGTTTAGCAAAAGTATACTTTAAGTACAACAACAAAAATAGCTGATCTACAAGTTCATAAGCATCACATTGTGAGCTTATATATCTACTATTTTAGCCTTTATTTTTTTACGTAGTATAGTGTGGAAATCTTTGAGTACATTAACCTTTAATGACATGCCCAAAAAGGACACCAGGGTGAAAGTAGTTAAGTGGTTACATCAACTGGCAATTGTTGATGTAACCTTCTATAATGAACAAAGGCTAGCTATACTGATCAAGTTCCCCATAGCAAAACAACTTCTAGACAAAACCCATTAACCCTGTAACCCTTGTTGTTATGACTGGAGTCGCATTAGTAGAGTGGCTGGACTGTGCCTGCTTAATTGGAACTCTCATAAAGCAATAATGACAATGCTGTCATTCTAAAGGACCTCAGAGACACACTAGAAGTCCATTAATCACATCCTCACGTCCCTGGAATTATACTGACCCTCTTATAAATTACTATTACTGGACCAACACAATTATATGAGCATCAGGGAGGGGGTTATCTTATGTGAACCGTCTTAATGGTAAAGGTCCTTAGTGTTGTGAGTTTATTTAGAATAAGACATTGCAAGCAAATAAACAGACTGGAAGCAGAGTTAGAGAAATCTGTCCAGAAGATGCACGTCATTGCACGAGGAGCAGTTCACAAAGACATGTTTTCCCTGAAGAAGGCTGTGTAGCCTACTGTAGGCTGATATTCCAAACGTAGGAGAGTTCGTTTGAAGGAGCGCTCGTTTTATGGTTAAATGTCACAGTTATTGTCCACGACATTACAAGCGGCACGAAGGCCAGCGGACCTTGGTCCTGCTCTTCGCCCCCGAGCGCCGCAGGCGCGAGTGGCCGCGAAGAGCGGGCCAGGGCCGCGCGGCCGGCGCGAGTTACGAAGCCGTGGTGAATGCAATCGTTATATTTATGCCCAGGCCGTAAGGCCTGGGCAAGCCCACGATAAACGCATTCACACCCGCCCGCGCAGTCCAAGTGACCACAGCCGAGCGCTCCAGACCTCCGCTCCAGCCAATCACAAGCCGCGCCTCAACGAACTCTCCTACGGTAGGAATACTCGCCTACTGTAGGCCGCTACGCATGGGTTATCCCAGTTAGATTTTTTTTCTAATTTTTCTCCTTCAAAATTGGTATGAAAGGTCACCTTCAGGAGGCTGCTACCCGTGACTTGTAAATAGACTAAGCCCCCATGCTCCCACCCCCCCTTTTTTCTGCCTTTGTATTTGATGTTATGCTTTTTCTGCTTTAGAAATTGATGTTATCCTAGATAAAGTACTATGTTCTATCCGTATGTCTTTCAATGTTACAGTCTATGAGATACTTAAAGTGTGGTTCCTGTGGAAATAAGCCGTAGTGCTTTCTAGGATCTCCTTTTAGTTGGTTGACCTTGTACCATTGATTTGTACTGTCATGAAACTGTACTTTTTTCTATTGCAAACTTCTAATACATTCTTCAATCAATCAATCAATCAATCAATATCTATTATGAACTAGCCATCTCAAATACAAATTTAAATATATTTCACTAGAAGGTTTCTTTTTCCTTAGTTGCATTTCATTCTTTCTTCTTCTTTTCACATTGTGAACTGGTGAGAGATACGGTTTCACTGCACACCCATGTTAGGGTATATCTTTTCTGGTGTAGATTAGATTTGACCCTTTACAACTTACACATCATGATTCAATTGTGTTCATGGCTTATTCACGTATCTGTGTCAACACACAGAATGTGATTTGGTTGATGGGATAATCGGCTGAAAGGGGACAACTGACACTGAGGTGGAGGTGGGGTTTGGGGTTGGTGGTGGGATGAGGGGTGACACAGTGAATGGGTCAAGCATGAGATCACTGTAAAATGTACTTCAGTGAATATGACATAGCACATAATACTGTAGGTTGCTTGATTTATTATTTTATATTGTTTGTCAGACTGGTCTGAAATTGTGTACGTGTATATGTAGAAAAACAAGAAAAGTAAATAAACAAATACATGTTTTTTCTTCCACTATATTTACAAAACTTGTATGGCCATCTAGTGGTCATACTGCACTTGTCATCTGTGAGTTTATTGGCTTCCTATCACCATGTACACTACATGGTGATAGGAAGTGACTGTACATTGTACAGTATGTACTAATGGGGGAAAAGTTTGCTGTTTGTTGATGGTGACATCCTGAAGACGGCTGTTGTGCCACTACGTGAGGGTTGTATTATTTTACATACAGTAGTATGCATTGTATTCCATTTCATACAGTATGAAGTATTTTCTGATATAAAAATCTTATATCCACCAAATAAAGGCTTTTTGAACTTGCCAGTTCAGTTCATTTTTATATTGGACCTAAAGTGTACAACATGTTGTCAATAGGGCATAGCAGTGGTTTTCTGGAGTTTTTCCCATAGAGATTTACAAACATATTTATATCAATTATTTTAAGCCTTCAAGCCATTCAGGATCCTGGTGAATAATTAAACCTTTGATTCTGTGAAAAGAAAACTGCTAAATAAATGGTATTTATTAAATGTAGTACTGTATATCGTCTAATAATCTAACTATTAATTTACCTAATTTACAGTAGGCCTACTCTGACGTCAATAGTACTGACGTCACATACTGGCCTGGACACGGTACACCATATATGGGCATAGACCACGGAACACCATATATGAGCATATGGGTGAAACAGTACCCAGATGACATCACTGTCCGCCACCTGTACTGCGCATGCGTCGCCACCTGCATGGTAACATCCGCATGCTGAAACAATGCCCAAATTTGGAGATGACTGACATCACTGATACGTCTGGGTTCTCCAACGTTACTTCTGAGACTCCTACATTTAATCCCTCATATATTGTGCACACTCCCCGGGCAAGGTCCTAGTAAAGTATCCTGGATGGCTTGTTGGATGGCTTGATCCTAGGCTTAAAATAATTTATATAAATATTTTTGTGAATCTCTATTACAATGTCCGGGTTCACATTCT
Source organism: Nannobrachium achirus (assembly GCF_963921795.1). Taxonomy (NCBI): domain Eukaryota; kingdom Metazoa; phylum Chordata; class Actinopteri; order Myctophiformes; family Myctophidae; genus Nannobrachium; species Nannobrachium achirus. The sequence goes on from NC_137810.1 coordinate 44,260,170, forward strand.
GGCTACTAGACTATGGGAAAAATTAACTGACTTTTTTTGTGTGGCACCAGATAACCACACCCACTGCTAGTTCCTATTGCCAGTGATTCACACACTGCTACTGCAGCATTGTCCAAGTGCCTGAACAAAGGAGATGGGGAGAAGCATCAGTGGTGTAAAGTAACATTTACTTAAGTAATATAAAGTACACTTTTGAATTATTGTACTTTATATTTCCAATTTCCAATACGTTCACTTCTACTCCACAACATCTGGAATCCAAATATTGTACTTTTACTCCACTGCAATTATTTGAAAACTTTAGTCACTAGTTACTTTGCAGCTTTCATTTTTAATATTATGAAACATACATAAACCACTTTCCCCCTATTTTATACTTGGGCTATTTGAAAATGGCTATAAGCTCACAATGCATTGCATGGTGGTGTGTTGTGAGCTTGTAGATATGCTATTTTTAATATTTATTTTTACTTTTACTTTTGGTACTTTAATTACATTTTGATGCCAATACTTTTGTACTTTTACTTAAGTACATTTTGAATTCCAGACTTACAGTAGAGTATTTCTATATTGCAGTATTGGTACTTTTACTTATGGTAGTAAGAAGTAAGAATGAGGATGGGTTGTGTACTGTACACTCTTGAGTGTGAGTTTGTACTATAGGCCTTGTAGACAGGCTGATGTCATTCTAGAAGAGCTTCTGCCATGTGACTAAATCCATGACAGGATGGTGACATGATCTTTCCTCCGAGGAACACATCACATCACAAATATGGGAAGAAGTGCACGGAGGAGAAACAGATTTTGATCATGACTCATACAGTAGTTCATGACTTAGAGGTCAAAAGGTGAAATAGGCTGTTAAAGGCGGATTGGTGATACCCTTTTTAAGTTGTGGTAACTGTATGCCTTACGGTTTATAAGATAAGAAAAATACTGTATGTCCCCCTGCACTGATCCCATTCTGACTTAATGCGACCGTCAGTCCGTCATTCAGTCTGTCTGTCACGTCACACTTTTGCCCTACTCATATCTCTGCCATCGTTGCCCCTATTCCACACACACTCCTTGCCTGCCAAGCTACAACCTTCAGGACCCCCGGACCTACACGGACCCCCAGGCACCCCCTGCCAACGCCGCCAAATAGTGCAAACATGACCAAATCAACACCCCAACTGGACTACTCACAGGGAATTCCCAGAGACCACCGACTCCTGCTGCTCCAACAGTCCTTCACCTTCATTGGTTTCACTTTGCCCCGCCCCCTCCCCTCATTGGCCAAAACTTTATTTGGCTTACTCATCAACCGTTTGTCGTACAAACTTGTGGGTGGTGTCAATTGACTTGATTAAGAGTCCTTAACCTTACTTGGTTTCACTTTGCCCCACCTCCTCCTATGATTGGCCAAAACTTTATTTGGCTTTACTCATCAACCGTTTGTCGCACAAACTTGTGGGTGGTGTCAATTGACTTGATTAAGAGTCCTTCACCTTAATTGGTTTAACTTTGCCCCGCCCCCTCCTCTGATTGGCCGAAACTTTATTTGGCTTTACTCATCAGCCGTTTGTTGTACAAACTTGTGGGTGGAACCAATGCCACTTACAGGCCTCTTTGTGTATACTGTGACCTGACGGTCGCTTATCTCCCGATTTGGGAGTCTTACTGGTATAATTGAGCAATTAAATCAGACTAAAAAGCAATAAATACAGTAAAATGATTCAAAATCACAATAGAACAGTTTTATATTGACATACACACTCTGTCAATGTAATGCACTACTACATTAACATCAATTAAACTAACATATCGCTTAGCAAAACAAGCACAAGATTCCTGATTAAGCCGGTCGCTTTGACATAGTAGGGCAATAATCCAGGAGGAGTAACAAATCAAACATCTGTGGATATAATAAGATAGAGTAGAGTATAATGGATATAGTCCTGTGTGCACAACCACTATAATGTGGTTGCCTATGGGCATTAACCAGAATACTAATTATTTACATTTGCTATATCGTGGCAACTACACAAATTGTGCAATTGTGAGTTAGAACATGAGTCTTCAACAGGAGGTCCGGGACTCCTAGGGGTCCTCAGATTTAATATAGGGGGGCTGCCAAATCTTTGTCAGATAAGAACTTACAAGTAAGACGCCTTAAGGCGAGAAGCGACCGCAGAGCGCGGGGAAACAGACTTAAAAAAATAGTCAGTGACTCAGTGTAAATCTGGCAATGTACACGCACGCACGCACGCACGCACACACACGCACACACGCACACACGCACACACACACGCACGCACGCACGCACACACGCACACACGCACACACACACACACACACACACATATTGAGGGTTTTATTAAGTGCAGGTTAAATTTCTGAAAATACACATTAACCCAACAGAGAAAAGTGTAAAACAAACAAACAATCAAAAAACATTAATTTACACAACGCTGATGTCAAAAAAAGTCTATGAAGATATTAAATAGGCCTATATGAAAAAGTCATTTTAAACAATACGTATTTGGAGTACCTGCTTCATCTCTCGCTCTCTCTCAGCTAAGGGGTCCTTGGCCTGAAAAACATTTCCCCTCAAGTGAGAGTAGCCGTTGAAGGATGCTGTCTACACCACAGGAGGGATACTGCTGTGCTGAGGTGTTCTGCCTCCTCTGAGAATGCCGTTTTGTGATGATTTACAGCACACATTCAAGGGTGAACATCCTCCTGACCCTGAAATAATAGGCTGAAGACAGATCAAATTATATTATTGATTATGGTTAATGGTTAACTACCACAATCATTAGATTACCATTACTATAATATTTAACTATCAGCGTGTAAGTAGTTCATTGCCATGCAGTTGTAGTGACTGAGGTGTTATGGTGCATGGAACAACGAATGCATCCCTTCTTAGCTTCTGCATATTACAGTAGCTGCTCTCCTGACTTACCTCGTGTCACCTACAATCAGCATGCTTTTGCAACATTATACTCTATCTGATATTGCAATAAAGAACAATAAGCCACAAAGGTCATATCAGTATATCACAGTATTTCTTCTTACCTGCATGTTAACTCACAAATTATCTCCTTGGACCTGTAATATACTTATTGTTGCATACAGTAGTAAGTTATGTTAAGGGGAAAACAAACAACTAATGTTTTGATGCACACTGCACATCTTCAGAGTAGGAACAGTGTGTGTGAAAAATGTATTGTTTCTTTGCACTTGATCATTGACGGGATATAAAGGTAGGGTAAGCGATTATTAATGTATTTCTTTAATACAGGTTAAATATTATATTTTGATACCAATTCATTGCTAGAGTATGAGAACTCATACAGAATAGTTAAGTGAAATTGGAAGTAATGACGCAAAGAAATAAGCAGACAAACTGAAACATTATAACATTTAAGCTGATATTGGTACTCTCTCCTGATTGGCTGAAATTGGCAACCACCTGAAGAAGTATTTTCTGCTTGTTAAAGAGCTGGAGAGGCGGGTAGACCCCTGCTGAACAAACACGCTAAACAATGCGAAAAAACTAAAAGAATATGACTTGGGCCTACCCTCCCTCAAGTGAATCGTGTGCTCAAGTATTTTGTTTGCGGTTCATTCTATAAGAAGAGTCTGATAGAACTGTTTTTAGTACATTGTCCTTGTCCTTTCTGAGAGCACCGACCTTTGTTTGTGATGTGGGGAGTATGAAGAGCACAAGACGTTCCTTACAAAGCTATAAAGTCAAAGGGCTTATCACCTAAATCCACTGTCACTTTGCTCAAGCTTTAGCTAGCTTTGCTAGAATGTCCACTCAGCACAATGCCTCACATTGTGATGGCCAGACAGAGACATATGATAGTCAGCTGTGCTCTTTAAAGAAAACAATATGATGGGGGGAGAAGGGGGAAACCATGAGATGATGTCATTAACATTAAAGTATACATTCTTTTCGTACTATATGTATCTAATAAGAAATCTACAGAATGGTGTACATATTAATACATTTTCCAGAGAAATACAGTATATATTTTTCTCAAATTACCCCAACCCCAGTTTTTCATCTTACCCCAAATAAATGGTACACAGACAAAATATCACATCTAATGTATAACCTCAAGTGATACCATCTTACCTTTTTTTCCCTTCTTTTTACACACCTAGCTTATCCCAAGGGGGAATGTCTTGCTCAGGGACAGCCTGGGCTGGAATCATACCTGCGACAACTAGGGGCTCTGGTTCCCCAGGCAGGCTCACTAAGCACTCAGCTATAGAGCAACAACGTTTGACATGATGTACACATCCTTACATATCCATATCGTGTCATATAAGAACTGTGTTACACACATAAACAAATTACCTCAGCAGTTTGACTCATATGGATGTGAAGAATCAACTGATGGTGAGAAAACCCTAATGTTACTGTCGCAGAATTAGTTACATTTTCGCTAGAAACAGACTATCAAATATGAGTGACAATATCGCGGAGATCGTTTGTTTATTTTTGGACCACAATGCTTATATGAGAAGATTTTAAGATGTCCCAATGTTATTCTCCATAGAGAGATTACTTCCGTGGAACCGGGGGATGAGCAAGTCACGTCATGACTTTGTTACTCTATGGCCACCCCACTATCATCTGCTCTCCTCAGACACTGGAATCATTATATCAGGAGCTCAACATAACCGCTACACGTTAAATAATAATAATAATAATATATATTTTTTTCTCTAGTTTGTAACACTTTGAAAAGTCACAGCAGCCAAGATACATAAAATACAAAACACACTGTAGGATACAGGCAGCAGTGTCAAGACAAGACATCACACAAAGAAGCACCATCAATAATGAACAGAAATATACAACAGTATACAGTATACACAGCAGTATACAACCTCAACAAAGGGACAAATGCAGGACAACAGAAATAATAAGAATACACACAGTACCCATGTCAGCTCTTTACTGTCCTTTGTGTTAATGAGCTATTGTTACACGCTGTGAGCCAAACCATCACAAGGCTGCTGTAATGATAAGACCAACCTATAATTGGTGCTGTGTGTTTTGTTTTTGGATTACTTGAAAACAAGTGGTGGCTCGTCTTACCCAATGGCCTCGACTTACCCCGTTCTCCCCCTCAGCTCCTAATCAAGAAACAAAGGATCAGGCATGGCTGTGTAATTGGTCTTGTTTTCCTGAAGGCTTTTATTTAACAAGTGAGGACATCATTCAAAGATAGTTAATTAGTACATGTGTCCACTTGGCTCTCATTGGCTGCCTCCACTTCGCCTCCGAGGTTAGAAGGCTTCTCCAAGGACTGTGTCCTTCCTGATGCCCCTTGATGATAACGTGCACGTGCCCCAAATAATTTAACTACATAAAACGCTACCACCTAATGAATCTTCCCCAGCACCATATGCCAGTGCCAATCCCCCGATTATTTTTATATCAAGCAACTGGTAAGACGTCAGGGACAAATAAAACAGAAGTTTGCCAAGAAGGACTACCAAGTATGTTGGAAGCATAATCCTTGATACAGATTATTAATAGATTTTACATAGTTTTATAGCCAAATGGATGCTAATGCAACGTCATCAGAAAATGAAAAGGACCTTTTAAAGGCGTGTACTACTTATAGTTTCTGTGATACAAGCAATACGTACTCAATATAAAGGGTCCCTCCCTTGGGGTGGATTCACTGCAGAGGAGTTTGGGGAGCCACTTGGAGGTGAGTGAGACTTCAGTTGTCATTCATTGTATAGTAGATCTATCAGAGAAACAAATGGGAACATTGTTCATTATCATTTTTTTAACGTTTTAGAATATTGAGACATTTTTATATTTCTATTTGTTTCATTTTATTTTGACAATCAACTGAATGAGAGGTAATGTTAGCTGCTTGACACTTTGTTCAGTTGTCTTTGACAAACAAATAATTTAACCATACAGCTCTATTATGTAAAAAAAAAAAATATGTATTTTGTCTAATCGGTATGTACAGTATGTTAATACAAAATATATACAATTGCCGTGGTTGTATTTGCTCTACCTGCTCTTTTATTGAGACATTTAGAACCAGGTTGACAAAAGATTTGACCTGAATTTCTCCCCAGAGCAAGCAGGCAGGCTCTATTGGTTTGCTGGTCAACCTGGGGGTCAAATCCGGGGTAGAACAGGAAAGTTACATAGTGAAGCTTTAATTTATATTATATATATTGTGGTTTTAGAATATGATATGAGTTTAAAGTGTATTTTAATATTATGTGAAGAAAATACATCTAGCATCACTTCAGTACAAATAAAGAAAAATACATTTTCAGAATAAGCAACACAACATCTGAATTCGCTCAAATTAACTTCATGCTATGTATGAATAATACAGGATCTCTAAACTAAGATGCTAGAACTATTGAGTAATTAAGTTTTTTCTTTTCTGTGGTGTTCAGCAATAATTAGCAAGGTTTTCTAACACCTACTCAAGTTTATCAACAGCTGGCTTGTTGGTCACCCTGTTACAGTAGGTTGAATCTAAGAACTAACACACAACTTTACACTGGCTTTACCTTTACCTAAGAATACAGAATAAGTAGGCTATCAACATCAATTAAAACAGGTACAATTTAGATCGACCAAGTTGCTATATCCGACTGAAAGTGACCTAAGGGAACAAGAGAGCTATACTTAAGGGAAGCCTGTAAGGAGTTCCAAGTATGCATTTAGATAATCTAATATAAACTTGTACTATATAAATAAATTAAACAGGTATCATTCAACTTGTGTTTAATTCATCAACATATTTTTTATTCCCACTCTCAGAGGTTGCAGTTGTGAGTGGCATAGCGAGAACATGTGAGTGGTCATTTATTTTCATATTAAAACGAAACAATATAATAGTCCAACATAGTCATGCGATTCTCTGCTCAGATTTTAAGACAGCAAAAGTAACAACATCATCTGCTTTTCTACAGAAAGCTACCACCATGAGTACGGACGCGGAGATGGCCGCTTACGGCAAGGCTGCCATTTACCTGCGTAAGCCAGAGAGGGAGAGAATCGAGGCTCAGAGTAAACCCTTTGATGCCAAATCGGCTGCATACGTGACAGATGTGAAGGAGCTGTATCTCAAATGTACTATTCTGAAGAAGGATGGTGCCAAAGTCACCGTTTCAGTGCTCGACACGAAGGAGGTAGGCGAAGGATGGGTCTAAATTCAAATAGTGACACTGACACTTAAGACCCTGATACACTGTGAGTGTCAATGACAAACATCAAGTAGGCCCCTAGTTGACATTGAGGGCGGGGGAGAATTTTAAGCATCAAAGCGTCTCGGTATATTTGGCAGCGCCGCACCGAATGAAACGAGGGACGTAACAAAAGACACACACACAGGGGAACACACACTCACACACATGAACGCTCGCTGGCTGGGAATGTTGGATGATATGTACATCTGTCATTCCTTTCACAGTCTATCTGTCTGTCTTACATGCACTCGTAGTCCTACCGGTAAAGCTAAGCTAACTGAACATGAACCTTGAACTTTCATCATCCTCATCCAAATCTTTGCCATTTATAGCGATGCCATCACCAGCTAACTATGTGCACAGGAAGAGGGGACTACAACAGTATGCTGTTGTTTCAAAGACAAATCTATTCTTTTTTGGGATCTGAGCAGACCTTTGTCTTTGTCATTAAAAATGTACTTGAGGGGGCACGGCCTTGACGAAGTTGGTAGCACTGTCGCCTCACAGCAAGAAGGTCCTGGGTTCGATTCCCGCTAGGGACGTTTGGGTGCTGGGGGTGTGTTCTCTCCTCCGCGTCACGTCATCAGTGCCCATACCCTAGCTGGGTTGGCAAAAGGGCCTTTCTGTGTGGAGTTTGCATGTTTTCCCTATGTCCCCTAGAAAAAAAAGAAAAAAAAATGCAGTAATCCTGGTCTCTATACTGCCTCCCCCTGGCCAGCCGGGGCGCCTGGTTGAGGGGAAAGAAACTGGTTGGAATAATGTGTTCCTTCCATAAGCTATGTCCAACCGGGTGAACTCCCCCCTGTCAGGTGAAAAGAAGCGGCTTGGACTCCTCATGCATAGAAGGAAGCATGAGGTCAGTCTGTTGCTCTCCCCCAGGTTGGCAGAGGGAATGTAGTGCCCAGATTTACATTAGACAATGGCCACCAGGTGAAAAAAAAAGGGGTTACAGAAAACATGGGAAATATATACCGGTATATTAAAAAAAAAAGAAAAAAAACTCTTGAGTTTGAGTTTAGACTGATGATACTGTAGGTTCTTGGTTTACTTATGATCCTAGATTACTATTTCTATGCATTCAATGTATTACCTTGTGCTTACTTATTGTAAATCGCTCTGGACTAAGAGCATCTGCTAAATGCCTAAATTGTAAATTGAGTGGCATTGATGTCCACGGCCATTGTAAATGGATGCATTTGATAATACGAGCAACTGACACTTTCAGTGTGTCGGAGCCTTATTGTACAACAACAGTAAATGCAAGATAATATATTCTAAAGCTGTGTTTTGATGTTTTAGGAAAAAACTGTAAAGGAGGAAGATGTCACCCCTATGAACCCTCCCAAGTATGACAAGATTGAGGACATGGCCATGATGACCCACCTCACTGAAGCCACTGTGCTGTATAACCTCAAAGAGCGTTATGCAGCATGGATGATCTATGTAAGGTTTTTTACCTGCTGAGAACAGTACAGTATTCTCTGACCTGTAAAATAGGACACAAAAACACACAGGTTGCTTATATCTCCTATTATCCTATTATTTTGTCACTTGTATTGTATTGTAACTGTATTCCCAGGTCCAGTGATCCGCTGTCCAAGATAGGTGGCATGTTTGCTGCTATATAATGGTTTATAATGTTCTCTGTCTTGTCAGACCTACTCTGGCTTGTTCTGTGTCACTGTGAACCCCTACAAGTGGCTCCCAGTGTACGACCAGCAGGTTGTGAATGCCTACAGAGGCAAGAAGCGTGTGGAGGCTCCACCCCACATCTTCTCTGTCTCTGACAACGCCTATCAGTTCATGCTTACTGGTATGTACAAGTAAGGATAATGTGAAACATACTGTATAACCTATCAGTTCATGCTTACTGGTACGTACAAGTCTGGACAATGTGAAACATGCTGTATACATAACCTATCAGTTCATGCTTACTGGTACGTACTGGTCAGGACAATGTGAAAAACATACACAGTACATCATGGTTTTGTTTTGTGCTGCATTATATAGATAGAAATAAAGGTACATTTGCTTTACCCTTTACAGATAGGGAGAACCAGTCTGTCTTGATCACGTAAGTTCCTCATCTGCTGTTCTTTTAATGAAGAAAATTGTAATCAAATTCACTGTCTGCTTTTCACTGACTCTATGCATTTATAACCAGCGGAGAATCTGGTGCAGGAAAGACTGTGAACACCAAGCGTGTCATCCAGTACTTTGCAACCGCAGCTGGTTCAGGAAAGAAAATAGAGCAGACCGCAGGCAAAATGCAGGTATTTGTACAGGGTTTTAATTTCAGCAAATTTTAAATTATTTTTTAAATCATTATTATTATTAATTTTGTTTTACATAAAGCATTTATATGAGATATAGTGATAACTAAGCATACTGAACCAATGTAATATTTGATGATATGTAGGGGTCACTGGAGGATCAGATTATTGCAGCCAATCCCTTGCTGGAGGCCTATGGTAATGCCAAGACTGTGAGGAATGACAACTCCTCTCGCTTTGTAAGTGTAAATCAATTTCATGTTATAAGAAGAAAAAAAATGGGACGTAGAGGGATGCTACAAATTTGAGGAAATCAAACCAATAATGAAAAATGTTGCTATATTAAACAGGGTAAATTCATCAGAATCCATTTTGGTGCAACCGGTAAACTGGCCAGTGCTGATATTGAGACATGTAAGTATGAAGTTCACAGATGATAAATTATATATCTGCCTTCATTAGAGGATTCGTTTTGAGTTATGTACAACCCTTATAGATTAGTATTGAGTTATGTACAACACATATAGACCTATATTATTATTATCTTTATTGTTATCATCATTATTATGAGGTATGCACATTAACCCTTATAGATCTGCTGGAGAAGTCCAGAGTGACCTTCCAGCTTCCCGCTGAGAGAGGCTACCACATCTTCTACCAGATGATGACAGGCCACAAACCTGAGATTGTTGGTAAATTGGATCACTAATCAATGAAGATACAATACAATTAATCTATTGAAACTACATCCATGAATAGAAACTAATCGAATGAAACTATTTCCATGAATAGAAACACATTTTCAATCCTTTTAATTCATCTTTCAGAAATGTGCCTGATCACCACGAACCCCTACGACTTCCCATTGTGCAGCATGGGCCAGATCGCTGTGCCCAGCATTAATGACAAAGAGGAGTTGGAAGCCACTGATGTCAGTACATACATATTTCAATCTTTCTAATATTCTGTGTGTGCGTGCAGTCAGTTGCTCTGCGAAATACATGTCCTAGAGTGATGATTGTTAATCTAATGCAGGGTATCTTCAACAGGGGGTCCTCTGAGATATTGCAGGGGGGCCGCCATGACAATCTTTGCATGATAGGGACCAATATTTACATTTTTACATGAACCACTTGAACCTATAGCAGGAAATATTTTTCGGAAAAAAGGAGCAGACCAAGTACAGAGTTAAAGGTCAAGTTTGCAAAGTATGGAGGGTTTTAAGTCAATAAATGTCAATAAATAAAATAACATGAATAGTAATAACTCTGAGGTCTCTTAGGGGTCCCGGCCCCCCTGTTGAAGACCCCTGATCTATAGTTTTTCCTTTTTTTCTAATCCAGTCTGCTATCGACATTCTGGGCTTCGTTGCCGAGGAGAAGGTGGCGATCTACAAGTTCACCGGTGCAGTGATGCACCATGGTGTCATGAAGTTCAAGCAGAAGCAACGCGAAGAACAGGCTGAGCCCGATGGCAATGAGGGTGAGTGTTATATTCAGTCAAGGATTGGTTGTTTGAACAAGAATTAATGACAAGTAATGCCATTTTGACTGGAGATACCGGGCCGTCATTTACAGTAAAACATGAATCATTTCCATCGCTTGTCCGTTTGTGAATCTGTGTAGATTTAGAAGAAAAAAGTCCTTTTGCACACCTACGGAGACGGACAGTTGCGTTGGAGTAATGTTTCGGTCACTCAGACCTAAACTTCTTTGCCTATTTTGAAAAACATTTCTAAATAGTTCAAATAGCTGATCTACAAGCTCACAACGTATTGATGAAGATCGGCTAATTGAAGTATTTAAAAAGGTTTTTCTAAATAGTAATAAAAGGCAAAGAAGTTATAGCTTGGCAAAAATAGAGCCCCAGGACTCAAACCCGTGACACACTGTAAGGCTACATTGTAGCGGTGCCCGGGCTGCTGGACAGTGTCTCCATGATTTTATCTATATAGGCCTACTGTATATACAAGCACACGTACCTGAGATATACAGTACAACGTTTTTTTAAGCCATGCAGGCAAGCTTCCGACATCTCATGACACTGTTACTGTTATTATCCTGTTCAATGAAATGTGCATCTTATAACTTCACGGCTGTCTTCGACCAGTCACCATGTTGCAGTTTCTCAGCTGCAATTTGCAGGTGTTGCACCAAATGTGGTGATGGGAAAAGAAGCCCGTCCTTCAACGAATCAAACCAATCAAAAGATTACACAAAATACACACATTTAGATACTGTACTTGGGCAACCCACAGGTATCCCAATCGAAAAGGCTGGCATGAAAATATTTTAGAATGGATACTGTAGATTACCACAATAGTACATTTTGTGTTTCGTTTTGTTCTACATTAAAGATATGATATATTCATGACTTATTTTAGAGGCTGACAAGATTGGCTACCTGCTGGGCCTGAACTCAGCAGAAATGCTGAAGGCTTACTGCTACCCCAGAGTGAAGGTGGGAAACGAGTATGTCACTAAGGCACAGACTGTGCCACAGGTGAGATAGATACATTGTTTACTTGTTCAGATTTTTTACCCACTCAAAAGTAGCAGATCCACAAGTTTGAAACGTGAAGCAAAGCAACCTGTTTTGAGTTTGTAGATCTGCTACTTTTGCTACTTTTGAATGTTAATCCTGAGAAGTAACCGTTTGACACATGAGGTTAGTATTCTTCACATCAGAACTCTAATATTTGTGTACAGTATGTATTGTCTGAAGTGCATTCCAAAAAAACAGCTATACTTCCATTCATCCATCGTCTCTGTATCGCTGCAGTAACTTGACCTGGTTCCATGCACCAATTGACATAATTGTAACAGTAGCGCTCGCTACCCTGGTCTCCGCCAGGTCATGTAGGTTATTGTGGCCTCCTGGTGGCGCTATAATAGGCCAATGTGCAAAGGGTGCCATGTCTTCTGCCTTTCACAGCAATCAGGCGCTATGTTCATGATTTGAGGCATTTTGTTCCAAATAATGTGTTTTGCAAACATCAACCTGCTGGTGGCACTATAACAGGGGGAAGAAATCAAAACTTAAAGGTTAAACAAGGTTTGAAAAGGAGTAGTGAACATTTTAGAAAACCGAAATGTATTTCACCCCCTTAATAATAACTTTACTATTTCTTTAGGTCATGAACTCAGTGGGTGCCTTGGCTAAGTCCATCTATGAGAAGATGTTCTTGTGGATGGTCATTAGAATCAACCAGATGCTGGACACCAAGCAAGCGAGAAACCACTACATTGGTGTGCTGGACATCGCTGGTTTTGAAATCTTTGATGTAAGTAGCATGGACTAGTTTGGCAGACTAATTCCTTTGATCACAATGACTTTAAGAAATTACGCTAATCATATTCCCTTGCACTCACAGTTCAACACCCTAGAGCAGCTGTGCATCAACTTCACCAATGAGAAACTGCAACAGTTCTTCAACCACCACATGTTCGTACTGGAACAAGAGGAGTACAAGAAAGAGGGAATTCCCTGGGAGCTCATTGACTTTGGCATGGACCTGGCTGCCTGCATTGAGCTCATTGAGAAGGTACTCTATTATTATTACTGTATATTTTATCATGGACTTTGTTGTCTGCATTGAGCTCATTGAGAAGGTAATCTGTGATGGAATTTAGAGTACCGAAGTCATGGTATCGCTGGCTCATCCATTGGGTCACAGAAGTTTATCTAGGAAAATAACATTGGGTCATCTTAGAATCATCTCATATATGACAAATGAGGTCCAAAATAAACAAATTGTCTGGTGTTATTGTCAAGGAGATGGCTCTGTATAGTTTATGATAGTCAATCACTCATATTAGGTACCATTGGTTTCTGGTGAAAAAATAATTAATTTGGTGACGGTAACATTTTTCAACGTCAGTTGATGCTTCATTCATACCCATATGACTCATATGATATGACCCAGGTAGGATACGCTAGACTTTGGAGGTCTATTGTATTATGGTTTATTTAATTTTTTTTGATTTTTTTGTCTGCTTTTACAAAGCCCATGGGCATCTTCTCCATCCTCGAAGAGGAGTGCATGTTCCCCAAGGCCTCAGATACCACCTTCAAGAACAAGCTGTACGACCAGCATCTTGGGAAGACCAAGGCCTTCGAGAAGCCCAAGCCAGCCAAAGGCAAGGCGGAGGCCCACTTCTCCCTAGTTCACTATGCTGGAACAGTGGACTACAGCATCACAGGCTGGCTTGAGAAGAATAAAGATCCATTGAATGACTCTGTTGTGCAGCTGTACCAGAAGTCTTCAGTCAAAATGCTTACTACTTTGTATCCCATACCTGAGCCTGAAGGTAATATATTTAGCTATTTACAGTATATATGATATTTCTTTGTTATAATTAACTACGGGAAAAACTATCAAATCAATACACAAGAGAAAAGACACATTATTTGAATGGCAGTAAAATCATCAATTAATATTGTAGCAATCCCAGGAAATGGATCCCACTTCTGACACCATGTACTGTCACAATCATGGAGTTCAGTGTACATTCAGTGTTCAGTGGCAAAGAACATCATGTTCTTTGCCCACTGGCAAGACAAACAAAACTACCCAAGAGAACACACAACAGCCCTCTCAACCAATCCCTGAGCTTCATGTTGCTAATGTGCAATCCCCCAACACTCCCTATCATTGGTCATGAATAGCCAGACTGAAATACACAGAAATCCACAACGGGGTCACTACAATATATCCTCCTCATTTACCAAATGAAGAATCTGTACAAAAAAGTTTGAATTGTACAATACATGTATAAAACAGATTTGTTTTTTACTCACTGATGATTCTACTAAATAACAGATAACACAAAGAAGGGCGCTAAGAAGAAAGGTGGCTCTATGATGACTGTGTCTGCAGCGTTCAGGGTACGAATAAAGCATTAAGCACGATTGTCTCATTGTCAAGATATCTTATGTCGGAAATAAAGTACCGTAAATGATCTTTTATGAATAATAGGCCTCATGTCTCTATAGGAGAACTTGCAGAAGCTGATGACCAATTTGAGGAGCACTCATCCACACTTTGTGCGTTGCCTGATTCCCAATGAGTCCAAGACTCCAGGTAAACTCTGAGAAAATAAAAGTTGTAAATGATGACGATTGTTTATTGCAACTTAGGAAAATGTGCAGTTATTTTTGTCATAATGATATGGAACAACCTATTTTTACAGGCCTGATGGAGAACTTTCTGGTCATCCACCAACTGAGGTGTAACGGTGTGCTGGAGGGCATCAGAATCTGCAGAAAGGGCTTCCCCAGCAGAATCCTCTATGCTGACTTCAAGCAGAGGTATCAAAAAAAGATCCCTGCAGCTTTTAGGTCCATAGCTAATAAAAGGAGGAGCGCAAAATGACCGTGAACTCTTACAACACAGGTACAAAGTACTGAATCCCAGGGCGTGCCCTGAGGGCCAGTTCATGGACAACAAGAAAGCCTCAGAGAAGCTGCTTGGGTCCATTGATGTACCTCACGACGAGTACAAGTTTGGACACACCAAGGTAAACACACTGACACTCGTCTTTATTTATTTTAAAGGGGCCACACCATGCTTTTAAAATATATATATTTTATATATATATTGGTCCATAATACGGTTTTATACAGGTTTTAGCGTAAACAACTACTCGGATATTGAATTTTCATGTTCTGTCTGTCTTTAACTTTCCCACTGCCAGATTATTTATTTATTTATTGGGTCTGGTGCCATCAAAAAGCGGCTTACCTTTGCGACGTTATAGTAGATAGACAGACAGACATTTATTTATTTATTTTTATTTTTTTGGGTTGTGCAATAGTGCACTTTGGTCTGCCAGGCAGCAGAGGGCGGCGTCATGCGAGAATGAATGTGAATTTGCCTGTTATGTGTTGAAGAAGAAGAAGACCAGTCACTGGCCCCAGAGCCTTACAGCCAGAGGAAATCAACAAGGAAGTGAATTGTTCTCCGTTGATCTAACGCATAATGGATTTTTTACACCATCACCGCGGAAAATGTGTTTACAGTAGACGGCCGCGCGACCCCTCATCAGCTTACAGTCATCAGACGAACGAACCGAACGAGCGCCGTATTGGCGGAGAGGTCTTGCGCAATCGGGCGAACGTGAACGTTCAAAGCGGTGGGAGAGTTAATTTCCATGCCATTTCAGATGCAATACCAAAATGCCCTTTGTTGGTAACGGGGCACTATCTTTGGGCTAAAATTGGAACGATACCTGTACACAATACCTGTACCTGTATCGTTCCAATTTTAGCATGGCACCATGCTAATCTTCTCTGTATCATTCCAATTTTAGCACCACTTTACCTTATGGTTCCACCTCATATATATAGTCTCAATAGAATATAGCCTCCCAAAAAGTACCGTAACTTTAAATTACATGAAAAAAATAATGTTATGGTGTGGCCCCTTTAAGAGAGGAACAAAAGCCTACATTTCTTATTTAAGTAAAAGTATCCATTCTGCATTATCCCTTGCGATAATAAATGTATCTATCTACGCCTACGGTATCTATCTATTATGTAGAAAATACTCTGTTATTAAGAGAGGACTAAACGTTGATTTTGTGGTTGATTAATTACAGTTTGTAATATTGTATATACTGTAGGTGTTCTTCAAAGCCGGTCTGTTGGGTGTCCTTGAGGAAATGCGAGATGATAAGCTGGCCATTCTGGTCACCTTAACTCAGGCTCTCGGCCGAGGCTACGTTATGAGGAAGGAGTTTGTCAAGATGATGGAGAGAAGGCACGTCTGATAACATCAGTCATTTAATTAATATTTAGTCAAGTTTCTGATGTTTTAATTAATTATGTTTGTTTTTCTTCACAGAGAAGCCATTTACAGCATCCAGTTCAACGTCCGCTCATTCGTCAATGTGAAACACTGGCCATGGATGAAGCTGTACTACAAGATCAAGCCTCTTCTGAAGAGTGCTGAAACCGAGAAGGAGTTGGCTGAGATGAAGGGCAACTATGAGAAGATGAAAACTGACCTGGCTACTGCCCTGGCCAAGAAGAAAGAGCTGGAGCAGAAGTTGATATCCCTGGTGCAGGAGAAGAATGAGTTGGCAATGTCAGCACAATCAGTAAGTACACTTCTACAGGGAGTTTGAAGGTCTCCTGACTTGCTGGTTTTACAAAACATACAAGTCTTGTATAATTTGCAAAAAAGGCCTGTACACACCATACCCAATGTAAATTGATTGTTGTTCTTGAACCATTTGGAATAGATGCATGGTCTCATTTTGGAGGTAATACTTTCACTCTACATGCAACTGACACCAAGTAATCCAAGTTTGAACTTACTGGAATAGAAGGTTTTTAATTTTCGCCTAAATATTTTCTATAAATAGATGCCTGCATAACACTGCTATTATCATATAGGAGCTGGAAAACACAATGTGGCAATGTGGTATGATAGCCTCGTAAACCAGACTTGAATTCCAATCAAAAGGCAGGAGGAGTCAGTTTACTAGGATAACAGTATGAAACCTTACCTAGCCCAATTTCAAAAGATATGATAACACTACAGAACATGTTATTTTACACGTTTTGCCAAGTATAGGCCTATGTCTAGGCGTACAAAAACAAAGACATTTGGAGACATTTGGAGACCAAATAAACCATAAAAATGACAAAAGAGCTGGAATTTGTTTTAATGGGAGAGTTTGTTTTAATTTCCCTGGTACCAGCTCAGGGAAAAGTTCAGGGAAGTGTGAAGAGGTCACATATATTTGCTTAAATATTTATTATATTTGACAACATTTGTCAGAGAGACATGCAGTCATCTCACGGCTGGCAATTATTAAGGAGAGAAAACTCACAAAAATATTTTTCTGACACAATATCTCATCCGGGACAAATCATGACATGTTTTACCTTTTTCCCCCCAATGAAAACCAGGAAGCAGATAATCTGTCCGATGCTGAGGAGAGATGTGAGGGTCTTATTAAAAGTAAGATCCAGTTGGAGGCCAAAGTAAAAGAGGTGAGTGAGAGACTGGAGGACGAGGAGGAGATGAACGCTGAGCTGACCGCCAAGAAGCGGAAGCTGGAGGATGAATGCTCTGAGCTCAAGAAGGACATCGATGACCTGGAGCTCACCTTGGCCAAAGTGGAGAAGGAGAAACACGCCACTGAAAACAAGGTTCAGGATCTTACACTCTAGTCGTCTTATCAAAGGTAACAGGAAGGTGGTCACTTCGATGTAAAATTGGCTATTGGCTATAAGTACATATACATATACTGTATATGAAGTAATGTAAAGTATACATGATTAAAACATGAATTTGACAATTAAGGTCTAATATTATTATTATCTATCTATAAATGCGACAAATCTCTGTCTGTCTGTCTGTTTGTTTGTTTGTAATCCGCGTATCTCGAGAACCGTTCGTCCCACCGGCTTCAGATTCGGCACGCGCGTTCCCCGCTGCGGCGCGGAGTGCAGTGCCGGGCCTCGGCCCGACTCGGCGTGCGGTTTTCCCGAAGCGGCGCGAAACGTTCGGAATCTCCTTACGCGGAGCTGATTGTTAACATCAGGCTGTTCCTGAGGAAATCGGCACAATCGCTGACTCATTGTGACATCACTTCATAAAAGGCTCTGACATCACGTACGCCAGGAGTCAACAAAAAATCTCTGTGAATGTGTATGTATGTATGTGAATCTCGAGAACCGTTCTTCCCACCGGCACGCGCGTTCTCCAGATATGGGCATAAAATGAATCCCCGAATGCGGAGCTGATGTCTGACATCAGAGTTTTCCGCAACCGGTACTGTGTGTGCAGAGATCTCCATATATTGGGGTTTGCATTAAAGGGTGGGGACAAAGGCTAACAGAAGGCAAACAGATGGTCAAAACGGGTCCTATGACAACATGACAACAGGTATATTGGGGTTTGCATTAAACACGCGTTCTCCAGATATGGGCATAAAATGAATCCCCGAATGCGGAGCTGATGTCTGACATCAGAGTTTTCCGCAACCGGTACTGTGTGTGCAGAGATCTCCATATATTGGGGTTTGCATTAAAGGGTGGGGACAAAGGCTAACAGAAGGCAAACAGATGGTCAAAACGGGTCCTATGACAACATGACAACAGGTATATTGGGGTTTGCATTAAAGGGTGGGGACAAAGGCTAACAGAAGGCAAACAGATGGTCAAAACGGGTCCTATGACAACAGGTATATTGGGGTTTGCATTAAAGGGTGGGGACAAAGGCTAACAGATGGTCAAAACGGGTCCTATGACAACAGGTATATTGGGGTTTGCATTAAAGGGTGGGGCAGGCATAAAATGGACGCAAATAGACAGATATCTCCATATATGGGCATATGGGCATAAAATGGACCCAGAACTATATCTGCAGTGATCTCCATATATGGACATAAAATGGACGCCGACAGACAGACAGATACAGATATCTCCATATATGGGCATAAATGGACACAGGCAAACAGATGGTCAAAACAGGTCCTATGACAACAGGTATAATGGGGTTTGCATTAAAGGGCGGGGTATTCATTCTCTATTTACATCGTTCCCGAGTTGGCCAGGTCGCCGACTAGACGCTGGGCCGCCCGAAGGGCGGCCCAGCTTCTAGTATCTACAATTGCTACACATTTCTACAAAACCTGTATATCCAATCATTTTGGGCTTAAAGGAGGTTAAGGGTAAATCTCTAAGGTGAAGGGTAAATTTCAGTCTGTGCATGTTCGAAACATATATACTTTACATTGCTTTAGACCATTTTTCCATTTTTTTTTTTTTTGGACAAAATAGCAAATCTTACTTCAAGGTACCCACTCTTCTTGTATCCTTATCGAATTATACTACAATAATGATCTATTCCACGACAACAAAAATTGTTTCTGCTTATTTAGGTGAAGAACATGACTGAGGAGATGGCCTCTCAGGATGAGGTTGTTGCTAAGCTGACCAAGGAGAAGAAAGCCCTCCAAGAGAGCCATCAGCAGACCCTGGATGACCTGCAGGCAGAAGAAGACAAAGTCAATACTCTGACCAAGGCCAAGGTCAAGCTGGAGCAGCAAGTTGACGATGTGAGTTTATGAAGTGAAGTCGGATGTTTTGAACACAAGCGTGGATGAGTTTATGAGGTCAAGGAGATGTTTTGAACACGTGCGTTTATCGTGTTACTGATTTACTAGAAACATACATTGTTTTGCAGCTGGAAGGTTCTCTGGAACAAGAGAAGAAGCTCCGCATGGACCTGGAGAGAGCCAAGAGAAAGCTGGAGGGTGATCTGAAACTGGCCCAGGAATCCATCATGGACCTGGAGAATGACAAGCAGCAGTCTGACGAGAAGCTAAAGAAGTAATGTTAACAACAATATGAAATAGAAATGCAGAAATAATACCTGTAGAATGACACTAAAATATTATGTGCTGTATCCTACAGGAAGGACTTTGAAATGAGCCAGATTCTGAGTAAGATTGAAGACGAACAAGCTTTGTCGGCTCAGCTCCAGAAAAAGATCAAAGAGCTCCAGGTATTTTAAGTGTCTAAAGTTTAGAATACAATAAAATGACCTGTACACCGTCTACAATAAGGACAACTTTATGTAGGCAACGTTTTGGTCAATAGGCTTTCTTAAGTCAACATGTGTCTAAAGTTAAAATCTTAAGTATGATTTTCATACGTTAATCTAATATTAATTTGAAAGGCTCGTATTGAAGAATTGGAAGAAGAGATAGAGGCGGAACGTGCCGCTCGTGCCAAGGTTGAGAAGCAGAGAGCCGACCTATCCAGGGAACTGGAGGAGATCAGTGAGAGGCTGGAGGAAGCCGGTGGAGCCACGACCGCTCAGATCGAGATGAACAAGAAACGTGAGGCCGAATTGCACAAGCTGCGTCGTGACCTTGAAGAGTCCACGCTGCAGCACGAAGCCACTTCCGCTGCCCTGCGCAAGAAGCAGGCCGACAGCGTGGCAGAGCTGGGTGAGCAGATTGACAACCTCCAGAGAGTCAAGCAGAAACTGGAGAAGGAAAAGAGCGAATACAAGATGGAGATTGATGACCTGGCCAGCAACATGGAGGCTGTCGCTAAGGCAAAGGTATTGTCAGAACTCTTGTTAACGTAACCCCGAAGGACACAAAGGTTCAGAAACAAAGACACAAGAAACCATATTGAAACAGATTCGTCATATCACCATATTTTAAACGTTATGTGTATCACAACATTGTGTTTTTGTGTAAATTAACTCCATACTTGATCATACTACAGTGTCACACAAAAGTGTTAAAAGAAGCGGATCCGCAAGCTCGAAATGTGTCTCTTAGCGACGCATTTAGACATACACCTTTTCCTTTGGTGGTTGCTTTCTAGGTTAACACAACGAAACAAAGTAGAATTCAAAACAAATATGAATCTTAAATAGAAATATGTAGTCTAAAAATTGCATTGATGAGCATCAATCTATCACGCACATATTCCAATCGGAGGACTTTCCATAGACCATTAAAGAAGTGTGCAGAATATTTAACTACTGTACACGAAAAGAGTTATTACATGCAGGTGCATTAAACTAATGAATCTGTCCAATGTTAATGAACAGGGAAATCTTGAGAAGATGTGCCGCACCCTTGAGGACCAACTTAGTGAAATCAAATCCAAGAGTGATGAGAACATTCGCCAGTTAAATGACATTGGATCTCAGAGAGCAAGACTTTTGACAGAAAACGGTGAATGTTCTTTGCAAACTTTGCCTGCATGGATTGTTAATGGTAATTGACCAAATTCCATAATTCTAGATGATGATGATGAAGATATTTCATCTTCTGTTTAGGTGAGATGTCTCGTCAACTTGAGGAGAAAGATGCTCTTCTCTCACAACTCACCAGAGGCAAGCAGGCCTTCACCCAGCAGATTGAAGAGTTGAAGAGACATGTTGAAGAGGAGGTTAAGGTGAGGAGCTGTTATTTGTTTCACAAACAGGCTTACTTTTGCGTGTTATTGTATTCAGTTGAAATTATTTGGGCAATTCCCTTTCTTTACAGGCAAAGAACGCCCTTGCCCATACTGTGCAATCATCTCGCCATGACTGTGACCTCCTGAGGGAGCAGTTTGAGGAAGAGCAGGAGGCCAAATCTGAGCTGCAGCGTGGGATGTCCAAGGCCAACTGTGAGGTGGCTCAGTGGAGGAGCAAGTATGAGACTGATGCTATCCAACGCACTGAGGAGCTGGAGGAGGCTAAGTAAGTCAGCAATGTTTTACAAACTATCAGGAATCACTATGTATAAAGTATCAACATCATATGTTGAGGAAATGAAAGTTGAGGAAATCTCCACAATCTCCACAAACTAACGTGCCATCATAAGGCTGAAGGTTAGGGATGGGAAAACTTATAAGGGGCAGCTGAAGAAGGATGGGAAGAGGCAGCTGGAGGAAGAAGTGGGGGAGCTGAAGAAGCGGCTGAAGGTTCTCTCCTGACCCTCCAGGGTCCAGGACGGGGTAGTTGGGGAGGTGGGGGGCTGGTTTTGGCAGATGTTGGTATGCTTTGGATGTGGGAAATCGAGTCCTCAAGGCGAGTGAAGGTTCGATCCAAGACACTCTCCAAACTGGGGAATCTGGGTTCCGGGGATAATTGGCTTTCAGCGTCTTCAGGTTTAGCGGGCTATCCTGAGAGGGAATCTTCTCAGTTTGAATTGAATTGGGAAATTATGTAATGGTCAATCTTAACACCACAATAATTAGATTTAATTCTAAACTGATCAACAGGAAGAAGCTAGCCCAGCGCCTTCAGGATGCTGAGGAGCAAATTGAGGCTGTGAATTCCAAGTGTGCCTCTCTGGAGAAGACCAAACAGAGACTCCAGGGTGAAGTGGAAGACCTCATGATCGATGTGGAGCGGGCCAACGCTTTAGCTGCCAACCTCGACAAGAAACAGAGGAACTTCGATAAGGTGCTTTGACATTCATTATTTTAAAACATTATAATAATTATAGTGGGGTAATTTACATTTCTTTATACAAATGCTGTGCAGGTATTGGCAGAATGGAAACAGAAATATGAAGAGTCACAGTCAGAACTGGAGGGAGCTCTGAAAGAGACCCGTTCTCTCAGCACAGAGTTGTTTAAGATGAAGAACTCCTATGAGGAGTCTCTGGATCAACTGGAGACCATGAAGCGAGAGAACAAGAATCTACAACGTGAGTTCTCAATACATAATGCTTTCAGTAACAGTTTGTTTTGCTTCAGTATTTTTTCCGTAGTCCATTTAAGACATGGCTGGTGTTGTTAATGGGTCAAAATGGGATTGTCATTTCCATCAGTTTTGATATCAAAGTTCAAGTTCACTGTTTAAAATTTAAAGTAAATATAAACATTTGATGTGTAAAAGCTTAAGATCGCTTGTATGGAGTAGGCTACAACCACTATATTCAAAAGCAAACGCAACATTTGTGTCCTCATTATTTTCAACTGCAGAGGAGATCTCAGATCTGAGTGAACAGATTGGTGAGAATGGAAAGACCATCCATGAAATGGAGAAGATCAAGAAGCAACTGGAGACAGAGAAGGCAGAGATCCAGACGGCCCTTGAGGAAGCTGAGGTAAAAGCTATAGGATCTAGATGAAGAATGCGATTGTCAATATATATTTTGGTAACACTTGATATGCATTCCATACATTTTTTTCAGCTGCATATTACACTCATAGGTTCATACTACCCTTTGATCCCATATTACATTTTAGGGTACTCTGGAGCACGAGGAGTCCAAGATTCTTCGTATCACGCTGGAGCTCAACCAGATCAAGGGTGAGGTGGACAGGAAGCTGGCAGAGAAGGATGAGGAGATGGAGACCATTAAGAGGAACAGCCAGAGGGTGATCGAATCCATGCAGAGCACTCTGGACTCTGAGATCAGGAGCAGAAATGATGCCCTGAGAATCAAGAAGAAAATGGAGGGAGACCTGAATGAGATGGAGGTTCAGCTGAGCCACGCCAACCGGCAGGCCGCCGAGGCCCAGAAGCAGCTGAGGAACCTCCAGGGACAGCTTAAGGTGCAACACATAGTAGTTAGGACAATTATTATTACTTGCGCCAGCAGAGTGCGCAAGCACAGCATTCAGTGTTTCTGTCGCGTCCTCTGTTTATGTTTACGCCCGTAGCTAATCAGGGACCAGCATTTCTGGTGACGTCACCATCAACAGCCAATGAGGGACCAGCATTCGTGGTGACGTCACATCAACAAGTGCGACCTAAATAACAAGGCACGCTCTAAACTAAAAAAAAATAAAAATAACAAGGCACGCTCTAAACTAAAAAAAAAAAAAAAAAAACAAGGCACGCTCTGCTGGCACACAAGTAGGCCATACATGACCACGAGTGCACAAGGCACAAGTTGTCACCTCAACAGAGTGCAGTCTAGTTCAAACTGTGGAACTGCCCTGAAGAATGAGAGGCCACATTCTGGCAATTCTCTGAGCACCTCCTCAAATGTGATTTATTACAGGATGCCCAACTGCACCTTGACGACGCTCTCAGAGCCCAGGAAGATCTGAAGGAACAAGCTGCCATGGTGGAGCGTAGGAACGGCCTCATGATGGCAGAGATCGAGGAGCTGAGAGTCGCCCTGGAACAGACGGAGAGAGGCCGCAAAGTGGCCGAGCAAGAACTGGTGGATACTGCTGAACGTGCTGGCTTGTTGCACTCCCAGGTAGGTCAATGGAAAAACTCTCAACACTCGTTCAGAATAAAATATTTGACGTGCATATACTTACGTTTATTTTTAAACTGAACCTTTATTTTAGAACACAAGCCTTTTGAACACCAAGAAGAAGCTGGAGGCTGACCTGATCCAGCTCCAAGGTGAGGTGGAAGATTGTGTTCAAGAAGCAAGGAATGCAGAGGAGAAGGCCAAGAAAGCCATCACTGATGTAAGTTAGAATCCCCCAACCCCCCTGATACTCCTCCTTATAATGATTAGATATCCTAACTTCACTTGCTTGATATACAAATACAATAAAAAAGAAACATACTTTCCAGGCTGCTATGATGGCTGAGGAGCTGAAGAAAGAACAGGACACCAGTTCTCACCTGGAGAGGATGAAGAAGAACCTGGAAGTCACCGTGAAAGACCTGCAGCACCGTCTGGACGAGGCTGAGACCCTGGCTATGAAGGGAGGCAAGAAGCAGCTCCAGAAACTGGAGAATAGGGTAAGATGACGTTTATACCAACAAGGGGAATAGTCATAAACAAATGAAAATCAGAGGAAAGAACTTCATGGTGCATAATTCAATTCCAAAGGTGCGTGAGCTGGAGGGAGAGGTCGACGCCGAACAGAGACGTGGAGCAGATGCTGTTAAAGGTGTCCGCAAAAATGAGAGGAGAGTGAAGGAGCTCACATACCAGGTACCGTATAGCATGTTCACTTCATACCACTGACAAAAGCAATAGATTGCACGAACATATCTAACATCTAATTGCGTAATTTCACTCTCACTTTAGGCTGAAGAGGACAAGAAGAATCTTGCCAGGCTTCAGAGTCTGGTAGACAAACTTCAGCTGAAGGTGAAGGCCTACAAGAGGCAGTCTGAGGAATCGGTGAGTAAAATGATGGTCTCGCGTAGCCTTGACTATTCAGCAACTATCTCCGCTGTGTAGAGTCTGGAAATACACCTATCGAAAACCAAGAACGGAAGCTGTCATATGTGTGTAATTTGCTTTCAACATCTCTATCATATTCTAGGAGGAGCAAGCCAACGGTCATATGACCAAGTTAAGAAAGACTCAGCATGAGCTAGAGGAGGCCGAAGAGCGTGCAGACATCGCTGAATCCCAGGTCAACAAGCTGAGAGCTAAGAGTCGTGATGTTGGCATTGGCAAGGTAAATACATAAAGTGACATGATGAATGCATATTGTTATTTTATCATTAAACTCAATATTTACAGTAGGCTGAATGTAGTCTAAAAGTATATTCATTTTTTTGCAGGGGAAAGAAGCTGAATAAGTTCTGCAGTCCATTTCAAGTCACCATGAAAAGTCATAAAATATGACATCTCTTATTCTAGTTAGTTACCATGAAGTCATAAAATATGACACATTGTATTCAATAAAGGTTGCAAAACATGTATTGTTTGTTTTCCTTACTTTTCCTTGTTAAATACCTTTTATTGTTATGTTTGCCAGAGTTCTAGGTCTAACTAACATATCCATTGGGCCTTCATTCATATTTATTACTCAATGCGAATCACAATAACCGTTTCTTGTGAACGACCAAGACCTGGTTTAAAATATCAAATGATTACTATAGTAACAGATAGTAACACAAGTAGATCTTAAAAAATACATTATAATAATAGATGTGACCTATTTAAAAAATTCTAAGATAGCAGCCCCTAGAGGCCGTGCCGCTTCTTTAAACCCAACTGGAAATGTTGACCATGGTGTCACCAAAATCAGTTCAAGAGTTCATCACCCTACAAACATGACATTTTGGCCTGCGGGTGGTGCTAGAGTAAAGCTTGTGGTGTCAATCATGTAGTTTAAGTTCGACTTCACCCATTTTCATCTCCATATACAGTAATTGCTATGCTATAATGGAAACCATTGTTCCTGTGTTAATCAAAATTTAAATACCTGCCTAACGATAATGTCACTGGTAGGCGGAAGTGTCCACAGCCCTCTTAAGAGACACACCAAAAAATGTATATTTTATCATGAGCATTAGTGAGGACAAATTATGTGAAGATACTGTAGGTTGAAAATGAGTGAAGTTGTCCTTTAGGTTTCTTCCACCAGGGGGCACTCAACAAGATCAATCTGTTCACTGAAGCTTCCAGCATTCTTTGCAAGTGAAATGTTTGGCCTAAGGGTGGCACAAGAGGAAAGTCCATGGTGCCACTGAAAACAGCAGGGTTCCCCTGGCTGAGCCCATTAAGATTCATGTCAACCTATTTTATTTTTAGATGTGTGCAATTGGACATTTTGGCCTAAGGGTGGCGGTAGAGCAATGACATGTCATTGTATCATCAAAATCTGTTGGCTATCCTATGGTGAGAATGAATGAGCTCTCCAAGTATAATGGCAACCCGCCATTATATTATTATTAGGACCACAATATGCATATATAAGTCCCCAGAGTCCCCAAGACTTTTATGTGATATCTTTTTAGAGCAACTGTTAAAGTACTTATCTACTGTTTACATATTTGACTAATGAGATGCAAGGGGAAATGCAAATACTAAGTGGTGTTCTAGAATAGGGTTTCTCAAAGTGGGTGCCGTGACTGAAGTTAGGGCTTCCACAGAAAACTTTGGAATTTATCAATATCACTTCAGTTTACCGGTAGGCTAAGCACTTATAAAACTGACCTGAGTTGGACTGTACTTGGTGCGATCTTTTTCAGCCTACAGTAAGTAAACCAAGTCTCTTCACCATTAATAGCAGACTCATGACACATTGTAGATCTGCTATTTTTGGTGAATGGTTCCCCCAGAATAAGGATGCTGGGGTTTATGTGAACGCCTAAAGGTTATTTTCGATCTGTCCTAATTGGAAACACATATTCTTCCAAGTTTTCCTCGTGACACACTGTATCTCAGGGGGAAAGGTTTACATATTTGACATAAATGTAAGGTACTTTAAAGTAACAATGTAATTCAGGGGTGCTGTGGATGAAAATGTTATATACAGGGGTGCCCTGAGCCAAGAATGTTTGAGAACCACTAAAAAATAACCACAAAAGGCCATTGGGTCATGAAAAGCAATAGGGGCCATCCTCTGAGGAGGGAAATTGCATGGCAATCTTGTCTTTGAGATATCTTGGGAGTAAAATGCAGCTTTAAATTAATTGTCTTAAATAGTAAATACAAGGATAATGGAAATCATCAATGTCATTGACATCAAGGCAACAACTGTGGCGATGGTAACATGTGTCACGTGATAACAATCTATCATACAGATCTTTTGAAATTCTATTATTTCTATTCTTACCAAAAAGAAATGCCTCAAATCATGTACAATCAACCCCCAATTTGAATCAGTTATATTGAGGCCATGGCTGAATGGTTGGTGAGCCCACCTAGGAGGTCCTATGTCCCGGAGGTACGATTCCAGCTTTCAGCAATGTGTCCCTGAGCAAGACACTTAACCCCTAGCTGCCGCCCCCTCCACACTACTCTGTGGGCAGCACTCAATGGGTGAAGCCGGAAACTGAAGTTCCGCCATGGGATGTGATAGGTATCAAAAACAAAAACATACATACATCATATTGAGGGGCCTCTAAAAACAACGAACAGCCGAAAGCAATTTCTCTTTGACCCATGGGGGTTACCATGAATGTGACAGAAGTATTTCTGGAATTAGTCTTCACCAAATTAGGTACAGTACATGAACTATGGAGTCATGTGACAATGAGCACATGCAAGGAGTGGAAGTACCAATAACAGTTTGGAAGATTATTTAATCACAGATTGTCATATATAACTATTAAACGACAAAATGTCTGTTCATCCGTCACCCTCAGCCAATCAGGGACTAGCATTCTTGGTGACATCACAATCAACAAGTGCGCCCTGATATAAATTACAAGGCACGCTGTAATTTAAAGTAAAGTGGGCCAGCAGAGCGGGGAAAGAGGGACAAACGGTGACGTCATAATATCGAGGCATAGGCCTATAGTATACTGTATAAGGGCCACGAGAGGGGCTGTCTATGCCTGTAGCCAGTCAGAGAGGGGCAAAGAGTGACGTCATAATATCGAGGCATAAGGGCCACGAGAGGGGCCATCTATAATGGATTGCATTTTTATATCGCTTTTCTAAGCAAGTTGCAAACTCAAAGCGCTTACAATGTTCCATTCATTCATACATCTATGCCCGCGTAGCAAATTAGAACGGGCATAAACAGGCATATGTCCGAAAATCATGGGGATTGGTGGATTGGTGAGCCTCACATGACATTTCAGCCAACCAGACTACAGTATAAAAGGGCCAATTTCCATTATTGCTCAAGTTTCATGTGACACTAACATAGTACTATAAAATGGGCGAAGTGAGCGCAAACCTCCATCCGTCTGGGTAACAGGTAATGGGTAAGGAACGGGTAAGGACCTATATATATTTATCACTGTAGTACCAACACATTATAGTTAAGCCTTTAATTGGCCTTTAATATAACTCACACTGCCGACAATAGTTAGACAAGTAGTTAGAGATACATTAAAAAAATATTATTTTCAACATGAGATCCTGACCTTCAAAATCGGAACATGTTATAATATGTTTTAGAAGTACTAAGCAATCCATATACTGTATAGTCCCACAAAATAATGCTGGCTGACAGAATTCCTACCCAAGATGCACTGCTCTTTCTCTCTCTGTAACTCTCCTCCGATTTTTTCAGAGGATTAAACTAATTAAAACATGTATTTTTGGGGGCAAACCCCTGTTTTGCAATGTAACTACTGTACTTTGGTCTTCCCTTTTTATTAATATCAAGTAGATGTTTCTCTTTTGGTACTTTAAATAGCAATAATGAGGCTATGAAAAATCTTTTTCCCCCATCCACTTCCACTATAAAACAATCTGCCATGGTGATTCTGTCCCACTGGGATTAAACAAATTAAAACATATATTTTGGGGGGAAACCCCCTGTTTTGCAATGTAACTACTGTACCTTTGTCTTCCCTTTTTATTAATATCACCTAGATGTTTTTCCTTTGGTACTTTAAATAGCAATAATGAGGCTATGAAAAATCTTTTCCCCCCATCCACTTCCACTATAAAAGAATCTGCCCTGGTAAATTTGTTCTACCTAGTAACAAGAGCAAAATGGGGCGGGATTTGACATACAGTCTATTGTCGATGTGGTCAGTTACACAATGCCTACTGTACGTATGTGCATGTGTATGATGAATGGAGGCAGAGGGAGGTACATTAGATAAACAATCAATTTAAAATGAACAAAACCCTTGGTATTGACATTTGAATGTAAGAATCCATTCTCAAAACAAAATGACATTATTGGAAGTATCGATATGTCCATATAGATCTGTCCCTGAATGTCTCTACTGTAGGTGGGGGAGAGAGTGAAATCTATGATTGGAATAGTTATTCTTATACATTCTCCCTCAGGCAGTGAAATAATTGTAATAGTAAAAAAGAAAAAGAATATAGTATGCTTAATGAAATTATATTTTAGCGAGGGACCCCCAGGAACCCTCTCAAGGACCCCTGGAGGTTGTGGTGGTTTGAGAACCACCGTTCAAACCACACTTATAGATCAGCTATTAGCTATTGTTTAATATACAGTGGTACAGTAGTATAAAATTGGTTAATTAATATTTTGGGAAAATAATAATCAAAAATCGACGTGGTAACTTGCAACTAAAGTCTTCAAATAATAGAGGAGCAACAGCATTTGCCTCCGAGATGTAGTGGAGTAAAAGCATAAACGTAATGAAGCATGGAAATAGAACACCTCAAAAGTGTACTTCAGTAATTGAGGGCATGCACTTTACGGTAGTTACTTGTCACCACCCGTGATTATGCGAGGTATAGTGGTTACCTGGAGGAATCCAGAGATGGAGTCCTGCTGAAGGAAGGGTCTATTTAAACAGTTGCTCTTGGCTGTTAGAAAGGTTGGGACCTTTTCACGATGTGAAGACGCCCCTGGGCATGACAAATGCCATTGTGGAGACGGGGGCTCATTAGTTATTTTGAGTTGAGGGTACGTCAGTGTGGAGTTGTGCGGGGCCACCCTGGTGTCACTAAGTGCAGAGTTTAAGACAAGTGTCCATAGCTGTGTGCATACCACCATGTTAAGTGCAGTTTGCACTTGGCAATATAACTGTAACGATAACTATATTGTTCCTTGTTGTTTTCATTATAATTTAGTTTTTTTTTCTTTTCTTTTTTTCGGTGTGCCATTCGCTTGAGTTAAAAAAAAAACTAAAAAAAAAACGTTTAAGTAGTTAAGATTAGTTTTTTGGGAAAGGTCGTCCGGATCGGGAATCGAACAGGCGACGCCGTCAGGCATCAATACCTATGTGGCAATGCCTATGTGGAATGCGCCTGGACCAGTAGGCTAGCGGGCACCCCTAAACCAGTGGTTTTCAACGTGGGGTCTGGGGACCTTGAGGGGGTTCCAGGGGGTCCCCAGCAAACTGTTGTTAATACATCACAATCATTTTATTTAAACCCTTTATCCATATTTTAAATGTTGGCTATTAGTCAAGATTTGTGCAAGTCTATATTTTTTTAAACAAACATTTTCACTAAAATGCTTGCGCCTGGGGGTCCCTGGCACAAAATATTTTTGAGATGGGGGTCCGCAGCCAATTATGTATCATACTTAAATACTTTAACCCTCTGGTCTTAGTGAAATGGACTTGAGTTACAACTGTAGATTGAACCGCTTTTCACACCAGCTCTCTTTGCCGATCTACAAGCTCACAATGAGCTTATAGAGCAGCTATTTTTGGCAAAATGTTCTCCCCAGAATAGCATGTGGCGGTTCAAGTGGTCTTAGGGGCCATTCACACCAAAGCACTATATCAGTAACCATTGTCTTTTGCTAGTTGTTTTGACTCTCCATTTCAGTTATTTTAAAATATATACTTATAGTTATAGTGCTTGATGTGAATGGTCCTTAAGTTGGCTAATTCTCTCATGTTCTAAATCTTTTTGGATTCATGTAGCCTACTGTGCGTATTACCATTTTTGTGTTTTGGTGAATGAAACATTTACAGTATACATTTACAGTATTATAGTTTCTTTTCAGCAATCTATAGGCTCTTGTTGACGCATTGTGAGCTTGTAGATCAGCTATTTTCAAAAGGCCAAATTGTATATACTGTAGGGCTGTAATAATAATCAAAATCTAGAGAGTAACTAGTAACTTACGTTTACAAATACTGTAAATGTAGTGGAGTAAAAGAACAATATTTGCCTCTGAGATGTAGTAGAGTAGAAGTAAAAGTATTGGAAATTGGAAATACTCAAGTAAAGTACAAATACCTCAACATTGCAATTAAGTACAGTACTTAAGTAAATGTACTTAGTTACTTTCCACCACTGCACTCCTCCCACCCAAAGCTCCCTGCTGACAGGTGCCACCCCAGCCTTAGGAGTATGTGTAGTGACAAATACCACCCTGCCCGCCTGGCTTCTTTCCCCTGGACCCGGGCCAAATGTGTTCGTACAGACGCTCAACGAAGTTGGATGCACCGCTGTGGATTCGAACCCACAGCCTCTGCGGTAGTGGGCAGGCACTTTCCCACTGCGCCACCCGAGCACCAAGCCGAACACCCGGAAGAGATGCATTTCTAAGCGACATAATTCCCATAGCCTGGAGGGTTGTGTTGTCTTTTAGATCCCATAATTTTGGGGGACGGGGCACTGTCTATTTAGTTATTAAACAACTGCTATGCTATAAGTCATGATTAATTGATTAAGTCGTTTTAGGGCAGCTACAGTATATTTATGCTACTTTAAGGGGACAAATACTGCTCACTTTAAGATTTGAAAATGCTAAACACTCTGGATGAAAGCTATTATCTATTGCAAGATAATTGCTACCCAAAGAAACAAGCTTAAGCTACGCTTGATTTATTCATAGAAAAATCCCATCTCAATCCCATCTCAATCAATAAGCTCATTCAATAAAAGAAAATATGTAAATAGCCCAAATGTCATCTCAATCATTTAATTTATATATTCGAATGCAACCCAGTAAGTAAGAAAATGCGCATTTACACGTTTAAGTTTAGAATAAACACTACGTGTCAGCAGAGAGTAACTGCAATGCAAGGATGTACAGTACACTTATTATGACACATTTTTAAGTATTACCGTAAGTAGACTAATTCTAAGTCCCTGCTATCAAATGATATTGTGTTCTGTGTTACAGTATGTACAGTAATATGTACGGTATAATTGTTGTGATGAAAAAAAAGGGGTAAAAGGAATACTTGTATTGTACAATTATGTGTGGGGCACTTATTTGAATTTTACGATTGATTGGTGTACAAAAGGGTGCCTCAGGCTAACCTTATTTAAAGCTGCAATGCAACTTTCCTCTTCTACCCTGGATTTGATTTGAACCCGGTTTCCTGCGCAAGTCCTAAAATGTTTACCATTGAGCTAATAGCGCCTGCCTGCTGGCACAGAGATACATTTTGTCAGATGTCTAGGTGAGACATACCCTTTGCCACAATCTAAATGTCTCAATAGAAGAGCAGACAGAAGACAAAATAGAAGTTATATTCAATTAACATACTATAGTCTATACCATACAGATTAGACAACACTACATTTATTTAAAAACATTAAAGAGCCTCTTTAATAGTGGAACGCTGTATCATCTGTTTAATGCCAACGATTCATATTTACTGCTCAGAATACGGTTGGGGGTCACAGTGTTAACAAGAATCAGACTTAACAACTTTAACCCTATATAACTTAGTTGACCAGGGTCCCCGAGGTCTCGGCGTCTATACTTGGCCCCCTCTTGTTTTCTCTCCTACAACAATGTTCACCCCAGAATAGGGACGCTGGGGTCCACGCGGTTAACAGACGCCTTTTGGGCTTTCCATGTCATTCAACCCAGTCCCGCCTTAGCTATCACGTCTCCATTCAGAACCCTCTAAAAGGTGTAAATTGCTCTCTGTTGATGTGTGTTCTGAGGGAGCGGCAGAGAATGCATACCAGACATTCAAGGCTGGAGAATGTCTTATGTCTTATCCGCTAACACTGGGGGATAGCGTTACCCGATAAGACTCCTCGGGTAAGATGATCCTCCAGTGTGAGCAGTTCAAAGACCCCCAAAAATAAACATCAAATAAACAAATCAAGGCCTTGTTAAGTGGGGTGAGTCACTTTTTATATTTTGCATTGTCACGGCCAGGAAAATTCAACTTTCTATAGAACATAGAAAGCAACACTACTGTACATAAAAGATTCTTCCACAGACACAAAATCATTTTGACTAGATGATGTATTTCTCAAAATGACTAAAGTTCTGAAAAAGTGTTCCTTTGGCACAATTTAATGAATGAATGAATTAATTAATTAATTAACTAATTAATTAATTTTAAAGTTTGAGAAATTTAGAAATGTTTAAAAATGTTAAGCTCTACATTCCGATAATAATAATAATAATAATAATAAAACATCAAACTTATCTATAGCGGTTTTCATGGCACCCAAAGTCGCTTTACAAAACAAAAGAAAAAACAAACAACTTTATTAAGATAGAAAACAAAAGATAAAAGGCTAAAATGAGCAAAAGCTATGACTAGAGGGGGAATAAAATTTGTTTAAGCAGGGAAAGCATGTCTGAATAGGTGGGTTTCAATAGTAGCCTAATAATTGCTAGAGTCAAGTAACATGGGTCTCCCCCATCAGTCCAGGTAAAAATAAAACAAAAAATGTTCATGTGGAATGCCAATACTAAATGTTATAGTGTTCCAGACAGCTCCAGTTTTGTCAGCTATTTTTGTTTCGTACCCCGTTTCATACTTTAGCTATACAAAAAAGGCTACTGCTAGTTTTCTACTTTTACTCTTTACCTCTGTGCTCTGTGCTAAACATGATGTTTTCTTGGAATATAAGCGACTTGTGGCTTGAAACTTCAGTTACTTTTTTTTTCAACTTTTTCTCAAGATTCCTCATGCTCAGAAGCAGCTTTCTCTCTCAGTGGCCCAACTTCCTGCCATGAGCTTTCAAAGTCTTTAAAAAATAAAACATTTTTTTTTTTTTTTTTTTGCTTTTTGCTTTTTGCTTTTTGGCACACACATACACATCTGTAATGAGACATGTAAAATAAAAACAAATAAAAAGACATCTATATTTTGTTGAAACAATGAACATTGTTGTATTGTTTTATCTAAAACAAAAAATAAAGAACTGAAAAAAAAAAAAGGAAATGGAGAAGGTCTGAGTAAAATAGTAAAGGAAAAGGAAAAGAAAGTTACAAGCAAAAAGAAAAAGAAGAGGAGGAAGTCAAAGGGGTACCCTGCTGTCTCGCCTATAGTGCTCCATCCACTTAGGTCTCCTCGTTAAGTGGCACCTGTAAGCTCTTGTAATAGTCAAGGAAGGGGGTCCAAATCTCCTTAAAATGTTGAACAGACCCTATAAGTGTGTATTTAATTTACTCTAGTTTCAAGAAATACATAGTCTCTTTAATCCATCTGTTAAAGCTGGGTGGAGAGTGTTGCTTCCATGAAAGGAGGATAAGTATCCTCACGAGCAGAGATGTAAAGGCTACAATTAGATACGAGTGCTTTGCCTCGTATAGAGCAGGTCTCTGGTGTAAAGCCAAATAGAGCACAAACAGGCTGATTGCAGCTGTTTTGATTACGTTATTTTGTAACTGTACTCTGATTCACATTCCTTCTCAAATCTGTAATGAATTTTGGTTGCGTCTATTATTGTAACCTCGGCTACATTGAATATGAGGGATTGCCCCTCAACTGTACTCCCCCAGTCTAAATAAAGGTGATGAAGATGCTTTGATAGACAGAGGCAAAAGTTTTGTGAACACTGACGGTGGTACACAGAATTACAAACTGGTGTTTGGAGATTGACATCAACTTCAAAGAAATTTCACGACTGTTCAAAACAATGTATTCATTTCATTTATACCTATAATGATATTTACTTCTGCAATTGGAGTGGCAAGAACGTGTTTTGGAACAGCAGCTGTCATACAATCCTATATGCCACCCGTCCCGCATCACCACTTTGAAGCATGCAGTAATATGTTTATGTTATTAAGGTCATGATTAAATATTATCCGCAATGAAGTAGGCCAGCATCCCGTAGTAACCCCCTGATTATTTTTATATCAAGCCACTGGCAAAGACGCCTGGAATACATAAACCACAAGATTGCCAGGAAGCAGTTAGCAGTAGCACCAAGTATGGTGGCAAAGTTGGAAGTATAATAATTGATATGGTTTATTAATATATAGAGTATAAATAGTAAAATGGTCAAATTGATACTACTACTGCAACGTCAACAGATAAATGTAAGCACCTTTTAAAGGCGTGAACTACTTTTAGTTTCTGCAACCCAAGCAATATGCTCTCGATATAAAGGGGCATGTCTTGAGGATGGATTCACTTGAGAGGAGTCCGGGGATCCATCTGGTGGTGAGTTAGACATCAGCTGTCAGCTGTGTATTAGAGATGCTTGCTGCCTGGCACTTTGTGCAGTTCAGTATGAGTTGAAAGTGTATATAATATATACACATATAATCCACATTTAATTCACATATATATATTATATATATGTGGATTAAAATCTAGAAAATAAAATCTAACATGTAATGAACAAAATAATTTGGTAAAATTCAGAATAAGTAACAGAAAATCTGGATGCGCAAATATAATTATTTGAGATATGTTTTCACGGCATACATAGCATAATACTATTTTAAAAAGGATCAGTCAACTCACTACTGAGAAATTGATTGTTTTGCTTGCTCTGTTATGCAAAATGTGTGTGTGAAGTGATGTTACGTTATAATGAAATTTAATTGAATTGAGAATGCTCCCTTAACAACTGTTGTTCGGCAAGAATTAACATGGATGGATTCATTAGGATGAATATGCTGTAATCTAATGTGATTTACATGTATATAACAATTTGATGCATATACATAATAGAATATTACAATGTATCATTCAGCTGCATGTTTAAGTCATCAACATGTGTTTCTTCAGACATAGGGGTTACACTGACATTCCACTGTTACTGCGTAGAGGGAAAACGTGAGTGTTTATCATTTTTCTATTAGACTTGAACAATGAAATAATAGTCACACACACTGTAGTCATACAGTTCTTTGCTCAGTAAACGAAGGCATCAGCACCATCTGTTTGTCCGTCAACAGAAAGCCGCCACCATGAGTACGGACGCGGAGATGGCCGTTTACGGCAAGGCTGCCATTTACCTGCGTAAGCCAGAGAGAGAGAGACTCGAGGCTCAGACTAAACCATTTGACGCCAAAACTGCAGGATATGTGGCAGATGTGAAGGAGCTCTATCTCAAATGTACAGTTGTGAAGAAGGATGGTGCCAAAGTCACAGTGAAAGTGCTCGACACGCACGAGGTAGGCCGAGGTGGATCCACGTTCAAACAGTGACACTCAACTGTATGGCTGACCGCGAGACATCCTAAGGCTGTGTTTTGATTTTCTTTTTAGGAAAGAACAGTAAAGGAGGACGATGTCACCCCTATGAACCCTCCCAAGTATGACAAGATTGAGGACATGGCCATGATGACCCACCTCACTGAAGCCACTGTGCTGTATAACCTCAAAGAGCGTTATGCAGCATGGATGATCTATGTAAGTACAGTACAGAGTGACAAATAAAGAATACAAATAGAGAGTACTTACTGTACATCATATCGTCAAGTGAAAACCAATCAAAAAATGAAACAAAAAAATGTGGATCTCTGTATCCGCATAGCACTGCATGGCATGGCTCCTATGTGTGTCTCGGGTGTTCATGTGGCCAGCCTGTGAGACATCTCAAATATGTGTCATTCATAACATAATTATCTATGACGAGTGACTCCAAATGTGGACGCGGTTTCAGCCGGATCGGATCTCCAGTCACTTAACTTCCATTATTTATAAGATTAAAGCTAATCATTTAAAAAAAAGTATCAAACGTACATATTTGGCACCGTTCAGTCCAGTGGGTTGCGAGACTTGCTCCGGCCCCACAGACAGACCGACCCACAACTGACCCTCTTACAGATTGCAAGATAAGTTGTTAATTATTTGATGCTGCAACGTGTCCCTGTATTCTCAGCTACAGTGATCATATGGCATGGCATGCTTGCTGCTTGTTGTATGTTGTTATAATGTTTTCTCTCTTCTCTCCCCCTCAGACCTACTCTGGCTTGTTCTGTGTCACTGTGAACCCCTACAAGTGGCTCCCAGTGTACGACCAGGAGGTTGTGAATGCCTACAGAGGCAAGAAGCGTGTGGAGGCTCCACCCCACATCTTCTCTGTCTCTGACAACGCCTATCAGTTCATGCTTACTGGTATGTACAAGTAAGGATAATGTGAAAAAAAAACAGCACAAACCATGGTTTTGTGCTGCATTATATAATGTAGTTGAGAACTAAAAGCACGTTTACTTTACCATTTACAGATAGGGAGAACCAGTCTGTCTTGATCACGTAAGTTCCTCATCTGCTGTTCATTTAATGAACAAAATTGTTAATAAATTCACCAACTGCTTTTCACTGACTCTATGCATTTATAACCAGCGGAGAATCCGGTGCAGGAAAGACTGTCAACACCAAGCGTGTCATCCAGTACTTTGCAACCGCAGCTGGTTCAGGAAAGAAGGCAGAGCAGACCGCAGGCAAAATGCAGGTATTTGCAAAACATTTTTTTTTTTTGCATTTACCATATATGAGATTTAGTGATAACTAAGCATACTGAACCAATGTAATATTTGATGATATGTAGGGGTCACTGGAGGATCAGATTATTGCAGCCAATCCCTTACTGGAGGCCTACGGTAATGCCAAGACTGTGAGGAATGACAACTCCTCTCGCTTTGTAAGTGTAAAATTTTATGATGCTATCATGTTATGAGAAAACATTTAGGACGTAGAGGGATGCTACAAATTGCACTATATCAATCCAATAACGAAAAATGTTGCTATATTAAACAGGGTAAATTCATCAGAATCCATTTCGGCTCAACGGGCAAACTGGCCAGTGCTGATATTGAGACATGTAAGTATGAAGTTCACAGATGATAAATTATATGTCCGCCTTCATTAGAGGATATTTTGTAAGACCCTTATAGAATATAATTACTATTAGTAGTAGTACTGTAGTATGAGGTACGTACACACTATATGCCAGCTAAAGTGAACCTGTTTTTTGTTGTCGTGTCAGTGCAACCACACTTGTAATTTCCCAGAATGGCACCTTTCTAGTTATTAATATCATCATGAGTTATGCACAACCTTTTTAGATCTGCTGGAGAAGTCCAGAGTGACCTTCCAGCTTGCCGCTGAGAGAGGCTACCACATCTTCTACCAGATGATGACAGGCCACAAACCTGAGATTGTTGGTGAGTTGGGTCACTGATGCAGATGATGATGATGACGATGCAGTGGTAACATTATGTTCATAAATAAAAACATAATGTCTAACACATCAATCGCTTTGCAGAAATGTGCCTGATCACCACCAACCCCTACGACTTCCCATTGTGCAGCATGGGCCAGATCGCTGTGCCCAGCATTGATGACAAAGAGGAGTTGGAAGCCACTGATGTCAGTAAACATATTTGAACGTTTCGCTCTGCAAATGACATTCTCTAAAAAGTGATGCTTTGCCAATCTAAATGTTTATTCTCAATCCTTTTGATTACAGTCTGCCATCGACATTCTGGGCTTCCTTCCCGATGAGAAGGTGTCGATCTACAAGCTGACCGGTGCAGTTATGCATCATGGAAACATGAAGTTCAAGCAGAAGCAGCGCGAGGAACAGGCTGAGCCTGATGGCAATGAGGGTGAGCGTTACATTCAGTCAAGGAATGGTTGTTTGAACAAGACTGACTAGATCGGTGTTCGTTTTAGTTCCAAGGACCCCCATAAAACTCTGAGTGTACAAATGGAACCAAATGGACCTGTACACTCTCAAGAGTTACAGACCTGTAAGGGTCCATTTGGTTCCATTTGTACACTCCCAGAGTTAAAGACCTGTAAGGGATCATTTGGAACCCCCTCAAGGAACCCTGAGGGTCCCCGTACCCTTTTTTTTCTACATATTCATTAAATATATGAAATATATGTTCATGACTTATTTTAGAGGCTGACAAGATTGGCTACCTGCTGGGCCTGAACTCAGCAGACATGCTGAAGGCTTACTGCTACCCCAGAGTGAAGGTGGGAAACGAGTATGTCACTAAGGGACAGACTGTGCCACAGGTGAGGAAGATACCTTATTTTCTTGTTTTGATATCATTGTATATTATGTTATTAACACTACATATACTGCCATTTATTGATCTTTTCTGTTTCACTGCAGAAACCTTCCATTATTGTTGCTTGCTTTGTACTTGGAGTGGTGGACATTTTTGAAATAATATTTTATTAATAAATAACTTTACTATTTCTTTAGGTCATGAACTCAGTGGGTGCCTTGGCTAAGTCCATCTATGAGAAGATGTTCTTGTGGATGGTCATTAGAATCAACCAGATGCTGGACACCAAGCAAGCGAGAAACCACTACATTGGTGTGCTGGACATCGCTGGTTTTGAAATCTTTGACGTAAGTTGCATGGACTAGTTTTAGGTGGCAGACTGATTCCTTTTATCACAATGAACTCATTACGCTAATCATATCCCCATGCACTCACAGTTCAACACCCTAGAGCAGCTGTGCATCAACTTCACCAATGAGAAACTGCAACAGTTCTTCAACCACCACATGTTCGTACTGGAACAAGAGGAGTATAAGAAAGAGGGAATTCCCTGGGAGCTCATTGACTTTGGCATGGACCTGGCAGCCTGCATTGAGCTCATTGAGAAGGTAATCTATTATTATTACTGTATATTTTATCATGGACTTTGTTGTCTGCATTGAGCTCATTGAGAAGGTAATCTATTATTAGTACTTGTACTTGTATAGTACTTGTCCGACTTTATTCCATCTTCCATCGTCTCCTAAGTCGTACTCCTCCCACAGTTTTGGGTGGCACGCACTTATGTCTAATATCATAGACCACATGAGATGGACACAGTATGTCCATATATGGGCTTTCCAAAATATGGGCTTAATATTGATGACATCAGGGATCTCTATATATGGGCACACAGAGATCTCCATTAATTCATTAGTGAATACATTTTCCCCATTGACTTGAGTGGGTAAAATTCACATGGTAAGACGAAAATTAATTTGCTAAATTCGCGTCACGGCAACCACACTTCCAATTTCCAAATTGCATCTTTCTAGTTATTATCATCACCTTCATCATCATCATGGACTTGGCTGTCTGCCATTGAGCTCATTTTATTCCTTTGTCTCCTTTTACAAAGCCCATGGGCATCTTCTCCATCCTCGAAGAGGAGTGCATGTTCCCCAAGGCTTCAGACACCACCTTCAAGAACAAGCTGTACGACCAGCATCTTGGGAAGACCAAGGCCTTCGAAAAGCCCAAGCCAGCCAAGGGAAAGGGCGAGGCCCACTTCTCCCTGGTTCACTACGCTGGAACCGTGGACTACAGCATCACAGGCTGGCTGGAGAAGAACAAAGACCCATTGAATGACTCTGTTGTGCAGCTGTACACCAAGTCTTCAGTGAAGCTGCTCGGGGTGTTATATCCCCCACCTGAGCCAGAAGGTAATATATATTACCCCCCTAAAACATAATCATCAGGTATTATGATTATACTTGGAAAATGTTCTTTTCTTTTTTGTGTGTGCGTGTACAGAAAGTGTTAAAATTATGTTTTTATGTGGCCACACACACCTGCTCATTGGTTGTCAGGTGGGTGGTGACCCAGCTGAAGTTAACCACACGCACAGTGTTGTTGAATGGTAACAAGGGGAGGGGATTTTATTATTATTATTATTATTACATCAGTGTATTTCAATTGGGCCTTTTGACTCAGAGGCTTTCAGCTTCAGGCAGTAACCAAAAATACACAGGGAAGACATATTTGCATATTATAACCACACCTGGGGGTCTATTAGTGTAATGTTAACTCCATAGACACATAAAAAACTGAAAAAGTACAAAACTATTGCACGGCCGGGTGGCGAGGGAGGGTGATATTTGTCACTACTGTACATGTATTCCTACAGACCATATTGTTCT
Source organism: Nannobrachium achirus (assembly GCF_963921795.1). Lineage (NCBI taxonomy): Eukaryota > Metazoa > Chordata > Actinopteri > Myctophiformes > Myctophidae > Nannobrachium > Nannobrachium achirus. The sequence continues at coordinate 44,301,528 of NC_137810.1, forward strand.
TCATAGGGAGAGGGGGTTTAACCCATGTAGACTGAGAACGTATTACGCATTATTTTGTGCTTTAACTATTGAAAATAGCAGATATACAAGCTGCGAGCTTGTAGATCTGTAGTCCCATCTCAAAATAGAGAACATTTTTGAGTTACAAATGTTCGCTTAAATTCTACCAAATAAACAGATAACACAAAGAAGGGAGCCAAGAAGAAGGGTGGTTCTATGATGACTGTGTCTGCAGCGTTCAGGGTAAGAATAACGCATTGTTATTAGCACTATTGTCTTATTGTCATGATATCTTATGTTGGAATTAAATAAGTAAATGATATTTTGTGAATAATAGGCCTACTTGGTTTTATTATGTCTCAATAGGCCAACTTGGGGGTGCTCATGACCAATTTGAGGAGCACTCATCCTCACTTTGTGCGTTGCCTGATTCCCAACGAGTCCAAGACTCCAGGTAAACACTTTATTTTTTTCAATGCAACTCAGGTCAGTGTGTCATTATTTTGTCATCATAATCCTGAAACAACCTCTTTTACAGGCCTGATGGAGAACTTCCTGGTAATTCACCAGTTGAGGTGTAACGGTGTGCTGGAGGGCATCAGAATCTGCAGAAAGGGCTTCCCCAGCAGAGTCCTTTACGCTGACTTCAAGCAGAGGTATCAACTACTTCTTTTCCCAGCAGCTTTTAAATCCATAACTCTTAAAAGGAGGAGTGCCTAAATAAATGGTAAATGTTTCTAAACTAAACTAAAAGTTTCTCAAAGTGGGTGCCACAGTCCAGGCATGCTGCAGAACACTTGGATAATATTTGGAATGTATCATTTTTGATCATTTAATCACTTAGACCCTCTGAGTAAAACGGACCTAGGTGGCACTGTACTTGGTGCGTTCTTTTTCAATCTACACTTAATCTCTCCAAAGTAGCAGATCTACAAGCCTTTCCTAATGGAAATGGATATTCTCTCAGGTTTTCCTTGTGACATACTGCATCTTAGGGGGAAGGATTTATATATTTATATATCGTAACAGGGGTGCCGTGGATGAAAAGGTTATTTACATGGGGGACCTGAGCCAAAGAAAGTTTGAGAACCTCTGGCCTAAATGACCACGAACTCTTACAATGCAGGTACAAAGTACTGAATGCCAGCGCGTGCCCTGAGGGCCAGTTCATGGACAACAAGAAAGCCTCTGAGAAGCTGCTTGGCTCCATTGACGTACCCCATGACGAGTACAAGTTTGGACACACCAAGGTAAACACACAATCTTGTGTGTCATGGTTTAGACTAGAGTTGTTCTGACACTGATACCAGTATCGGAAAAGTTGCATATACTGCTTAACACATTTTTTAGGGTTCCCTGCCACGCTATTTCATGATTTTCTTGACACGACCAAGTGCTAGTAAGTTACAAGCTCAGTACGGAAATGCTGCTGGACACGTAGCAGGATCAGGAAACAGAGAAATGGTAGTTTTCCTGCAAAATTTAACAAGGGAGCAAATTGAGATTTGTTTTTTTGATGTCCGGTTTGAACTGATTCCGGGTCAAAACAAGATGAAGTTTACAAGAAGACCAACACCAGCGTAATTGTAGATTAAATTAAATAAAACCAATATTTGGGAATCTCGGGTTGGGGCAGTCAATGAGTTAAAATAGCTGCATTGTATCGGCGAGTATGCAAGTTTATGCCATTCCAATACAAAGTAATTTATCACATGATGATGTTTGATTTACAGTCATATTTTGAATGCTTCAGTTGATTTTGCACAACCTTTTTATATTCTTATTGTACTAACTTGTAGCTGCTCTTTAACAATTATTCATGGTATTATTCATATTTAGGTGTTCTTCAAAGCTGGTCTGATAGGTGTCCTTGAGGAAATGCGAGATGATAAGCTGGCCACTCTGGTCACCATGACCCAGGCTCTCGGCAGGGGTTACGTCATGAGGAAGGAGTTTGTCAAGATGATGCAGAGGAGGTATGTTGAAAACAACGTAGGGCCTACTGTATTTAATATTTAGTACTATCTCTGCAGAAGTGCAGATACTCTAAGGACTAAGCAAGAGTGGCACCACAGGAGTATATAACAGTATTTTGGAACATTTCGGCCCCGATTGTAACAGTGGACCAAGTACGGAACCATGGGGTATCCATCAAATTTAACACAATGTGTCCTTTCTGATAGGTAATTATCAAACCACCCAACAGCCTTGTCAGATAACCCAATATTGAGGAGCTCTTTCATTCAAATCTGATCAATTGTGTCAACAGCATTTGAAAGATCAATAAAAAGGCGGCACAACTTTCTTTTTCTATTTTCTTTGTTTTAACTTTTTCCTTACTGCAACTGTTTATCCACAGAGAAGCCATTTACAGCATTCAGTTCAACATCCGCTCATTTGTCAATGTGAAACACTGGCCATGGATGAAGCTGTACTACAAGGTCAAGCCTCTTCTGAAGAGCGCTGAAACCGAGAAGGAGCTGGCTGAGATGAAGGATAATTATGAAAAGATGAAGATCGACCTGGCTGCTGCCCTGGCCAAGAAGAAGGAGCTGGAGCAGAAGTTGGTGGCTATGGTGCAGGAGAAGAATGATCTGGCAATGACAGCACAATCAGTAAGTACACTTCTATGGGGAGTTTTGTTTAAGGGCTCATATCATATAATATTAGCTTAAATACATCAATCTGTCCTTCCATCTTCAACCACTTATTCGGAGTCGGGTCACGGGGGCAACCGTTTCAGCAGAGTGCTCCAGACTTTCCAGGCAACATTAGCCACTTCCTGCTGGGGAATCCCGAGGCGTTCCAAGGCCAGTGTGGATATATAATCCCCCATCTGGTCTTTTGTCTGTCCGGGGGTCTCCTCCCAGTGGGACCTGCAGTGAGGAGCTCGAGATGCTCGGGAGGCATCTGTACTTGATATCCGAGCCACCTAATCTGGTTCCTTTCCAAATGAATGACCTCATGGATGACCAACCTTTCACCCTATCTCTAAGGCAGAGGCCGGCCACCCCATCTGTATGCGATTGTAGCAGCGATCTCGTAAATCGTAAATCTTATATCATCTAATATACCCTACCAGTCAAAGGTTTGGACATAGCTTCTCGCACACATTGAGTGAGAAGCTGTGTCCAAACTTTTGACTGGTAGGGTATCTCATCCACAACAAAATACTGACATGTTTCTGCCCTTATTTTCTTCATTGATACTCAGGAACAAGATAGTCTGGCTGATGCTGAGGAGAGATGTGAGAATCTTATTAAAAGTAAGATCCAGTTGGAGGCCAAAGTGAAGGAGGTGTGTGAGAGACTGGAGGACGAGGAGGAGATCAACGCGGAGCTGACCGCCAAGAAGCGCAAGCTGGAGGATGAATGCTCTGAGCTGAAGAAGGACATCGATGACATGGAGCTCACCTTGGCCAAAGTGGAGAAGGAGAAACACGCCACTGAAAACAAGGTTCAGGATCTTACACTCTAGCTTTCTATCAAGTTATCAAGATATGTTCTATTCGTGACAACACATTCTTTTCTGCTTATTCAGGTGAAGAACCTGACTGAGGAGATGGCCTCTCAGGATGAGACTATTGCTAAGCTGACCAAGGAGAAGAAAGCCCTCCAAGAGTCCCATCAGCAGACCCTGGATGACCTGCAGGCAGAGGAAGACAAAGTCAATACTCTGACCAAGGCCAAGGTCAAGCTGGAGCAGCAAGTTGACGATGTGAGTTTATGAAGTGAATGAGAAAGAAGTAGTCGCCAGCACTCAAGGAATATCCTTTTTACATGATTTTATTTACCTCAATGGACAGTGTACGGACGGGCCGAAACGCGGGCTTTTTTTGAGCCGTGCACCTAAAAGCCTTCATCTAACTTGGAGTGTTGCGGGCTGTCTGCTTTATTGCAGATACCTTTCTCTACTAGTTTATGAAGTGAAGCAGATGTTTTGAACACATGCGTTTATTGTGTTACTGATTTACTAGAAACATACATTGTTTTGCAGCTGGAAGGTTCTCTGGAACAAGAGAAGAAGATCCGCATGGACCTGGAGAGAGCCAAGAGAAAGCTGGAGGGTGATCTGAAACTGGCCCAGGAATCCCTCATGGACCTGGAGAATGACAAGCAACAGGCTGACGAGAAGCTTAAGAAGTAACGTGAACTACAACATGCAATAGAATGTAGAAATATAATTGTAAAATGACACTAAGATATGATGTACTACTGTATTCTACAGGAAGGACTTCGAAATGAGCCAGCTTCTGAGTAAGATTGAGGATGAGCAAATCATGTCGGCTCAGCTACAGAAGAAGATCAAAGAGCTCCAGGTATTTAAAAATGATTTTCAATCAAAAGTTTAAATGTTTAATAATAAATAATATTAGTAATCTAATATAATTAAATTTGATAGGCTCGTATTGAAGAACTGGAGGAAGAAATCGAGGCAGAGCGTGCCGCTCGTGCCAAGGTGGAGAAGCAGAGGGCCGACCTCTCCAGGGAACTGGAGGAGATCAGTGAGAGGCTGGAGGAGTCCGGTGGAGCCACGTCCGCTCAAATCGAGATGAACAAGAAACGTGAGGCAGAGTTCCATAAGCTGCGTCGTGACCTCGAAGAGTCCACCCTGCAGCACGAAGCCACCGCTGCCGCTCTGCGCAAGAAGCAGGCTGACAGCGTTGCAGAGCTGGGCGAGCAGATCGACAACCTCCAGAGAGTCAAGCAGAAACTGGAGAAAGAGAAGAGCGAATACAAGATGGAGATCGATGACCTGGCCAGCAACATGGAGGCTGTCGCCAAGGCAAAGGTATTATTGGATGCATGTATATAATTCTTAATTCTTATATACATAAAACAAACATATCAAATCAAATATCAAATATACATCTTAAAGAACTGAAATGCAGATACAAGTCTGAATGTATTTATAAACAGGACAGTATTTGATCATGTACATAATCTTAAACAGAGTAGTACTCCATTGATCATTGACATAAAGTTATAGAATATCAAACTACTCTAAACTGGAACAAATACAGTTAATGCAGGTACATTTTATAATTGAATCTGTCCAATGTTAATGAACAGGGAAATCTTGAGAAGATGTGCCGCACCCTTGAGGACCAACTTAGTGAAATCAAGTCCAAGAGTGATGAGAACGTTCGCCAATTAAATGACATTGGAGTTCAGAGAGCAAGACTGATGACAGAAAACGGTAAATAAAGTTCACATGCATGTTTTGTCACTGTTACATGAAAGAGTGACAAAAATATATCCCAGGCCTTTTAGTAATGTGTATTCAACAAGACGATTTATTTTAAATGTATATTAACATTTCTAACTAGGTGAGATGTCTCGTCAACTTGAAGAGAAAGACTCTCTTCTCTCACAGCTCAGCAGAGGCAAGCAGGGCTTCATCCAGCAGCTTGACGAGTTGAAGAGACATGTTGAAGAGGAGGTTAAGGTGAGGAGCATTCAATCGTTCACAAATAAGTCAAGTCTCCTATTATTCCGTTATTGCATTCAGTTGGCATTATTGAGGGCAATTTCCTTCCTTTACAGGCAAAGAACGCCCTTGCACATTCTGTGCAATCATCTCGCCATGACTGTGACCTCCTGAGGGAGCAGTATGAGGAAGAGCAGGAGGCGAAGGCAGAGCTACAGCGCGCGTTGTCCAAGGCCAACGCTGAGGTGGCTCAGTGGAGGAGCAAGTATGAGACTGATGCTATCCAACGCACTGAGGAGCTGGAGGAGGCCAAGTAAGCACGGGTCATCAATATATCCTTACACGGACATGTGTGAGACTTGTCCTTGTCCTCGTGGCAAAAAATCTTTTGTCCACAATATTTTGATTCCATTCAAAACTGATCCAACAGGAAGAAGCTAGCCCAGCGCCTTCAGGATGCTGAGGAGAATATCGAGGCTGTGAATTCCAAGTGTGGCTCTCTGGAGAAGACCAAACAGAGACTCCAGGGTGAAGTGGAAGACCTCATGATCGATGTGGAGAGGGCCAACGCTTTAGCTGCCAACCTTGACAAGAAACAGAGGAACTTCGATAAGGTACTTTCACATTCTTTTATTTTATATATATATAACATTTTAATCATTATGGTGGGGTGTTTTACACATTTCATTACAAATGCTGTTGCAGGTCCTGGCAGAATGGAAACAGAAATATGAAGAGGGACAGGCAGAACTGGAGGGAGCTCTGAAAGAGTCTCGTTCTCTCAGCACTGAGTTGTTTAAGATAAAGAATACCTATGAGGAGTCTCTGGATCAACTGGATACCATGAAGCGAGAGAACAAGAACCTACAACGTGGGTTTCCAATACTTCTAATGCTTTCAACACAGTTTTTCATTCAATAACAACTGTGGTTCAATTGGAATACTTGTTCTGAGCCACAGGTTGTGTTAATGGATCAAAATTGGGCAAACAATGGAACAGGAGTGCACACCAGTAGTGAGGAGGTGCTGACTACAGGAGATATACAACTGTATAAAAAAGAGGAGATCGCATCGCTTGTAGCCACGATGCAATAAATTGTTTTATTTGGAAAGACACCAACGTTTCGACACAATACGTTTTCATCATGGTACCCAGGGACCTGTTCTCCAACCCTGTGAAGACGACTTATTGTGTCAAACGACTTTCAAAATAAAATAAGTTATTGCATCGAGGCTACGAGCTGTGAGATCTCCCTTTTAAACAATCAATCAAAATTGGCCCATCATTTTAATCAGTTTGTCTTAACTCATTTGCTGCCATTTAACAATACCTTCGTACTCCAATCCTGCCAAACTGTCTCCATAGACTTCCATGTAATTCATAGTGCACGGATCATGCACACCCATGCCTAGATAATGCACCACGTGTGTCCACATTGCTCACAGCTTTCAAACAAAAGAATCCGAATGGAAATCCGTTCAGGCATTCATGAGATAGCAGCCACTATGTTTTACACTGTTGTGAGCTTGGAGGTCTGCTACCTGAGTTGTATGGGGGTTGTATGGGGGTTAAACAAGCAATTTCGCGATCGCTATCATGCCTACTAACGTTTTTGGGGTCCAAAAAAAAAAAAAAAAAAGTTTTTTTTTTTTTTTTTTTTTTTTTCAAAATGGCGGCCATTCTCGGGTTCCTCGGGCGTGGCAGGGAGGGACATCCCAAAATTCTCGGGTTCCTCGGGCTTGGCAGGAGTTGGTTTAATGTGGGTTTAATATTCAAAGTCAATATGAATATTCAATATTTCAATTAGTATACTATTATATTTCAATAGTTCAAAATCAATTAAAACAATCGTTAATTATTTTCAATCAATTGTAGAGGAGATCTCAGACCTGACTGAACAGATTGGTGAGACTGGAAAGACCCTCCATGAACTGGAGAAGAGCAAGAAACAAGTGGAGACAGAGAAGTCAGAGATCCAGACAGCCCTTGAGGAAGCTGAGGTAAAAGCTATAGGGTCTAGATGTTTGGGCCAATGTAGCCTACTAGATATTTTGCAATATAGTGTATATTCAACGGTGGAACTGTAAATTATATTACACTCATAGCTCCACTACCATTTGATCCATTTCAGGGTACTCTGGAGCACGAGGAGTCCAAGATTCTTCGTATCCAACTGGAGCTCAACCAGATCAAAGGTGAGGTGGACAGGAAGCTGGCAGAGAAGGACGAGGAGATGGAACAGATCAAGAGGAACAGCCAGAGGGTGATCGACTCCATGCAGACCACTCTGGACCAGGAGATCAGGAGCAGAAACGATGCCCTGAGAATCAAGAAAAAGATGGAGGGAGACCTGAACGAGATGGAGATTCAGCTGAGCCACGCCAACCGTATCGCTGCAGAGGCCCAGAAGCAGCTGAGGAACCTCCAGGGACAGCTCAAGGTACAAAACACAGTAGTCAAGACAATTATTCAAACGGTGGGACTGCCCTGAAGAATGAGTGGCCACATTCTGACGATTCTCTGAGCACCTCCTCAAATGTGATTTATTACAGGATGCCCAACTGCACCTTGACGACGCTCTCAGAGCCCACGAAGATATGAAGGAACAAGCTGCCATGGCAGAGCGTAGGAACGGCCTCATGATGGCAGAGATCGAGGAGCTGAGGGCCGCTCTGGAACAGACGGAGAGAGGCCGTAAAGTGGCCGAGCAAGAACTGGTGGATGTTAGCGAGCGTGCTGGACTGTTGCACTCCCAGGCAAGTCAATAAACATAAAAATCGAAGACTCAAATAAAATGTTTTACATTACAAGTCAGGCATAGTTACATTGTTAAAACGCATCTTTATTTTAGAACACAAGCCTTATTAACACCAAGAAGAAGCTCGAGTCTGACTTGGCCCAGATCCAAGGTGAAGTGGAAGACAGTATTCAAGAAGCAAGGAACGCAGAGGAGAAGGCCAAGAAAGCCATCACTGATGTAAGTTCAGCATTTCCTCCCCTTATCCAGTATACCCAGAACATGTAGTTATCCATTATGTCACACTTAATACAAACAAACGTGCATTACAAAAAAAAAAGAAAAAACACACATATGTTCCAGGCTGCTATGATGGCTGAGGAGCTGAAGAAAGAACAGGACACCAGTTCTCACCTGGAGAGGATGAAGAAGAACCTGGAAGTCACCGTCAAGGACCTGCAGCACCGTCTGGAGGAGGCTGAGACGCTGGCTATGAAGGGAGGCAAGAAGCAGCTCCAGAAACTGGAGGCTAGGGTAAGATGACGTTTATACCAACAGGGTAAGATGCCGTTTGTAACTGACTAACTACTTCTCCAAAGTGAGTGACTCCCACTGCCACAATACTAGAGGGAGAGACAGCGATCTGGTACCACCCAAATATAGAACAAACACGGGAAAATTCTCATTCTACTACTCTGCCACCAGAATGTGGAATGCCCTGACATGTAAATTACTGGTTTATTTTTAAACTGGCCTGAAAAATCATCTATCAGGAGGCCACAAGGGGAGATACATGCAATTTCCCATAGAAAGGAGGTTGCATTCACTGTCGACATTTTTCCTTTTTATCCTTAGTATATATTATGCTTTGTATTCCCCATGATGTTTTTGTTTTATCCTTTTAGCCTTAATGTCTGACCGTACCTCGTGCTGTTTACATTTCCGACTAATTAAAGTATTCAATCAATCAATCAAAATCAGGGGAAAGATCTTCATAGTGTATAATTCTATTCTGAAGGTGCGTGAGCTGGAGGGAGAGGTCGACGCAGAAATGAGACGTGGAGCAGATGCTGTTAAAGGTGTCCGCAAATACGAGAGGAGAGTGAAGGAGCTCACATACCAGGTACCGTATACCACGTTCACACCATGCAACACAATTAATAGATAGCATGAACATACATCACATTTGATCATTTGACTCTGAATTCACTCTGAATTCCTGCTTTCACACTGTAGTCTGAAGAGGACAAGAAGAATCTGGCCAGGCTTCAGGATCTGGTAGATAAACTACAGCTGAAGGTCAAGGCCTACAAGAGGCAGTCTGAGGAAGCGGTAAGAAGACTTTTGAACACATACTCATGCTATCCCCCCATTTATTCTTACTTTTCGCTCTACTTTCTTAATTTCTCCCGTCCTCTTTTTTATTTTATTTCTACTGTATTCTTAATTTCTGTTTGTATACTGGGAAGAAAACTTGTTATGTTATGGATAAAATGGTAAACATGAATTGTACAAACCTGCAATTAAGTACATAAAAACAATGCTATCCCAATGATAGCATACCAAGGCTAGTTCACATGGGCCCAAATGGAGTTAACATTACTCTAATAGACCCCCAGGTGTGGTTATACTGTGCAAATTTGCCTTCCCTGTGTTTTTTCGGTTTCTTCCGATCGAAAAACACTGATTAAATGACATCATAAACTCAGTCCCTTCCCTTTTACCATTCACCCAACACTGTGGGTGTGGCTAACTTCAGCTGGGTCACCACCCACCTGACAACCAGGCATACTTAATGAACTGGTGGGTGTGGCCACATAAACACATTTTAACACTTTCTGTACACTTTTATGGGGAAATAATGGGGGGGGGGGATCATGGCACCCCATCTTTAAGGCTTTGAACCATACCATCTCTATCATATTCTAGGAGGAGCAAGCCAACACTCACCTGGCCAAGAGCAGAAAGATTCAGCATGAGCTGGAAGAGGCCGAAGAGCGTGCCGACATCGCTGAATCCCAGGTCAACAAGCTGAGAGCTAAGAGTCGCGACGCAGGCAGGGTAAATACATGCGTATGCCATATGAAAGCACTTCATGCTGATTAACTGAGATTTAATTAAAGATTTGGGTTGAATGTAGTCTAATGGTATATTTATATTTTCACAGGGAAAAGATGCTGAATAGGTTCTACAATTCAAGGAAAGCCAACGTGAAATGTCATAAAATATGACACGTTGCATTCAAAACAAAAAAAAGTCATAAAATATGACAAGCTGTATTCAATAAAGCTTTGCAAGAAATGTGTTTTGGTGTTTGTTGTACTTTATCCCGTCAGTCAATTTTCTATTCAGGTTATATTCAGGTAGTAAGTTTTGTCAGAGTATTCTACATCCAACTCATCACACTATAGGCCTATGTAACGTTTTGTAAACCCATTGCAAAGATACATCATTATTTTCAATGAGAATAACAGAAACATTTTCAAGTGCCAAGACATGCAGTTATATTTTCATCCATGCCTTACCCCTTATCCCTAAACTTCTTTTCCTTTTTTTGCTATTTTGAAAAACTTTTAAAAATAATTCAAATAGCCGATCTACATCGACACGTTTTGAGCTTGTAGATCAGCTATTTGAAATATTCTATATTCTATATTTTTCAAAATAGTAAAAAATTGCTAAAAGGTATAGAGATAAGGGGTAAGGCATGGACGAAAATGGAGCCCATGGTTTCAAAGGGTAAATGGTGCACTTACTGTATATACTGTAGTGCCTTTATCCTAGGCGCTTTACTTAGATTGTGCATTACATTCACCCACACATTCATACGCCGATGGCGGAGGAAACCATGCAAGGCACCAATCAAGCTTCTCATTGGGAGCAATTAGGGGTTCAGCAGCGCCTTGCTCAAGGACACTTCAACACTAATCCTGGGGGAACCCGGGATCGTACTGGGAACCTTCCCGTTCCTAAGTGGCCGCTCTACCTCCTGAGCCACTGCCGGCCCAATTATACTAATTATACTATACTACTAACAGTACAGCAAGCGTACTTCATGATGTGCAATGCATTACACATTTATAGTGATGCTTAATTAAATGAATTAATTAAAGTGGTGATAATTGAGCTTCTCCTCAATTATCCTCAATGGAAATCATCCCCCTTGACCTCACAATGTGCAAAGGACAAGACGATGCAACTAGTATACAAGCCATAATAAGCCTACTTGGAGAGCCATTTACAGTAGCTGATAAAAACACTGAAGTCTAAAGCAATTACATCCATTTACAATCGGAGCATCAAGAACTTTATTCACTCTGAATTCTTATGCAGGGTGAATCTCTCTCTGTCGTTTGGGTTAGGTGGTTTATCTCCGCTTCCCCAGGTACGGGGCCGAGGGGCTATCCGGACAGTCCAGAGTGAATTATGAGTTCAAGGCGAGAGTAAGTGGCAAGAATCCTAGTCAACAAAGGATTGATAAACCCCTGGTTTATCAGTATTATGCCACCTGTTTGTATGGTCCTCCACCAGCACAACACCTTACAGCAGGGGTCTTCAACGTTTTCAGGCCAAGGACCCCTTAGCTCTGAGAGAGATGAAGCAGGGACCCCAACTACATATCGTATACAATTGTGTTGCAGATTAAAAATGTACATGGATTATTACAGTTTAGACTTGACAGCACTATCATCTGTGTAGGTTGGATTCAATGAATGTGTATTTTCATATTTAGTCTGCCCTTCTTTTCCCTCTACACCAAACTTCTGTTCCAAAAAATAGACGATCTACAAGCTCACAACGCCTCGCAGCGTGAGGCGTGAGCTTGTAGATCTGCTATTTTTGGGCTAATGTGATCTAAAGTGATCAAACATGATCACACAAAGATTTGGCGGACCCCCTATAGTAACTCTGAGGACCCCCTGTTGAAGACCTCTGCCATACAGTAACCCTAACCCAGGGTCCCATAAACAGAGCAAAGAAAACAATGAATGGCTATGAAGTTACTAGAGTAGGGTAACAGTTAAACATCAAATCTCTGCCAGGCCAAGTGGCCTTTTCCCAACTTTTTGGTCTGGTCTGCTCTTTTGGTGGTGCGCTCTGCAGAGGCTCCTTGACATGTGAATGCGATTCCAATTTGGGATTGGATATTCCATTCATGATCGGGCCAAGCCAATTATAGAAAAATTAGGTGGAGCGCCTTATTCGGCTTGTCTATCTAGCCACCAAGTCAGCAGTTGCTTTTGTTTTGCATTTGTTGGTGAGTCATGCTAGGACAGGCTACAGAAGACAGTGGCCATGGGAATTGAGGGAGCAGCTGTGAATTTCTCAGTCACCACCATCCACAAAGGTCAGGGTCAAGAGAGTGAAAGAGCCTCAGCAAGTGGCCAGTTTTACATGGCATTCTCCAGGGGAAAGAGAGCCAGACACGCAAAGTTTGCTTTCTTTTTTGTTTGTGAGTGATGAACTGACATTGTTTATGGGCGGCAATAGCTGAATAGTTAATGAGCCTGCCTAGGACAAATGTGTCTACAAGTTTTTAGCTTGGCACGAAGTGACACACTGTATATGAGCTTGTATATCTGCTGTTTTTTAATTGGCAAAGTATAAAGAACCAACGTGCTATATCCTATAGCTAAAAATGTAAATGACAAAAATGCTTTCCCAGTATTAATGGGTAAAAAGAAAAAAAGAATGATCAGACATAATGTGAAGAACAATTTGAGTCAATGCAATGAGCTAAACATACCAGAATGCCAGTTATGGTCCACTTTAAACCCCCTATTCTTAGTGAAAAGGACCTCTGTACTGTAAATGCTGCTTTATAACAAAACAAAATAAATTACTTTATTAAGAGAAAACTAAAAAGGCTCAAAACTAAGCAAATAAAGAAACAAAACAATCAAGTAAAAACTAAAAGGCAGAGAGGGAGATTACTGGTGAATGTGAAAAGGGTGGGTTTTCGAGGGAGGCTTTGAACAGGGCAAGGGCTTTGATGTGAGGATCGAGGAAGTGAGTAGTGAGTTTCAAAGGGAGGGGGCTGCAATTGAGAAAGCCCTGTCACCCCAGGTACGCTTTCTGTGCAGGGGTTGACACTAAGGTCTCAGAGGCACTTGCCCGCCAGGCAAGTACATGTCATGTTCTACTTTCTCAAAGGTCATGCCCACTTGATAGAACAGTAAATGTTCCATTATAAAATGATGGGTAAACCTTTTTAAATGTTAACAAATCAACATAACAAATATTTTAACCACTACCACACGCACGCACGCACGCACACGCACACACACACACACACACACAAACTATGTGAACAAAATGATTCTTTCCCCCCCACATTACCCTCCACTCTAATTGACCTCCTGGCGACTCTTGGCGGCTGCGGCCCCTGCTTTGAAACCACGTGCTTAAAAAACTGACAAATCAATCCAGAGAAATAAGCGAGTATACGTGTATAAGCTACTCAGCGCTTTGTTCAAGGACAAATCACTGAAAACCCATCAGCTGAGCTAGAGCAAAGATCAAACCTATGACCATCTGAATACATCTCTCTCTCTCTCTCTCTCTCTCTCTCTCTCTCTCTCTCTCTCTCTCTCTCTCTCTCTCTCTCTCTCTCTCTCTCTCTCGCTCTCTCTCTCTCTCTCTCTCTCTCTCTCTCTCTCTCTCTCTCTCTCTCTCTCTCTCTGCCACATTAGAGCCCACTTTGTTGATGCTAAATGTCCCAGATTACAATTTACACAGAGATGGGGAGCCATTCCAGGGTGTGAGTGTCTATCACAAGCAAGTCAGCCCGTAGATGAAACATAGCCAATAACCATAATCCTCTGCACAAGGGCATTCCTAGCTGCTGCAGACAGGGAGGTGTCGCACCAAAATCTGGGCCCTGGGTACTTTAACTATTGAAAAATAGCAGATATACATGATATACAAAATAGCAGATACGCTGCGAGCTTGTAGATCTGCTATTTTTTAAAATGTGTTTTTTCTATGTTTAGTGGTGCTCAAACTTTTTCATGTGAAGGATCCCCAAAATTATATGTATTTGGCCACGGACCCCCATCTCAAAATATTTAGTTCCAAGGACCCCCCCAGAAGCTAAATTTGAGTTATGTAAAATATACATATATTCAAAGATTTGCACACATATTCATGACTTTTCAAAAATAGCAGATCTACAAGCTCGCAGCGTGGCACTTATCTGCTATTTTTCAATAGCTAAAGTATGAAATAATTCCAGGCCCCTCCAACTTAGTAACTCAGTCTTAGTAACCACTTTGCCCCCCCTTGTGACGCCCCTGGCCGCAGACATTCCTTGTCCTTGTACGGATGCATGTACGGCACAATAACAGGATTACATAGAAGAACACATCACTTTGCTTTCAGCCGCTGCAGCCAAAATACTTTCCGTTGCTCGCTGTTTTAAACAAGCCATCCGAGTATGGCAGGAAGCCGCCCGGCATTGGAGATGAAATATTGCATGGTGGTTGCTGCAGGAGATTATCTTTAAACAAGTTCTGCTGTGGTGGGCAGGCATATATGCACAGTGCACACAGCAAAATATCATGTCCCATCTGAACAACTGAGCCTTGTATTCAGTCATTAAGTTATACAGTCATTGTGAGATGTATTAAATTGTTTTTACGTTGCAGTTTCACAGTTTGCACTTTGAAACGTCCATTTGAAGGACTTTTACGTTTGCAGAAAGAATGTCACTCATAGCGACACTATTCAACTTCTTTATAGTTCAAATGTTCAAAAAAACAGATCTGATCTATAAGCAGACAACATGTTCACTTTTGAACATTTTTGCCTGACATGCCCCAAAATAGAGACACTGAAACAAGTAGTGTAGCACTGGGGATACGTAAGTGAACACACATAGTATTACAGTGTGTACAGTAGAAGCTACATTTTACACATGCCTTAAGTGCTTTATGACACATATTCCTTAATCCATAGCACTAAAATCAATATGAAATGTCTTGATAACTACTTAAGCCCTAATGTATGATGATTCATTATACGACAAACAGTGCAATTCGCAGAACAGCTCACTAGGTGATGTGATGCATTGTGAGCTGGTACATCTGCTATTTTCACCATGAAAAAATAATAAAAATAATTAAACTTTTTGAAGGATTTTGAAAATGTGCCCGCAATAGGGACACCAAGGTTAATGTGGTTGAGGCAGACGTTTTCTTCTTTTTTTTACACCACTAACGACTGATGATGAGAGAAGGAAATGGAGGTCGGAACAGTGTGCAGGAGGCGAGGGTAATGTTAGAGATAGTATGGATTAGATGGATGGACAGAGAGAGGGAAGAAAACAGTATTGCCATGTTTGCTTATTCTAAGCAACTTTGGGCTTGTTTTTCTGTAAAGTAGCTTATAAAGATTGGTACAGTAGTTGGGGGTTGTTTTCTTTTTTTTGTCGGGGGGGGGGGGGGGGGGGTCTTGTTTCTTAAGTGTAGTTGCTTATTTGGGCTTGCTTCCTAATGTTGTTTAAACAAGTGGTTCTCAAATCTCCAGAAAGAGCGAATACACTTCCCGGCACCGGCACCTGTCACGATTATACAGTATAGTCTTTTAATGGCAGGCACAGAACACGACCGGCAGTTCGACCGGCAGCCGACGCACATTGATTGATTGATTGAAGAATTTATTAGAAGTTTGCAATAGAAAAAAGTACAGTTTCATGACAGTACAAATCACTGGTACAAGGTCAACTAAAAGGAGATCCTAGAAAGCCGAGGCTTATTTCCACAGGAACCACACTTTAAGTATCTCATATAACATTGAAAGACAGACGGATAGAACATAGTACTTTATCTAGGATAATATCAGTTTCAAAAGCATAACATCAAATACAAAAGGCAGAATACAAAGAAAAAGGGGGGGGGAGCATGGGGGCTTAGTCTATTTACAAGTCACGGGTAGCTGCTGTCTGAAGGTGACTTTTCATACCAATTTTGAAGGAGGCTAGGGATTTGCTCTCCTTTAGGGCTTGTGGAAGGGCGTTCCACATGTTGATGGTATAGCAGGAGAACGAGTTAGCGCCTTGTTTAGTGTTAAATCTACGCTGATGATGATTAGTGGAGCTGCCTCTGGTGTTATGATCGTGAACATCCTTGACCTTTAAGAAGTAGTTTGTCAGGTACATGGGAATCTTGGAGGTGTAGTGTATCTTGTACACCAGGCCCATTGCAAGATGCTGTACTCTGTCAGCTACTTTGAGCCACCCCACGCTTTCGTGGTGATGCTCGGTAAGGTGGGTCAGAGGAGGGAGACCAAGCACAACCCTAATTAGTTTGTTTTGGGCTGTTTGGAGCTTTAGCTTTAAGGCAGCTGGGGCGTCGCGATACCAGACAAGGACTCCGTAATCAATGAGGGGCCCAATAAGAGCACCTCCTAGTGTCTTTCGGGATTTAATATTGATCAGTGGGGCAACTCTTTGCAAGAAGCGAATTCGTTGATTGACTTTATTGATTACCTTGGTGGTCATTTTTTCACTGGATAGGTTAGCCTCCAGGATGCAACCCAGGTAGCAGATGTGGTTTTTTCTTTCTATCACAGTGTCACCTACTTTAATTGTGAAGTTCTCAACTAGGCTAAGTTTCTGACTAGATCCAAAGAGGATACATTCAGTTTTGCCTAGGTGAATTGAGAGTCTGTTGTCATTGAGCCAGGTGCAGATCTTGTTAAGTTCACAGTTAAGGGCCTTTTCAACCTGCAAAATGTCTCTGCCTGAGACTAGGAGAGCCGAGTCATCCGCGAACAGAAACAGATTGCAGTCACAAGCAGATGACATGTCGTTTACGTATATTAAGAACAACAGTGGTCCTAGTATACTCCCTTGAGGTACTCCACAGTTTACTGGGAGGGGGGGGGACAGGGTTCCGTTGACTTCCACCATCTGTTCCCTCCCCACCAAGTAAGAGTGCATCCATCTCACTGCTGTGCTATCAAGACCAATAGCTTTGAGTTTTTCGATCAGAATAGAATGATCGACGGTGTCAAATGCCTTCTGGAGGTCCAGCATGACCATGCCACAATATTTGCCATCGTGAATTTCACGTTTGATGTAATCATTCAAATAGATGAGGCATGTATCTGTGGAATGGGACTCTCTGAAGCCAGACTGGAACTCGTACCGGCGGCCACCTCCCTCCAAATCTTTTCATGTCAAGAACCCCAAAATTAGGTAATTATTTGGCCATGGAACCCCTTCTGAACCTATGTTGTAGCAGGGACCCCATGCATACAAGATGTGTGTTGTTCATAAAGACTTGTGTTTAAAGAATATTCAAAATGTGTTTGTAGAATGTCAGATCTACAAGCTCACAACGTGTTGTGCGCTGGTACTGTAGATCGGTAGATTTTCAAATACTGTAGCTGATAAGTTTACACTACAGTGTTCATGTGGCCTATAGTCGCTTCTTTTGGGCTCACACGCAAGATCTGGCAACACTGGAGGAAGAGCGTGAGAAGGAAGGACTAGAGGCAAGAGGAGGGACATTAAAGGAGATAACAGCAGGGGGTCATAGTCATAGACAGGACTCGTGGAAGGATGCACATGCATAATGCTGCTACTCACCCATGAGACGTCCATGCACTTCCAGTCAGCGCTCTGCTAAAAAAGAACACGTGATTCTGCAGAGACAGAGAGGGATTTGGTGTACTTTTGATGTCATATTCGTACTCATTTTCACACATACAGCTAAAACGGCCTCCAAAGACCCATATGTTATCCCCTTGACAGTGTTGGGCTGCTACTAGCTTTACTACATTTCCAGACTAAGTAGATTCAAAGTAGCCTCACTACTTTCAGAACGATGTAGCTTTCAATTAGTTAAGGTTTGATTTCTAGTGCTAGCTGCTTCTAAATGTGACTTTGTGATGTATGTACCGGTATTTAGGCCCGACTGTGGAACTCACTTCCACCTCACATCAAAGCTGCCACCCTTGCCCTGTTCAAAGCCTCCCTCAAAACCCATCTTTTCAGACTCGGCTTAACCCGCCTAATTTCAAATCTCTCTTTCTGTCTTTTAGTAGTCTTTTATTTGCTTAGTTTTTGGCTTTTTAACGAATTCTTTAATACAGATGTTTATTGCGACCGTAGGTCGCACTTACTATCAAAACCTGCACAAACTGTGAGTCAGTCCGTCAGTCAGTCCGTCTGTCTGTCACACCTCACACGTCACACTATTGCCCTGCTCATATCTCCGCAACCGTTGCCCCGATCCATGCCAAATTTTGCACACACGCTCCTTGGCTGCCAAACTACAACCTCCAAGGACCCCCGGAGCTCCAGGGACCCCCAGGTCCCTGGGGGACCCCCAGATGTAAAAAATGACCAAACGTGCAAAAATGACCAAATGACCACCCCAACGGGGCTGCTCACGGGGAATTCCCGGGGACCACCGACTCCTGGTGCTCCAGAACGGATGCAAAAGTGGTGGCGCCCCCAGTGGAGGACCCCCTCCACTGCAGCTCACATAAAATGCCGTAACTCGGGCTAGGAGGGTCCGGGAGAGCCGGGGCCGGTACCTATTCGTCCGCCAAGGCAACGCGGACACCCCACCCCTCATTTCTCACATGGCCCTCTTCTAGCGCCACCATGAGGCCGATTTTTACAACACATTTTTGGACACTGCTCCTACAGTTTTTGCCCTAAAATCACGCAAATCGCTACACAGTATGTCTACACTCATCCCATCACCATGAATCTGTCCCATATAGCGCCACCTTCAGGCCGATTTTTAAAAACACATTTTTGGACACTGCTCCTACAGATTTTGCCCTAAAATCACGAAAATCACTACACAGCATGTCTACACTCATGTCATCAACATGGATCAGGAAGATTTTGGAAAAACACATTTTTGCCCTATTTGTGAAGATAAGCGACCTACGGTCGCTTATCTCCCGATTAGGGAGTCTTACTGGTTTTATTTGTTTCGATTTAAAGCAACTTTAGGCAACTTTAAGTACCAAGAAAAGCACTTTATAAATTGGATGTATTATTATAAGGTTATGTACAGTATGTCTCGTGAGTGTGCCATTCCTACCGGATCTGGGGAGAGGAGGGGGAGGAGCTTGTGTAAGGACGCGCTGTGATTGGCCAGTAACCAAAGGCTCTCGCCAAAAAAAATATTTACAATTCTGTCCCTATCAGGACGCAACTCGAACGGCGCTAAGATGAAGAATCTGTCAATATTTAAACTTTGGCTATTTGAAAATAGCCGATCTACAAGCTCGCCAGTGAGGTGCTCCAAAAAGGACGTTTGCCGATTCTCAAAGCTCTGAGCTTTGAGGCTTTATATAAAACCATATTTGATAGATAGCTAGATAATTATCAACTACACTTTACTGATTATAGAGAATGTTATATAATTGTAATCAGGTCTTTATATCCTGCGCAATGAAGTAATCAAACTGACAGAGCGAATGGCATGACACAAATCGCAAATCATTTCTTTGAATAGACTATCATCTTATATAAACTTCTGAGGATTATGGGAAAAATCACACTTGTGTGCCTGGGCACACACATTAAGCGCCAGGCGCACAATGTGTCGGAGACTCCCGTGTCCAGGACTCTATGTATGTCCAATGGCAGCGTGGCGCGCACACTAACGAAGTGGCATAGGATAGTGGGTGGCAAAGCGGGTGGTTTTAGGATCCTATAGGCCTATACGCTTTCCTAAATTTGTGTTGCCAGAATACCAATTTTAGTGAAATAGCAACAACACGCCCACACCTCCATGCGGAAAAGAGTCTGCATGGCAAGTGGGTATAGCGTCCCCAAAATACCATTTAAGCTTTAAGGATAGAGCAAGTTGCCTTATTACCCAAGTATAGGGTAAGGATAGCAGCTAACGGTTGGCACAGAGTCCCTTTCATCTATTGGACGACATTATCCGGCGATAGCCAATCAAATTCATGTGTTTTGCTTTGTTTACCCAATGGAGGACGTACGGTAATGATGGCAGGA
Source organism: Nannobrachium achirus (assembly GCF_963921795.1). Taxonomy (NCBI): domain Eukaryota; kingdom Metazoa; phylum Chordata; class Actinopteri; order Myctophiformes; family Myctophidae; genus Nannobrachium; species Nannobrachium achirus. The sequence goes on from NC_137810.1 coordinate 44,321,688, forward strand.
ACGCAATGTAATGTAGTCACTCCCTCTTGCATTCCATTTAATCAGTCATTAGCCAATCCATTGCTAATTATCTATTACTCACCTGTTGCTACTCACCTGTTATCTGTTGCTCTAATTAGTTTGGAGTGTTTCTGTGTGTATTTTTGTTCCAGCCTGAACCACCAACCACTGTTTGTTCCTGGTCTGTGAAGTTTTCCATTTGGTTTATTTTGAACATTTTGACAAGAAGTAGCCTATAGTAGAGGCTCTAGACTAGGGTACTTCTTGTCAGAATGTTCAAATTCAAGTAAACCAAATGGAGAACACATCAGGCAAGAGGCATAATAAAGTTAATGCTTCATTCCAAAAAGCAGAACAAGGTCAATAAATACCAGGCGGTCAGTCATCAACTGCTTAGATTTGTTTGTTTGTTGTTTGATGACTGACTGGCCTCCTGCCTGTATTGACCTTGTTCTGCTTTTTGGAATTAAAGACAGCATTTAGGCCTACTTTATTATGCCTCTTGCCTGATGTGTTCTCCATTTGGTTTTTTTTTGAGCAGTTGATGACTGACCTCCTGATAATACATGTATGATGCGACAAATGCTATCTGGCATCTGATCTAAGTTGCACACCCTCGACAGCCCATTCATCAAAATAAACGTTAAACATCAAACTCACCAATATCGCAGCTTTATGGAAGCTGTTATCCTCATATCTGTCAAGTCTTTGAAAGCCACCATAGGCCTATCTTTCTGTCAATACATTCTGTGCAGGTGATTATTTTTCAAAGTGTTTAGTTTGTTTGGGAATTGGAACCTCGTTGTAAATCACTGAACGGTCCTGCGTAGGCAACGTCGTACGTGTAGGTCTACCACCTGTTTCGAAATTGGCACATTGTTGGCCCAGGAGGCAAGAGGACGTTGCGTTATTGAAAACGAGTGCTTCCAAACTCGAATACTAATAGAAAAATAGCCTAATCACTGTTTCCAAAAGTCCTTCCTTTCAACTGACTTTTTCATCGCATCCAAAACGTTGGGAAAATATGTCTTAATCAAAAAGAAACCATAATTGAACATGTTTGCCCATATTCTGGCAAGCTATTGAGTGAAATATGCTATTAGAAGCAGCGCAAACGTGGACACTGATTTGTGCCTTAATAGTGCAGTGATTCACTTTGACATGAGCGAATGAAGGAAAACAATCATTTGTTTTAGGAGCTCCATAATAATCACACAATGATCCGCTAGAGTATGCATTGCATGTGTCATTATCCCAAAACAATGTGCTACTGTATGCTTATTGCCAAGCATAGCCTATTGTAATTATCATTTAGAAGCAAGAGCCTCCAGGGCAGAACAACACACTCAATACATCATCTATGTTAATCGCAGGTTTAATTCAATGACATGTCGTCTATACTTGCAGCATGGTTATCAGAATACCAGCTTTTGCCCAGCAGGTGGCAGTAGGGTCACGCGACAGAGCTGACCTGTCTCAAAGGTTTTTTCCCCCTCCAAGAGAGAACAGCCCACACAGTCTGTTGCAAGGATGAAAGAGGAATAACTAATCTAGCTAGACTAGCTTTTATACCTGAAACGATTATTGGACAAATGCTGTGTGTCTGAGTGAAGAAAAAGGAGGTAGGCTACTTGCTCTTAAAAGTTAGTAGGCCCATAGCTTTAGAGTTCCAGGAGGATTTGTATTTATGGTAATAATTACAATTCTTCTTGCAATTGCAGTCTAAGTTATTTGTCTCTCTTGGAACTCCAACACTCAGCTATACAGACTTACAGGTAGGGTTAGTCAATATCAGTTTGACATTATATAGGCTAACTGTCCTGTCTTTTCTCTTCACAGATGAGTAATGACTATTGATGTAAGACCAGGCGTGTCGCACCAAATTCTGGGCCCTGGGTACAAGGATTCACCCCCATGAATGTTCGAATAGGGGGTACAGGTTTAAAGGACAACTTTGTTTTTTTTACCACAAGGGTTCATATTTTAGATTGTAATTAAAGAATATAAAAAATGTGAGTTAAAATGTTGCCATTTACTGCTTTCTATCGTTTTAGAGATTTTACTTATTTTGATTTCAGTGGCTGGGGGCATGCATACAAGTGCCTATATATGTATTTTTAGACAGAATAAGCCCATTCCCAAGATGCACCGTAATCTTTCATGGGCAGATGGGACTTCTGGGGTTACTGTAAATAGCAATAAAGAAATTGCAGGGTTATTGTGTCTAAAAATACATATATAGCCACTTGAACACATGCCCCCACGTTTTGGCACGCTAAACGTGCTAAAACTATAGAACGAAGTAAATGAAAACATTTGAACACTCATCTTTTCTTTTCTCAAATTACAATCTAAAATATGAACCCTTGTTGTAAAAAAAAACAAAGTTGTCCTTTAACCCATTTAGACTGGGAACGCATTATTACACATTATTTTGTGCTTTAACTATTGAAAAAAAAGGTATTTTTTTGTCTTCTTTTTTGCAAATCATTTTGTTTCAGGCCTTGTCCTTTTTGGAGCCGCATTGACACCCACACCCCCTATTGTTCAACAGCTTAATTAAAATCCAGCATGTTTGAGTATGTTTGGACAAATTGTCATTGATTTAAGGCCAAATCTATGCCAGGACCAGCCCCATACATGTGTTTAGAACTGAATAGTGCCCTCCTCTTGAAATGCTTCAACAGTAGGCCTATTATGAAACATGCGTTTTGTAACGAATGGATAAACACTAATTCATAGTGTGATTTGTGTTAAATGCCATCCATGCATTTGTAATCGTGAATTTGAAGGAAACGTTCAGGGTATGGTTCACATCCTTATCTAGAGATATTCTGACGGTGTTGATTACTGCCCATTTGTTGTTGACTTTGGTCCAAGTACATCCTAAGCCACGCCCCTTTGAAGTTCATTGGTCAGCATCTTCAAAACCAAATAAGACATCGACGCGTTGTAGGCCTATGTTTTGATAAGCTTGGCCAATAATGATCCACAGAACATTTGGGAGCAATCAAACCGTTTAAAGGAAAATATATATTAGGCACCATGTGAATGGCTGTGGTTTACGTACTGTAGATAGATTTTTCTGGGACAAAGCGCAAGGTCTTTTTTTGTCCTGCAAGTTTCTGACCTGCAGCTGAAAGAAAGAAAAATCCTATTCCAGCAACCCCACAATATATGACAGTAAAGTTTATCTATGTATCAGCCAGCCCACCAACCTGTTGTACCTCCAGTGCTACAGAAGACTTTCCGTTTGTCTCCAAAACAACCTATTGATGTCGAACAGCATTGAGCTGACACCTTGGCTACAGAATCCCAGGTATGGGTTTCTGGCCCATCTGTCATTTTTAAGGGCCGCCTCACACTCAATCAAATTGCCACTAGAGGTGAGATCGCAATGTCTCTGGGCAATGGATTTTCATTCTTTTCGTGCCATGACCGGTGATTGATGACGGTGGTATTTTGACACCGAGCTGCATTTCTCCCCCTCTGAATCTGTAGGCTCGCGGCAGGATGGCCCCCTCCCCCTGACACCCTTTTAGTTTTCCGGCTTGGATCCAAATGTCAGTAAATCGTGATTATAAAGGTGGTCGTAAACACCTAATGGCTTGTCATGAATATTTTAGAAGCCTGAATATCATACAGAAATGCCCTCCAGAAATCCACACCCAAAACAAACGACATCTCCAATAGATAACCGCCAGGAACGTGGAATGACACAAGAGGTGTCCCCCCCCCCCCCCCACCACCACCACCACGCCACCACCACCCTACTTAGGTTCCGTTGGCTTTTTACTGCCGTGATTGGATTGATTTGTCATTTGCAACTGAGAGCCCCAGCCACAGGGGCTGTGAAAAATCCAATTTATCGCTTTGCCATTTATTACCAATTTCAGTGTTTTTTGGGGGTTCAATGTCACATCGATTCCTTGATCGCTTGCTTAGCTGTGTTCCTAATGAGCTTCTGTTGGAATCACTGCATAATCACCGCCTTAATTCACTCCCTTATGCCTTCCTTCCCCCTTTACTTGTCTGTCCTCCTGCCATCATCATAAACAGCCTGGGCTGCGCCGGCGCTCTCCGAGCATACAATTAGCCGCATCATCCTTGATGTTGGGAGTCGCTCTGCGTGGTTCAGCCTTGAATAAATGATATTTCTTTTACGATGTGACAGAATACTGTAACAAACTACCGTTTCTGCTGACAAACAGCTCTTTGGCTGCCTCTGGTTCATCTGGGTGTATTTAGCATGTCGTAAAGGATAGGTTTTAAGAGAAGATTGTGAAAAGTGACTAATACACCATCAGATTAATGATATATGAAGTCGTTTTTTTGTTTGCTATAGCTTTTACTCTGAATGTTTTGACCACACAGAGGTTTTATCCCGAGGATATGTGGCCCGGCCTCAGTTTGAGGACGGATTGGAAGAGCAAATATCAGAAGGTGAAGGTTTAGCTTGACGCCCAGAGCGGCTAGTCTGCTGCTGGCATTTATCAAGACTGAGCCGGGGCTTAGAGAGCATCAAGGGATGTATTTGTGAAGAAGCTTAGAAAGCTAATCAAGTTGATGGGACAATAGAACGGCTTGTTTGCATGAAAGTCACCAGGGCGGCTGGCTGTAGGCTAGTAAAAAGATGCCTTGGAGACATAATGGCTACAGAGTAACAAATGCTCTTCCATGTTATTGCAGTGAATGCGGTTTGGGGCGGCAGTGGCTCAAGAGGTAGAGCGGCCACAGTTCGATCCGGGCTCCCCCAGAGTTAGGGCCCTATTTTTGTCCATGCCTTACCCCCTTATTCCTAAACTTCTTTGCTTTTTTTACTATTTTTAAAAACATTAAAAAATACTTAAAATAGCCGATCTACAAGCTCACAACGTGTCGATGTAGATCGGCTAGTTAAACTATTTTAAAATGTTTTTCAAAATAGTAAAAAAGGCAAAGACGTTTAGGGATAAGGGGTAAGGCATGCATGGATGAAAATATATACCGGTAGCTCCTAGTGTCAAGGTGTCCTAGACACTAAGAGCTCTGCTCCAGATGAGCAGGTTGGTGCCTTGCATGGTTTACTCCGCCATCGGTGTGTGAATGGATGAAAATAATTGAATGGGTGAATGTAATGCACAATCTTTGTAAAGCGGCTTGGTTAAAGAAGCTATATAAATGCACCATTTACCAATGCATCATCATCATTATTAGAGCCCGATGCCAGAGTTTTAGGTCTGACTGTAATTTTGGAGAGTCTAAGACCACCTATTAGCGATGTTTTGACCAATATGTTATCAAAAAGAGCAACATTTTTGCTAAACCAATTTGAAAAGCATAGATTTGAAACATTTAATGCATACAAAAATAATAATAATAATAAAGCCCAATTTTAAAATGTAAAAATACAATTTTTTATATACTTTTGAAACCAGGTTGAAAGCGTAAAAAAACACATCAGCTGCCTTTTGCTGATACCGGCTGATGTATTGGCCAGACGCAGGTATTGACCAGGCTCTTATAATTATCAGCCAAGACATACAAACTGTGGGAAATGTTAGTGAAACCTCACCTCTGTGCATGCTGACGAAAAAATGACAGTTCATGTTTTTCAGACAACATTTCTTTAATACAAAGTCAACATATCTACATACACAGTGGTTTTAAACCAATTATTGTTTCAGTCAGAAGTAACAGTTTGAAAGCGATAGCACTTGGCCCTCATACAAAGGAAAACTATTTTGCTTGAGTTTGGGTTCTTTTTCTATGTGTTGGCTGTCGTATGTGTACTATTCTTTTGATGTAATTTCATCTTTTGTAAATTGTTAACCACCACCCGCACACGCACCGCAACATATTCCCGGGCAAATCTGGCGGGTTGTTTGTCAAAAGTCTAGCATCTTTACATGAAGTCGAAAGAGTTTAACACGTTGCACAAGCTTTTGTCCAGAGACTTCCACGAGTTTCAGTTTTGGCATGGGTCCCGTTTAACCAGTCTTTTAATTATGTTTCCACTCAAAAAGAAGTCCTTAATTCAAGATGTAGCTCATGATGAAACATTTCAAGGTTCCCACTGTTCAAAAAGGACACGCAGGAAATGTGAATTCACAGCGAGTGTTTTGTTGTCTTTGTCCTTTGTCCTTTATACAGCTCTGCAACATGAATCCTGATTTTTTTTCCCTCCTTGTTTTTTCGTGTTTTCAGTTTTTTTGTTTGTTTGTTTCTGCATCCTGTTAATAAAACATGGCCGAACAAAAACATGGCTGTGAGATTCTATACAAGGCTTTAAAATGTTCTGGGAGAAATGGTATAATGATGTGGTCTGAAGGATGTCCACAGTATACACCAGTACTGTATGTGTCCCTCTGCCGCCAGTAATAAGTCTATCTACTGTATGGCCTATTAGGACTGTATATCTTGACAGTTCAGAGAGTTGCGGGTTATGGGAAACTATTAGGAATGAAAGACAAAATCTGTTGCTCAGTAACTTGGTCATAAGCAGAACCTCATCATTTGGCGTGTGTGTGCGTGCGTGCGTGCGTGTGTGTGTGTTTTACGCACCCTCAGGTTGTCATAATACTCGTGACACTCATTTTAGGGTCCAACTTTAGGAGACTGGAATCACTTGAGTCCATCTCGTCCCCACTAGACCTGTATTATTGAGGCCACAACAGGAAAAAAATGCCCTACCAGTCAAAACAATGGGTGGCGGAAAAAATTAACCAGCAACCATTTTTCCTATTTTTAGAACGGAAAAAAGGAAGCTCCTTCCACATGATGTCTGGTTACCTGCCAGAGAGAAGGCTGCTAGCGCCTATTATCTTACCAACCACAGCCACCAGGGGCCCTGAGCTTCATGTGGCTGATCAGTATTAATTTCTATGTTTCAGGCTATAGTTATGGGAGTAGACAGTCCCTTCTGAGCCCCACTGCCGGCAGTAGCAGGAAACTAATGACAAGAAAATAACAAAGCAAGTGGGAATTAAAAACCAGGGATGGAACCAGGCTTGCACACTACACCCAGGAAGTTGCATTTGAGCAGAACATTCCATCTTGGTAATTCCATCTTGAACTTGTATGTATGAGAGCTTGAGGGTCAAATTATACAAATACATATAATCTATATATTTGTTTATTTACAGATATAATATTCTGGATCATAGTTGATATCAAACAAACTGGATGATCAAAGGTACGTCATGGAGAAGAAAAAAAAAAGAGGTGGGGTAAAATAGATACGACTGAAGAGGATTTTAGTTAAAAACGGTTGCGGTTGCCATCCTCTCAATACTCTGTACATGAAAACATGGTATAAAGTATGTCAAGTTAAACTGATTTAAAAAATATATATAAACAGAAACGGGATGACTTCTCAGATGTGATGGTTCATCAGCAATGGTTTCCTAAACTAACTCAAAAACAGAAGCGTTTACTACTAATTCCTACACGTTAATGATACAAGAACCCTCCAGGAGGACTTTCTAGATGAAAACACCACCTCTCCTCTTCGGCACAGGGTCTACCAAGTGGTAGGAGATAAAAATGGCAACGCCAGAGAGGCTCTCGGCCAATCGCATCGCCTCATCACCGTTTCCAGGTGGGGGAAACGCATCAATATTTCCCAAGGTTGTTGTGGCTACAAAAACGAAAGAACAATATAAAACAACATAATTTCAAACATGAACAATATGGTTGTACAAAAGAAATAAGGAAATGAAAACAAAACAAAAAAATAGGAGAAAGGTTGAATTGATACTAAGAGTCTGGATATATATTTATATTCTGCATTTAAATATTTATGCATGTGTGAATGTGTGAATATAATACGCACACATACACACACGCACGTTATACTTAACACTTCTACAGTGAAAAAATAGAATGTCTTTCAACGTAATATGAACAAATAAGCATTTCATTTTCTTGCTGCTAATTAAAAAAACTTGATACAATATCTCTGTTAAAAAAAACTAAACAAACAAAAGATTCAACTAAACAAAAATAAAAAGTCAGTTTATGTAAAGTAAAATTATAAGTCATCATATAATACAACATTGTTTCCATAATGTTAGAATAACAATAAGGCTTTTTTGGAAATAAGAAAAGATTACACACAGTCCCGTCCGTTCTCTCCACTGTCTGTGTGCATACCGACCCCCCAAAACCCCTTCACACAATCCATCGTTAAAAGCATACAGTACACCATGGAGCCGACCTCCGGAAAGAAAGAAACTAAGTAGGTACTGTAAGGAAGTAGGGGAGAGAATCCAAAGCTTGATTTCTATTCGACACATTTACATGTAAGGATCCGACCCAGGGGCAACTGTTTCAAAGGTCACTGTTGACTTTCTTTACATCGCGACGTTGAGCGTGTTAACTTTGGGTTTTTCGGTGAATGTCGCTACTACGTCACGGGCCAACAAGACAAGGCCCTCTTGGCTGAAGACACCCAGACCAACGACCCATCCCCAACCCACCCCAACACGCACACGACAGCTTTCAACCGCGTTCAAGTACAGTCTTGTGATTGCGCAGGGGAACTGCGGCATTCAGGAGTTCCTGTCTGGTAAAAAGACGTTGAGTAGAGAAGACACACTGGGAGAACGATGACGGGTGGATGGGCTCTCCCTCGCGGCCGCCTGCACGCGAGCACATCCCCAGAGACTTTTTTTCTTTTCCTTTTTTATTTCTTTTTTTCCCCTCTTTTGACAGCCTCCCGCACCATAAGAGTCACACTTACAGCATACACCAGATAAGCAGCATGTTTGGTTTTGACAGAAATTAAAGCAGAAGCCCCAAAAATTAAACTTTCCCCCCCAAAAAATGCACTCTACCGTAAGACAAAAAAAAAACATTAGAAATGATGACGGTGGTTTTGTCGGTCACTGTACACAGAGAAAAGCCCAGTGTCTGCCTTTCTGTCTTCTGTGTGGAGGCAGTCCTTTATTTGGCGGTTCCGTTGATTCTGTGCCATCGTCACATCCACCAAATTGCGGACGGACGGACGGCCGCACCGCCCGCCGCCCGCGATGCACTTTGTTCCAAAGTGAGGTCTGCATTGTGGTGAAAGCTCATGAGACGTGGTTATCGCTCCCCCTTTCTCTCTGGTTGGAACAGAAGGCAGGACGACACAGCTAAAGCTTTGATAGCCTATGAACAGAACCTCCCCCCTCAAGACCTCTCTGGTGGAACACGAGGTCAGGCGTTGCCCGTCACCGTTTGAACACTGCTGGAGAAACTGATCCAGTATCAGCGGGATTGGCAAAATTCGTCAAGTTGATGTCGTTGTACTGTCCTTTTTTTTTAGATTACGGTTCTGAATTTATCACAACCTCATAGAACGCTACAGCGTCGTCTGAAGCCTAAATGCAGGAGAACACGAATGGTGGAACACTATGGTGAAGAGTGCTTAAGCAGTTTGACGGATGGCAGGACATTATCACTTGTACGAGTGTAAAAAAACACAGGGGATGAGGGATACTGACGAAGCTTTCCAGCTTGTCTAGATTGTTTGAGTTCGATTTTTTTTGCTTTACTACCAGTGATTCACATTGGTGACACCAAATTAGTAGGGGACAATAGTTCCACGTTCACGCAGGGAAACCAAGGATTTTGGTCATGTCTTCTGAATATTACTACCCTAAAAATGTTGATCAAGTACTTCAACATTCCTCCGTTACATATAAAAAAAAAGACGATGGTTGTGTTTCACTCTGCCTGCGCTCGTATCGCCCACGCCTCCTGATCTTTGCTCCTTCGCTTCCTTCCTCCTCCTGCGGTAGACTTGTTTGTCTATGTATGGATGATGAGATCGTTTTTTTGACAAGTAGATGTCCCACAGAATGGTTTTTCTTTTTTTTACGACGTCCTCCAACATCTAGGAACACTTGAGGTAAGGTCACCGCTCTGACAGCGTGGATCGATTCCCCCGCCCCACACAGCTCCAGCCACCGTGTTGTTCGGTTGCTTTTCTTTTCATCGGGGGCAAGATCACTTCGGCAAGATCACTTCGGTCGGGTTTTTTTTTTTTTCTTTCTTTTTTGTCCTGGCGGTGGCGTCGTGACCCCCTCCTCCTCCTCGCCTGTTCACCAAGGAGGGCCAATTGGAATTCATTCGGTGGCCTGGGTTTCTTTAACGGGGGTTTCGTCAAAAAAATAATAATCTACAAGTCGGTCCTGTTTTTGGTTGGACCTGCCTGGGTTTCTGGCTGAATGGGGCTGAGTTTTTATTTTTATTTTCATTGTCTTAAAATTGTTGTTGATACTGTATTCGTGGTTTTCCAAATTTTCATAGGTTTCTATGGCTCAGGAGACTGTTGAGGGGGAGGCAGGATTTGGGGGGGGGGAGGAGGGCAGCATGGCTTTTTTACGTTGCATAGTGATCAAAACTTCCTAGGTACTCCAGACCTGCCTGGTAGCAGAACTGATATTCATCCTGCAAGGGAAAGAAACGTACAAAAACAATCTCAGTGCTACTACGGTTTCATTAAAAAAAAAGAAGGTATTTGCAGTCTCATATACAGTAGTTTTAGAGCAGTGTTTCTCAACCACTGTGCCTGCGGACCTTTGGTGTGCCCCTGAAAAGGGCTAAGTGTGCCCCTTGAAACTGCTTGAAAGCCAGTATTGTATTTATCATTTTAAAAATGATTTGAACTAGTGAAAACAGCCGATCTACAAGCACACAACGCCTCGCGGTGCGAGGCGTTGTGTGCTTGTAGATCTGCTGTTTTCACTACTGTTGTGCGACAGCCTTGTATGATGAACTAGGGCTTTACTTTGCGAAGAAACGTACACATTTGAAACTTGGAAATACAAGGTTTCTTCCCGACAGTGACGATATTTACACCCCTGTATTATGTTCGTGTGCCCATGGATTCTTGGGACATGAAAAGTGTGCCCATGCAGAAAAAAGGTTGAGAAACACTGGTTTAGAGATTGTCAGTAATAAAAAAAAACATACACAGTGATTTTAGATAATAGCCTACAATAGATTTAAATAATTTAAAGCCCACATCCCATGTAGCAGTGTATATATCAACCCTTACTAAGCTGAGTGAGTATCTCTATCTAACGCTGTGTGACCACTAGAGACCTCTAGTGGCTGCTTTGAGGCGTGCACTGTGTGGTGGGTGTTGTGTAGGTGGGATGGAACGTGCACAAGGTGGGTGCTGTTCTGTGGTGGGTGTAGGGATGGGACGATATGAACATTCCATATCACGATTATTGTGAGCAAAGAAATCGCGATTTATGATATTATCGCGATAATCAAAATATCTCCAACATCCATTATCCTGGGGCGGAACATTTGCCAAAAAAATTGCTGATCTACAAGCTCGTAGATAGGCTATTCTTTGGCAAAGAGATTTGGTAAAGACTGAAAAAAGACTGTATCAAGTAAGTATGTATAATATAAGTACGTTTTACCAATAGAGGGTTTAAATGGTAGTGGATATGCACCTTGGCAATTAAAAGGTGAATACGATTATGGTGTTTTTTCATCACGATAAACGATAATATCGCTTATCTCCCCATCCCTAGGTGGTGTTGTGTAGGTGGGATGTAAAGGGCATGAGGTGGGTGCTGTGGTGTAGGTGGGTACCTCTGTCTGGACCATGGCTGGTCTCTGTGTCCGCAGCATCTTCACCGTCTGGAAGATGTCCACCACACCCTCGTAGCGCATCCTCTCCAGCACGATGCTCAGCGTGATGAAGACCCCTGTCCGGCCCACCCCCGCACTGGAGCGCAACACACACACACACACACACACACACACACACACACACACACACACACACACACACACACACACACACACACACACACACACACACACACACACACACACACACACACACACACACACACACACACACACACACACACAGGAAACACAAACATATTAAAACAAGGCAGTAACAAGAATAACCACTAAGTTTGAGTTTTACTTTTTCAAAGCTACAAATGCTGCTTTCCACCAGCTGGCGTGAGCAGATTTAAAGAGCTCAACGGTGCGATGGTGAGAGAGAGAGAGAGAGAGAGGTCATCTCTTGATGAGAGGACATTTGGGATTCCACTTTTGATTTTCTCCATGTTCTCAAACTCAAAACGAACGACTCCTGCAAGCAGATACAGTACGCACATAAGTCACGATCACATGCTCGCTCACACAACACACACACACATATTCAGGCATTCATGCACGCACGCACGCACGCACACGCACACACACACACACAGACACAGGAATAAGTAGATTCCACATTCAAACGTTTCTAGCTCATTAAGTCCCCTGCACAGAGAAAAACTTCTCCTCTCATAACTCATTCATCCTCTCAAACTCACAGAGAGACACAGAGAGATACAAGCTGTTCTTTACCTCCTCTCCTTAGCCCAAAAGATGAGAATAAAATAAATCTCCCTTGCATCTCTCTCTCTCCCTCTCTCTCTCTCTCTCCCTCTCTAGAAATAGTGAGTCTTTGCTCTGATACTGGCATACTTGAGGGCTGTCTCTCTCTAAGCTGCTTTGCTGTGAAATGACTTCCCCTTCACCATTGGAACAATAATTGATATGACAACAGATTTATTTGCTAGCCCTGAGCGCAATGTCACCACCACCACCGCCGCCACACGGAGGGCTGAAGGCGATGGTTAGCAGAAGCCGTGCGTCTGCGACTCTGCGTGAGCTTTACATGTGTGGGTGTGCGTGGAGGGCGCTATGTCTCGAGGGAGAAGGAACAATGGATTCTATTTATTATGTTTATTCCATTACGTAACAAGTTGAAAAGATAATAAGAAAGAATCAAAAACAGAGAAGCAGTCGAGCTTCCAAGCTGGTGACACAGAGCTTGAAACATTTGAGCCCTCTCTGTCATCTCTATTCTGGGGCCTAACATTTGACGAAAATATAAAGAGTCCTTGGGAATCCCAGTCAACAAAGTATAGGGTAAGAGTGGTTACATTATTTATTTTATTTTTTGACTGCAACACCAGCTGCCGTGTGATATTTATTTTAAACTGATTCTATATTCACACATTTAGCTGAGAACCACTGAGAAAGACTCTCTCTCTCTCTCTCTCTCTCTCTCTCTCTCTCTCTCTCTCTCTCTCCTCTCTCTCTCTCTCTCTCTCTCTCTCTCTCTCTCTCTCTCTCTCTCTCTCTCTCTCTCTCTCTCCCCCCCCTCCCCCCAAGAAACAGGCTCTCCAGACCTGCCAGCTTTGCAGAGCTGCCAAATGGCTGGGAGAGGATTTGGTGTGTCTCCCATTCACAGGAAGTAATCAGGCAATTAATGACAAAAAACCACTAGGTCCATTAAATAAGGAGATCGCGAGAGAGAGAGTTGGAGGGGGAGAGGAGAGGAGAGGTGGATGAGGGGATAAGGAAGAGAAAGAATGAGATAGACAGAGGGGGGAATGAGAGGTAGATGAAGGGATGACGGACTGTAAGGAGTGAAAAGCAGTGAGTGAGCTATTCATTCGAGGTGTCAGGGTGTGCGTGTGCGCGCGCGCGTGTGCGTGCGCGTGTGTGTGTGGTTTCTATGGCAACTCTGGACGTTTTCTTTTTCTTTCTTACTCTCTCTCTTTTGTTAAACAGCTACTTGACATGGACGATTGATACCAAAAAATTTGAAAACAGTTCATCTATCACTATTCAACACATGGTCTCTGTCGGGTAAAACACATTTTTGGACACTACTCCTACAGATTTTGCCCTAAAATCACACAAATCGGTACACAGTACGTCTACACTCATCTCATCAACATGGATCTGTCCCATATAGCGCCACCATTAGGCAAATTTTTTCAAACACATTTTTGGACACTGCTCCTACACATTTTGGCCTAAAATCACGCTGTGACCTGACGGTCGCTTATCTCCCGATTAGGGAGTCTTACTGGTGATATAGTATATAGCACTGAAGTGGTTGAATCAAGCTAAAAGGCCACTTTGGATGGATGTACCGTTTGGAAAATGACTCTTCTTTCATAGTATGCCGTTCCCTATTCAAAGTAAATCTTAATTTACTATGAATATAAACCAGTGCCCTGTGGCCATGGCCTACTACTGTCACCCTGCAGAGGATGTCCTGTTAACGGCCATATAAGCTGTCCGTCAACCTGCAGACAGTTTTCTCTCTCTCTGTCGATAATGGCCCTATAGAGGGCCCGAATAACTCAAGTGTTATGGGGTCTCCTCTGACACGGACTACGGCTCCCAGAGGGCATTAGGATGGCAGGTGACATCAGTGTACCGTTTTAAACACACGCCACTGACTGTCAGGTGATGTCATGGTAGTCATCTAGGTTGTCTCCTGCAACACTTTGCAGGAGACATTGACCTTGACTGCTTTTATTCCGTTAATAGACCGCGACACCTGCATTCAGATGAAAGACAAGCTAATATGGAAGAATACAGGAGCAACAGGCTGGATGACTGGAGACATTTTTATCGATTAATCTATTGAGAACTCTGAAAACCGGCACATCTTGTCTGCGTATCTCTGTCTGTACGTCACGCCTGACACAGTGCTTCTATGGGTTTGTCTGTGGTTCTATGGGTTTGTCGCTCTGACATCATGCTCTGATGTCACTGTGATGTCGGGAACCACTTTGTCTGTGGTTAACAGAATGGGTTTTCCGCTCTGACATCACACTCTGGCTTGATGTCCCTTTTATGCCCATATATGGAGATCGCATGTGTCATCACAAGTCACACTTGCAAATTAATTACGCCCTTGTCCGTTTTATGCCCATATATGGAGATGCCTGTCCCGATGTCATCAATATTAACAGTTCTACTGCCAGATTTATTGTTTATTTATTGGGGCTGGTGCCAGCAAAAAGCAGCTTACCTTTCAATGTTATAGAATCTATTCATTATTTCCAAACGATTTTTTTATTTTTATGTACTTTAGCCAAGCTGGCGGCAGAGGGCAGCCTTATGCAAATAATGGGTGTGAATTGGGCCGCTCCGCTTGCCGTCGTTCAGAGCATAGAAATGCATAATCTAGATCAGGTCCACAGAGAACAGCCGGAAGTGAATTGGACATCATTGATGTTTACGTGTGGTGGAGATTTGAAAGCAGCATTACGGGAGTTGTTTTTACTGTACACACCCGCGCGACCCCTCATCAGCTTACAGTCATCAGACAAGGTAAAAGAACGAGCGTTCGTATTGGCAACGAGCTGGGGTCAAAATTGGGGCGAACGGGAACATCCGAAGCGGTAAAAGAGTTAAGCGCATATCTGATATTTGGTAATGCCCATATATGGCCATATATGTTCTATGGTCTCCATAAATGGGTAACTGGTCCGATATTACATCAATGGCCAGATGGCCAAGAATTGGCGCTCAGGGCGAGGTCACATGTCGCCCTGAGGTTTCTTACTAGTCTTAAATACTATACTTCGATGTGTGACGGTGTTGTGCTGCATTAATAGCCAATGTGACGCATTGAGATCTACTTTATTCCACATTGTTTTGGGAAACCTCTTTAACCAAGGGGCTGAGCCCATATCAAACAACGTGGGGAGAGATCTCCAGCAACAACAACATTGCGCGTCGCCATGGGAGTTGTATAGCCCTATACTGTAGGCTCCGAAGCCACAAAACACTGGCCTTGAATAAAGTCTATTGTTCTGTGCTACAAAAGCAAACAATAGCGCCTGGTCGACCCCCCAAGTTCCAACGACGAGGCTTGGACTGAATGTGAATCATCACGATCGCTATACCGCGCGCCGAACGGTCAACGCTGCTAAATAACACTTAATGACAAAGGTTACCTTGGAATTTTACCACATAGGTGATAAAAATGCATCGCAGGGGGGCTGTGAAAAAAATAAAAACCTCAAAAGAAAAGAAAAAAAAAAGAAGCAGGCCTTGCGTGGTGTCATGCGCCGCTTCGCCTTTTGCTAAATGCCAGGCAGGAACTCCAGGCCTTATCAATTATAGAGGAGATGGGGCCCGCGGCGGCTGTGGGTGACGGCGGTGATATCTGCAGCGATAATAAAGCCTGATTTATGCTCTCGTTGTGTGGCTGGTGTCACCGACGCCGGAAACAGCCGACGTACAAGCTCACAACGCGACGCTACCGCGTCGCGTTGTGAGCTTGTACGTCTGCTGTTTTTCGGCGGGGCCGCGGCACGGCGCGCCACGAAGTACAAGTGCAGAGCTTAAGGCAGGAGAGGAGAGGAGGGAATGGATCATATCCGTGATGTCAGACCGTTAAAGGAGGTTGCTGCACAGCACAGAAATGTCCGCCGTAACTCTTTAGAAAGCGGTGATTTTAAAGTTGTTTTGGAGGGTTTTATACTGTTTAGGACCGGTTGCTGAGAGTGGGGGGGTGCAGGGGCGTATCCGCCATTTGAAGGGAGGACATTTTAACTCGTTGAGACTGCTTTTTTGTACCTAAATCCCGCTGCTAAATCCTTCTTACCCCTGCATTGCCTGCATTTATATCGCTGTACTTAGTACACCGTCCTGTGACTAATACTGCAGTGTCGCTGATGGTTGCAGGAACATTTTCTCGGTGGGAAGAGTCGTGATGTACTGTGTATTATGTGAAACAACGCGAAACACGCCTTGCCAGATAATCTGATTTATGTAGATAGAGAAAATCACAGGAACACGTTTAATCGTATGAACACATTAACACAGAGACAGTACTTGCTTGAGTCTGATACTGTACTTTGCTCTAGTGGCTCACCACAAAAATATGTCCAAATAGGCACACTGACACATTATGAGCTTGTAGATCGGCTATTGCCGCTATTCTGAGTGGCTGAAGTGTCTCGCCTTTCTTTTACATATCAACACCTGTACGATCTACAGCATTGGTTCTCAAACTATTTCATGTCAAGGACCTTCATATTAACATGCATTTGGCCACGGACCCCCATCTGAAACTATATTGTGCCAGGGACCCCATTACAGATTTGGGTTGTTAAATGTTTAAAAAATAATCAAAATTGTTTGATTTTTCACGATTTCTTTGAAAATAGCAGATATGATGCGACACGTTGTGAGCTAGTTGATCTGCTATTTTCAAATGACCAACGTATATTGTATTTTTATGCTTAACATATTTTGCTGGGGACCCCCTGGAACCCCTGGAACCCCCTCGAGACCTCTCAGTTTGAGAACCACTGATCTACGGCAGAACGTCAACAACAACAAAAACAACACAAGGGGGTCGGGTCTTCTCACCTGCAGTGGACAGAGATTGGTCCGTCCTGTCCGAACTGCTCCTTGGTTTTATGCACCTGGCCAATGAAATCGATGAAGCCCTCCCGGACTTGGGCACGCCCTGCTCTGGCCAATCGGTGAACTGGAACTGTCTCACAGTCCTAGACTGTCCGTCCTGGAGGAAGACAGGGACGAGAGAGAGAGAGAGAGAGAGAGAGAGAGAGAGAGAGAGAGAGAGAGAGAGAGAGAGAGATCTTTCGTATCAGCTTTTCAGAACCACTGATCGGCAATGCTGTATCTAATAATAGAATATGATTTAGGCTAATTATTGTCATTAGATATTGTCTAATAAACTGTATGGCATGTTGTACACAGACGCTAAAAAATGTAGCAAGTAAAACAGGTCTGGAGTTCTAAACTTTGCCTTTAGTTTTGTTAAGTTTAGTTTAATTTTGTTCATTAGCACTTTCTAAAAGAAAAATAGAAACAATACATATCAAAAGAAATTTATTGTGCAAGAAAAGGAAGAAGCCGATAGGCTTATTTTGGAATCCTTTCCTTAATGAAGAGGTCATTAAATAGCATACAGTACTTCAAAGGTTTAACAAGAGCAATACAAAGAACACAAGCATGTTTCTTTTCGTGGCTGCTTACAATAACACAATGCTTGCATGTACACACACACATGTATGCACACGAACACACACACGCTCGCTTTCTCTCTCTCTCTCTCTCTCTCTCTCTCTCTCTCTCTGGCCCACCACACACACACACACACACACACACCACACACACACACACACACACACACACACACACACACACACACACACACACACACACACACACACACACACACACACACACACACACACACACACACACACACACACCACTCGTTCTGTGTGCGTTCCCCTCCTGTCGTGTCTCTCCTTGTGTGTGTGAGCGTCAGAGTGCAGTCCCAGTTAAAGCTGATCAATAGTGTATCAGCCTGGACAGCGTCTCCTCCCAGACAACATGTTGGATGAGATAATCCTGCTCTCGCTGATCGATACGCACGCACACACACACACCTGACAGACCAGGGATGTCTATGTGTGTGTGTGTGTGTGTGTGTGTGTGTGTGTGTGTGTGTGTGGTGTGAGTGTGAGTGTGTGTGTGTGTGTGTGTGTGTGTGTGTGTGTGTGTGTGTGTGCTTGGTCAAATAAATGGTAAACGGTGCATTTCTATAGCGCCTTTAACCAAAGTGCTTTACAATGTGCATTACATTCACACACACGCCGACAGCAGAGGAAACGTGTGAGCTTGTACAGTAGATCGCTATTTTCATCTATTCACAATTTGGCCAATGCTAGACCTATTGCGACTGTAGGTCGCAGTTTACTATGAGAAACGGCACATCATGTCCGTGTTCGTGTACACTTTATGGTCTATGGGTTTCGCACTCTGACATCGCGATGACTCTCACGCTCTGACATCACGCTCTGACATCACTGTGATGTCAGGGGAACCAAATCCCTTTTATGCCCATATATGGAGATCCCTGATGTCATCAATATTAAGCCCATATGGGTACCAGGGGTCTCCAATCTCCATATATGGGTAACTGGTCCAATATACATCACTGGCTAGACAGGGCAGGGTCGCTTTTCGCCCTTATGCGTCTTACTGGTAGTACATATTGTTGATTACTTTTGATTCAGTTATGGTCTTTGTCTTTTTGTTTGAGAACCACGGTGTCCTCCATGCTACACAGCCGCACGCCTCCTCCTCAGCGGGGGAGCGAGGAGAAACGGGAGCAGACAGTAATCCTCCTCCCTCCACCACACAGCAGAGCCACGCGGGAATGTGTCTCTGTGTAGTTCAGTGTTCAGTGAATGTGTCTCTGTGTAGTTCAGTGAATGTGTCTCTGTGTAGTTCAGTGTTCAGTGAATGTGTCTCTGTGTAGTTCAGTGTTCAGTGAATGTGCCTCTGTGTAGTTCAGTGAATGTGTCTCTGTGTAGTTCAGTGTTCAGTGAATGTGTCTCTGTGTAGTTCAGTGTTCAGTGAATGTGTCTCTGTGTAGTTCAGTGTTCAGTGAATGTGTCTCTGTGTAGTTCAGTGTTCAGTGAATGTGTCTCTGTGTAGTTCAGTGAATGTGTCTCTGTGTAGTTCAGTGAATGTGTCTCTGTGTTGTTCAGTGAATGTGTCTCTGCGTAGTTCAGTGTTCAGTGAATGTGTCTCTGTGTAGTTCAGTGTTCAGTGAATGTGTCTCTGTGTAGTTCAGTGAATGTGTCTCTGTGTAGTTCAGTGTTCAGTGAATGTGTCTCTGCGTAGTTCAGTGAATGTGTCTCTGTGTAGTTCAGTGAATGTGTCTCTGTGTTGTTCAGTGAATGTGTCTCTGTGTAGTTCAGTGAATGTGCCTCTGTGTAGTTCAGTGAATGTGTCTCTGTGTAGTTCAGTGAATGTGTCTCTGTGTTGTTCAGTGAATGTGTCTCTGTGTAGTTCAGTGAATGTGTCTGTGTAGTTCAGTGAATGTGTCTCTGTGTAGTTCAGTGAATGTGTCTCTGCGTAGTTCAGTGTTCAGTGAATGTGTCTCTGCGTAGTTCAGTGTTCAGTGAATGTGTCTCTGTGTAGTTCAGTGAATGTGTCTCTGTGTAGTTCAGTGTTCAGTGAATGTGCCTCTGTGTAGTTCAGTGAATGTGTCTCTGTGTAGTTCAGTGTTCAGTGAATGTGTCTCTGTGTAGTTCAGTGTTCAGTGAATGTGTCTCTGTGTAGTTCAGTGAATGTGTCTCTGTGTAGTTCAGTGAATGTGTCTCTGTGTTGTTCAGTGAATGTGTCTCTAGCGTAGTTCAGTGTTCAGTGAATGTGTCTCTGTGTAGTTCAGTGTTCAGTGAATGTGTCTCTGTGTAGTTCAGTGAATGTGTCTCTGTGTAGTTCAGTGTTCAGTGAA
>NC_137810.1:44341982-44371982 GCF_963921795.1 Nannobrachium achirus
TGCAGTATCCTTCTAAGCGATGCAGTATCCTTCTAGTGATGTGAAAATGTGCCCCTTGTTGTCAGACTTTAGTTTAGCGTGAATCAGTCATCAGTATATCCCAATTAACTATGTTGCGAGGTGTTGTGAGCATGTAGATCGGCTATTTTCACAATTTCTGCCTCTAATATTTCACAATTTGGCCAATGTTTAATTTGTCATTTAAAAGTCCTTAAATTGTGCAGATACACTCTATACACTTAAACTTTATGTTGGTTTGTTTACTGATGAGTGAGAAAACAATGTTGCACATTAAGTTAATCATCCGGGGACCCCCAAAGTAATTTGGGGACCCCAGGGTTGAGAACCACTGCCCCAACACACCCGGCCTCCCCTCCCTACCTGTATCCATCGATGAAGCTGGCATTGATGTAGTCCGAGCCCTCCAGGCCCCTGATGGGCTGCAGGCAGACACGTGTGGTTTCGTAGGGCATGATGTTCACCAGTCTGTTCTTGAACTTGTTGCAGGGGAGGTTGGCGCTGATGAAACGCGACGTGTGGGCCTTGGAGTTCGCCAAGCGCTGTTGGGGAGGAGGCGAGGAACGGACGCGCAAGTTGAGGGAGAGAAGAGGAGAAAGAAAGGGGGAAGAATCAGAATCTGTTTAGGTGTTTGTTCACATACGAAGAATTTGTCTTGGTTCGTGTTCTCGCATAGAATGAGAAATACAAATAATATATATCAGACGGTCACAGAAAAAAGGTATACAATACAATAAAATGATATGGTATAAAAGTAAAACACAAAATAATGAACCATAATAATCATTATAATCGAGGACTGAGTCCGACCAAGTGTGAGAAGTAAATAAGGAAAGAAAGGGGTGAAATATAGGATAGATTGATAGATGGGTGCACCAAGAAATAATCACACCCAGTGAGAAGTGAGCGGTGCAATTTATGAGCTAATTTCATTAAGCGTCTCCACGAAGCTTGGCCAATGTAGGATGGGGAGGGCCATACGTACAAACAGACAAAGCCAGATGTAGGAGTTGTTAGCACCGCTCAAAAATGGTGCTGTCAGAAGAGTTGTGTAAGAAGATGTAGAGAACGCATGCAGGAGATGAACGGATGGAGGGAGGTGATCAGAAAAGATCAGAACAGACGTGATGAAGAGAACAATGAGAAGGGGGGATGGAGGGAGGGAGGGTTCAGAAGAAGTAGAGATGACAGGAGCGAGATAAAGACAGAAGAGAATATTAACGACACAAAGTAATAACCCAAGCCTCCTTCTGATCTGATCCAGTGCGGCTGAATTTATTGATGACGCCGCACTTACGCAGGCATGCAGGGCATTCTTTCTCATAAACAAAATGATTAGAAAACAGCCCAACAACACCCATGTATTTGGACCGGCAAGGAACCGTTCAAATCCTATACCAGTCTCCCTTTGATATACCATACCATTTAATACTGAATATTTACATGTTAGTTGCCAATATTAGACAGTACAGTAGATACTACTCTTCGCTGTATTATAGCATTTGTTGTTGTTTGATGTTATTTTGCCAAACACGTCCTTGCGAGCCAAAAAAAGAAAAAGGTTAATAATTAGTTGGTCACACTCACAGGTTAAATCGTGTGATGCATTAAACCGCCGTGTTTCTTGCACACATCGTACTGTTAGACAGTAGCGGTAAAAGCACTTTTTTTTTTTACTTTTAAGTAACAGTATCAATACTGCAATGTAGTAACTCTGTTACAAGTAAAAGTCAGAAATTCAAAATTTGCTTGAGTTAAAGTACCAAAGTATTGGCATCAAAATGTACCAGGCCTGGGCCACAGGGTAGTGGTCCAGGCACCTAGGCTGGTAATCCGGCTTGACAGCGCGTCGCGGGTTTGAGTCCCGATCCCGCCGACCTTTGCTGCGTGTCAACCCCCCCCCCCCATCTCTCTCCCCATTTTCTGTCAACCTACTGTACCGTATACCTATCAATAAAGGCAGAAAAGGCCCCAAAAATATCTTTAAAAAGTACTCATTATGAATAATGTCGTTTTCAGATGTATACAAATATTTTGAAAATAGCAGATCCACAAGCTCACAATGTGTCGCATCGCAACACATTGTGAGCGTGTAGATCGGCTATTTTCAAATGGCCAAAATCTATAGGGCAGAGAGGGTTAATGTATGTATTGTAGTAATAATTAAAATCTACAAAGTAACTAGTAACTAAAGTTTTCAAATAAATCTAGTGGAGTAAAAGTATAATATTTGCCTCTGAGCTGTAGTGGAGTAAAAGTAAAAGTAGTGGGAATTGGAAATACTCAAGTAAAGTACGAATACCTCAAAATTGTACGAAAGTACAGTACTTAAGTAAATGCACTTAATTACTTTCCACCACTGCCGTTAGACTTGCAGTGCACGGAGACAACAGCTGCCACATCTACCTCTCTGCTTCCCGACTCTCTACCTCAATAAAGAAAAACACAAAGTGGCCAATCTGATCTCTTTGCAAAAAAAGAAAAGCAAGCCATGGAAGCTATTGTGTGCTTCCCCCCCCCCCCCCCCCCCCCCCCCCCCCTGCTTAGTTTTATTCCTTTAACTCGTTTAGAACGGATGCAATATTCACACGTTTTTGTTGTGCAGCTGGCGGGGTTGCACGGGGGTAAGATTTAACGAGGAAAAGACGTTGTGATTTTGAGCAATAACAAGCTCCTCGGTTGGCGTTCTTGTGTGCTGTGCCACGCCGCAGCAGACAGCACAAAATAAATGCCTCTGGCTCGGAGAGAAAAGTAAAGCGCGGTGCCATCGGGCTGCTGAGTGGTGTTCTGTGCATGTCGGTTCACAGACCTGCAAGTGGATGTTTGGGTGGGCTGGACAAACTAACACACATAAACGGACGCACTCAGAAAAGAATACACATAGACATGCAGAAATTGAGGTTTGCTCAGTTGCTTGCTGGTGTTTCTTGCCGAAAATAGCATATCCACAAACTCAGTTTGGAGATCTGTCGTTTTCAGCGTGCAACACCAACATTCAATGATATCGTACGCTGTCAGGTGGAAACCATGTATGTTCAAAGCCGTTACTTTTCAGGAAATGGAATGGAAATGTTCAGAAATAGTGTTTGGTTAAGGCGCATACCAATAAAGGCTCTAATGCGTTCGATTCCCGAGACTGTCGACCTATGCTGCGTGTCACTCCCTATCTCTCTCTCCCTGTCTCGCGCCACAATATGTTAAAAAGAAATATTGAAATCAGCCGATCTACAGTACAAGCATTGTGAGCTATTTTCACTATTTATTGGGTTTTTTTCTCCACAATCTTTACTTTGACTACTATTTTCATGACTTTTACTCGACCCTCTTGAACGACGAGGATATTAAATGACGTAAAAACGCGAAACAGTTGAACTATGGAGATACAGGGTTTCAGCCCGACATCAATGATATTCTAATTAAGCTTTTGAAAGAAAAAATCAAACCTTGGTTCGAAGTGGAGCGGTGAATTTGAGCAGTTCCAGGTCTATGTTTTTGATTCTATGTGTTCTAAATCTATGAACTCTGTCCTAGATCTATAATGCAGTGATGTTGCTAGCTTTTTAATGTGTCATGCTGTTGTGTGTGTGTGTGTGTGTGGGGGGGGGGGGGGGGGGGGGGGGGGTTAGTGTTGGTGCGTGCGCGTGTGTGTGTGTGTGTGTGTGTGTGCGTTTGTGTAGTGAGTGTGGGTGGGGGGGTGTGTGTGTGTGTGTGTCATGCTGTTGTGTGTGGGTGGGGGGGGGGGGGGGTGTCATGATGTTGTGTGTGTGTGTGTGGGGGGGGGGGGGGGGGGGGGTGAGTGTTGCTGCGTGCGCGTGTGTGTGTGTGTGTGCGTGCGTGCGTGCGTGCGTGTGTGTGCGTGGGGGGGGGGGGGGGGGGGGGGGAGTGTTGCTGCATGTGTGTGTGTGTGTGTGTGTGTGTGTGTGTGTGTGTGTGTGTGTGTGTATGTGTGCCTGCACAACAGCGCCCCTCCTTTAACTTGTGTGGCCACTCAAGTATTGCCAGGCTACAGACATAGCCACCCAGAGACATAGCCACCCACAGACATACCTGTCTATTGGGAGCGCTTTCACCGCTCCAAAAAGCTAAACTGGCTCAGGGCTCACCATACCCCCAACTTCACCCCTTCTTCATCTTTATTTATCCAAAGCATCAGACCTGCTTGCAACATGTATCTTTTCCACCAGGCCCCGCAGGGCTGAGTGCAACAACATTTGCACTAGCAAAGTGAACCGCTGTAGCAGTAGGAGCTGCAGCAAAAGAGGACATCACTTTTGGGAGTTTGTCAATTAGAACATTTTACATTCCTCCTTTTCTTTTTTGCCCCAATTTGTTTCGTTCACTCTTCTTTATATTTCAGCAACTATCACAGAGTACAGAGTATTGCTATCGGTAAAGACCACCTTTAAATATAAGCTTTGACCCAGTTAGGTGAGGTTTGAACACAGACAGCATGAAAGGTCACGCACGCATGCATGCACACAGGATACGTTCCATCTAAATCACAACCTGTAACCAGTATGTATGGCTCTGTGAGAGAATGCATTCATCTTCATCTTAATTTACTTTCACATACAGTGTGTGTGTGTGTGTGTGTGTGTGTGTGTGTGTGTGTGTGTGTGTGTGTGTGTGTGTGTGTGTGTGTGTGTGCATGCATGCTTCAGCCAATGTTTAGTGCCTCTCTCTCTCTCTCTCTCTCTCTATCCTAAAAATCTCCCCGTCATTCTGTTTCATTCTTTCCTCCCCAACTTGCCCTCTGTGTCACCCTCGCTCCGTCTGATTGGTTGCTTGGACTCCGTCTAATCCCCCCCCCCCCCTCACTCTCCTCTCCTCTCTCATCCTTCTCTTCTGTTCTGTTCCTTTGATCTGGGTTTCACACACAGGGTTCCTGGACAGCCATGAGAGGGTCTGGCAACGCGGAACAGGCCCTCGACACAAAACCACAACACCCCCCCAAAGGGCTGCGTGGAATCCATCCAAACCTGGCAACCCGTTGTATACCCAGCAGAACCCATACACAACCTGAGCAGACCTTGTCGGTTGAATCACAAACCTGGCGTCCCTATTTTGGGCATGGATTTATATGGGGATATTTGTCATAATTTGTCAAAAAGATGTTGTGCCGCGGTACAATGACGTATACCGTTGCTGTCGGGGCAGAAACCTTTCATATGCATATTTTAACTTTTTGTGTTTTGAGCTTGTCGATTTGCTACTTTTGAATTTGAATCCTGAAAAGCAGCAGTTTTGGACATTTGAGGTTTCCACCCGACAGACAATATAAAGCTTACCGTAAGTGCTTAAGTTTTATTATATTACATATTGAATTATATTAAACATCTCTTAGTCCCTAATACAGAAGAGTGCATGGAGAATGAGCCTGTTTGTGACTCTTATTTTAATTATCACAGTGTTGGAGCCCTGCAAAAGGCTATAATGTATGCCCATCAACATTAATCCACCTGTTAGTTTACAGTACAGTAGGTGCCTTTTGGCAAGGCGCTAACCCTGAACTCCCCAAACTCCCTTCTCTCCTGTTAGCATAAGAAAACCTGGAAGCGCGACAGCAAAAATATTAAATGTGTGCTGTGTGTGTGTGCGTGCGCGCACCTCTCCGTGCTAACTATTCATGAGCAGATGGCAGAAAAGTCTCTCCAAACCTTTTTTCAAACAGTTTTTTCCTGTGCTGTCATCTTTCGCTCCATCTCAGTTCCGCTAGCTCAACACAGCTGGAGGCTACACGTCCCACAACTCCTTCTGAGTAAGATGTCCAAGTGCGTCTGAGCCCCCCTCCCCCCATCCACCACCAACAGGGGCGTCACACCAAATTCTGGGCCCTGGGTACAAGGATTCACTGCGGGCCCCCCATCAATGTTAACTATTGAAAAATAGCAGATATACAAGCTCACAGCACGGCACCGAGTGCCGCGCTGCGAGCTTGTAGATCTGCTATTTTTGAAAAATCGTGAAAATGTGTGCAAGAAACTTATGTTTCTACGTCAGTGGTGCTCAAACATTTTCATGTGAAGGACCCCCAAGATGATATGTATTTGGCCACAGCTAGAGCCCCATCTCAAAATATTTAGTTTCAGGGACCCCTCCCCGGAAGCAAAATTTGAGTTACAAATGTTCGCTTAAAAAAAATACATATTCAAAGATTTGCACACATTTTTACGACTTTTCAAACATAGCAGATCTACGAGCTCGCAGCGCGGCACTCGGTGTCGCGCTGTGAGCTTGTATATCTGCTATTTTTCAATAGCTAAAGTTACTATAGGGCCCCTCCACCTTGGGCCCCAGTAACTCAGTCCCACTTTCCTACCCCTTGTGACGCCCCTGACCACCAACCCCCTCCATCCCTCAACGCCGTGGCGAATTCTGCCGACTCACCTCCTCAGTTGCGGGCTGAGACCGGCTAGCATACAGACGTCCCTTTGTTCATTAGCCAAGCGTCCCTCCCTCCACTTACCCTGCCACACTCTCCCATTCGTCATTATCAACCATTAATTACTTCTCCACACAACTCCGAGCTCACAATCTCTCTTATACTCTCTCGGTCTCTCGCTTTCTATGTGTCTCTCCCTCTTCCTGTGTTTGTGTGTGTGTGTGTGTGTGTGTGTGTGTGTGTGTGTGTGTGTGTGTGTGTGTGTGTGTGTGTGTGTGTGTGTGTGTGTGTGTGTGTGTGTGTGTGTGTGTGTGTGTGTGTGTGTGTGTGTGCGTGCGTGGTGTGTGTTTGGCTGGGGGAGGCAGGGGGTCAGATGTGATGTTCTGATTGTCCATATCTTTTGACTGCAGTCTCTCACAAATCACCTGTACATGTTTTTCTTTGTGCTTCTGTTTGTGCCTCCACAACCCATGATTCCTTTTTCACTTAGCGTACATTTAACAAGCCATTTCGCCTTCAAACTAAATCCTTTGTTTAGCACAGAATGGATTATAAGCCGTTTCTCTTTACTTAAGCACATTATTCCAAATCCTCACCAAAGAACAATGCAGGGTGCTTAAATATTATATTCCCTTTCTAGCTTTTTCTGTAGCGTAAAAAAAGACAAAAGACAAAAGGCATTACTGTGCTGTGTGCCCATTACTGTAAGTGCTTCAATAACTTAAATAATAAAAGCATATCCAAAGTAAACACAGGAGCTTTGTTTTCCTTTTGAATTCACGTTACCTGAACCGTTTGTGTGTCTGTGTGTGTGTGTGGGTGAACGCAAAAGAAAATGACTTGACGAACACGTGCCAGACGATAAAGGATGTTTTAATCTTGCATTCTGCTTACCGGAGGCTGAAAAGGATTAAATATTTGGGGGAATCAACCTCTGTAGGGGGTTTGCTCCTCCACATCTAGAGGACTTAGGTTTTAATAAAGCCGCCTTCATCTAAAGCTCCAGGGTTAAAGGATTCGGGGGGGATCAGAGAGTCCATTCAAACGTGAGGGTACTTGATACCTCTGATCGCCCTTTACCAAACAAGAGCCTTTCATATAACTTCTAACAGTCGTCTCATCCATTCTGGTTGTATAAGGTCCCTTCATTTCCTTTACCAGGTCAGGCTCAGGTTTGTGGAGGTCTGTGCTGAGCTGCATCTATCCTCCGTTGTTAAATTAAATGTTCTCAACTTCCACCACATTCACTCATTTGTTTCTTTCTTTCCTTGAATTCTTTCATCTTTTTCATCATCCCGGCTCCCCCCCCTCCCCCCATTGATTTAGTGCCAAGCCAGATGGACCGCAGAGGATTTGAACCCCTAATCTCTGCGGTGGTAGGTAGGATGTTTTACCCACCCGAGCGCCCCTTCAGTTCCTCTTTCTCCACATGGTTACACGGTTACACTGTACAGTCAGATCCCTGTCTAAATGAGCTACCTTCAGCTTCAGAGTTCTCCTCCTTAAACCCTTTCACCATCACTGGACCCCAATGTCTGGTGTTCTATGCCCTTTACCTTGATACATGTGGGCCCAGAGTCCCAGGGCTTAATCTTAGCCACTGCACGATGACAAAATACTCTGTACACACCTACAAAACCTAGACCCAGGTCACTCAAACTGCACTTTTGAACACCTGCACTCCGAACTCCCATATAGGTGGTTTCAAACGGACAAGGACAACAGGTTTACTATGTCCAGTATATTAACAAGATTCTTTATACAGTATGCTTATACCTTGTAGTGCAAAATTCGGACTTGTGTTTTGATCTTTTGTTTGTGTTTGTATACTTATGTTGGCATATTTCTTATAGATATTTGGTTGTTGTACTTGTTTTGTTGTCTAATGTGGTGGGTTATTCCTAATAAAAAATTACGGGAGAAAATATATTGGGATTCTCTCCCCCTGACCATTTGCATGGTTAGCCAAGTTTCACGCTAAACTGGTTGATCAAGCTATAACCTAACTACAAGACAAAATTATTATAATAAAAATAACACATTAACAAACTGTCAACGTCTCCAGGTTTTCTTCAGAATATTTATGGCACATTAGGAGTCCATTAGTTCTAGTGGTTCTCAAATGTTTTATTTGCAAGGACCCCATTACATCTGAGGGTGTACAAATGGAACCAAATGGACCTGTAAGGTCCATTTGGTTCCATTTGAACAATCTCAGAGTTACAGACATGTAGCATGGCGATGACCCCTGGACATGAGGGGTCCAGCTGTGAGAGTCAGACGTCTCGTTTTAACCTACACTTTCTCTTTTAGCCCGGGGGCCTCCTGGCAGACAGGATATTTGTGTGAAGGATATGGTACCGTATTACCCCTCGTTACGTCTGCCAGAAGAGGAGAAAGAACCTAAAGAGAGTGCAGCTGTCTACACAAAACAGCACCTCTGTAAACACTGAGGCTTGTCCGCCTATACTGTAGCAACATGAGAGTGTTTGTTCAGTAAGTATTGCTCTCATGTTTGTATGCTATCATGTGGTTGTAGATCTGCTGTTTTCCACTATATTTGAAACAGGGCTTAATCTGTGAATACCTAAAGTACTTTCTTCTCCCTTCCTAGAAATGTAGCGGAGTCAACAATTACAACACTTGTCTTTGAACCTGCTGCTTTTGATGCTTTTGTGTGATGCTGTAGTATGATCAAGTAAGACGTCGTTGATTTATGAAAAAAACACAAAGGTTTTGAAGAGGTTTCTACCTGACAGCGACAAAACACTCAAGTAAAGTATGGACACTGCAAAAATATAGTACAGCAGTGGTTCTCAAAGTGGATTCCAGTGTCTACATTGACCCTTACAAGTCTATAACTCTGACAGAGTTATGCTGCTTTCACACTGGCAGTAACAGTACAAAGATACAGGCTACCATTCTTTTTCAATGGAAGCCAGCGGCCTGGAGATACAGGGATACATCTGACGTTTTGTAGCTGCTCCAAAAGTTGCAGCAACAAAGCTACACCAAAGTTGAGCTGGTTTCAACTTCAGCTACAAAGATGGAAAGCTACAAATGTGCTGTGTATCTTTGAATCTTTTGTATCTGCCAATGTGAACACAGCATAATGAGGAGACCTTGAAATGTAAAAGTTTGAGAACCACTGAAGTACAGTACTCAAATGCAAGTACATGCACTTACTCAGAGATGGACAGAGTACTCGACCCCAGTACTTGAGTGAGAGTACAGATACTCCTGGTCAAAATGTACTAGCAGTACTTGCTTTTAAAAATACTTAAAGTACAAGTACAAGTACATTTCTTATTTTTCCACATCAATGAATTACTGTGGTGGTGTCTCAAGTAAATTTAGAATTTCGTACTTCTACTTGTAACAGAGTATTTCTACATTGCAGCATTGATACCTTTACTTAAGCACAACATGTGAGTACCTTTTCCACCACTGCTTTGGTTATTGTCCACTAGGCCTGTTGCAATTATTTTACATATGTTGAAAAATAACTATTTCAAGAAATGTTTTTAAAGTATGACATTATGAAATATGTCAGTAATCTGCCCTGTGTAGTTTGTGATTAAGAAGCCTAAATGGCAAGCAGAAATTAAGTTTGTATTCATAATGTTCCAGTCTTCAATGCCAAAAATCGCAATTATTTGTGTGACAATGAATCGTCAGTTTAAATTTGTAATCGTGACAGCTCTACTGCCCCGCGACATTTACCTTGAACTCCAGCTCCATGCCGGTGACGTGCTCGCCGCTCTCCACCTGCGCCAGCTTCTGGATGTAGGAGTAGAGGGAGCGCGCCGCCACCTCCGTGCTGCCACAGGCCACCGCCTCCAGCAGCGCGTCGTGGATGAAGCTGTACTGGTCCTCCGTCTGCACCATGTAGTTCCGCTGCGAGCGCATCAGCGTCACGTGGCCGTAGATGTCGGCCGTCTTCTCGTGCTTGATGCGCTCCAGCATGGCGTCGATGACGATGAAGCAGCCCGTCCGGCCCACGCCCGCACTGCAGGGGGAAAGGAGACGAGAAAAGAGGACGGTTGGTTGTTTTGATGATGAAGATTGTCACTTTATTGTTATTGTCATTATTAACCACATTTTTTTTCTTCTTCTTTTTAACATTTGTTTTTGTCCTTTTATGCCTTTATTGATAGGACAGTAGACTGACAGGAAATGGGGGCAGAGATGGGGAGTGACATGCGCCAAAGGTTGGGAATCGAACCGGCGACGCCGCCAGTAATCCATGCCTATGTGGTACTGTACAGTACTTGGAGCACTTTTTTTGTCTACAAAAAAAAGTAATCGCTCAGTAATTTCCCCCTCTGGGTGATACAATACTCATTCATTAGAAGGAGCTCCACTTGGTTCATAACATTTGAACCATTTTCTAGATGTTTTTCACATCATTAATAAAACAAGAAAGAATTAATTTATTGCTAAGATGGATGATTTGGTAGTGCGCTGTAATGAATGGCCTACTGGCCTAGAATAGATCAACTTTTGTTAAGTCACAGGGATCCTTAACAGTGCTCACAATGTCACGTTGCAATGTGTTGTGAGCTTGTGTATCTACTATTTTTGGCACACAAATCCGGTAAACCCGGTATCACTATTTTGGGGATTGTCCTTATAGGCAACAATTCTCAAAAATAGCCTAGGCCTATACAGTATGCTTAATTTAAACCCGCTGTACGGTTTCAGCTACAAGATTTCCGCCTGACAGCAAGGAAACGTTGCAGATAAAGCCGCGCGTCAAATGACAAACGAGAGGAGACAAACAAAGACGAGGAGGAGAGGAGAAAGAACGACGGAGCGTTGAAGCCCAGCGAGCTGTCATCACATTTCACTTCTTTACTGTGCATCTGTTCCTGTAACACCGGTCGGCTCTTATCGACGCACTATAAGGGAGGTTCAAATTTGAATAATCCCATTGGGAGAGATAGTGAAGAGAAAAGCCACGGAAGAAGAGGCTGAGGAGGAGGAGGAGAGAGAAGCAAAAAGAGATACGGAGAGAGAGAGAGAGAGAGAGAGAGAAGCTATTACCAAAGCTTTGAGATGGAGAGAGAGAGCAAGAGAGAGAGAGAGAGATTAGTTGACCAAACGAAGAGATGCAAAGTACACAGCTGGTAGAGGGACTGAGCGTTTGTGTGTGTGTGTGTGTGTGTGTTTGTGTGTGTGTGTGTGTGTGTGTGTGTGTGTGTGTGTGTGTGTGTGTGTGTGTGTGTGTGTGTGTGTGTGTGTGTGTGTGTGTGTGTGTGTGTGTGTGTGTGTGTGTGTGTGTGTGTGTGTGTGTGTGTGTGTGTGTTTATCAACAGTACTAGAGGCCCTCACACCTACAGTACGTCGCACCGCCAGACAGATATGTTTGAGTCATAGTGTCGTAGGGGGCTTTGTCAGAGTACCCATCTGTCTGTGCACGTCCCCTTTGTGCCCATATATGGAGATCTCTGTATCTGTCTGTCTATCTGTGTCCCTTTAATGCCCATATACTATGGAGAGGGTTGTTCTTAAGTCATATGACGGGCCCTATATTTGGTGTACAGTATCTACCTACGTACTGTTCTCCTTTCTACCAGTTATTACCCCCCCCCCCCCCCCCCCCCACACACACACACACACACACACCAACATGATCACATCGGTCACACCCTGACAAACACTAAGAGTTGAGGAATTACATTTTGTATATCACCGTTCTAGCGTTGTGAGCATGTAGATCGGCTATTTTCACAATTTCTACCTTTAATATTTGGCAATTTGGCCAATGTTTAGTTTTTCATTTTAGAGGTATTAAAAAAGTGCTTAAATTGGCACTTTAGAAATGTGCAGATACCTTCTATACACTTACACGTTATGTTGGTTTGTTTACTGTTGAGTGAGAAAACAATGATGCACATTAAGTTCATATTTTGAGGACCCCCCAAAATAATTTGAGGACCCCCCTAGGGGTCCCCAATCCCACAGGTTGAGAACCACTGCACTAAATGAACACTCAGGATTTTCCTTGTGCTCAGTGCTGGGCTAACAATCCACTCCGAGAGGGAGACTGCAAATACTTTTGTTGGCACGGGAGGTGGAGAGAAAAAGAATACCAACAGCCGAGCTCCTGGAACAGCGGGTCACTGCTCCAGCACAAACATCCTGCATCTTTTTATGTCAATTCTGCTTTATTTGGAGAGCATACAGAGGAGGAGAGGGAGAGAGATAGGAAAACGCGTAGTAAAAATAAGAGCGGAGTCCGGGGCGGGCGTTGTAGTTTCAATGGCGTTTCGTTTCCCTGTGCAGCTCAATGGAGCGAGTGTGACACACTCTGAGCTGTGACATTGCTAGATTTAATTAGTTTGCATCAAAGATATCGTTGCTGTCGGGGGCAGAGAACCTCTTATCTCCTTATTTTTACTTTTTTGTCACTGTCGGGCAGAAACCTCGTATCTCCATGTTTCAAATTTGTAATTTTTTTTCGCAAAGTAAAGCACTGCTTCATCATACAAGGCCATCGCACAAAAGTAGTGAAAACAGCTGATCTACAAGCACACAATGCCTCGCACCGTAGATCGGCTGTTTTCACTAATTTAAATCATTTTAAAAATGATAAATACAAGGTTTCCACCCGACAACAACGTTTTGATCATACTACAGCATCACACAAAAGCATCTTAAGTAGCAGATCCGCAAGCTCGAAAGCTTGAGCTTGTAGATCTGCTACTTTTGATGCTTTTGGAATTGGATCCTGAAAAGTCACAGTTTTGGTTTCCACCCGACAGAGACGGTATACAGACAGATGGATCCGTTGCGTAACACTTGTCATTGTTCCAAAAAAAAAAAGCACCTCTTCTCCTCCCTCCCTCGCGCACGCAGTGCTGCTGTGACATTGCTATAGCTTTAATTAGTCATACAGAATAAAGGCATCTAAGAAATACAGACACATAGATAAGATTGCCTAACTTGCATAGCAATGTAGCGAAACGTGTGGCATATCGCTGTCTTTAACCAAATTAAGTCATACTCTATGCTTTGTTATAACTTGCAATAATAGCGTCTTTCAAAAACCCAAGGATGCTTTACAATTAAAAAAATAAACAAACCGTTTGCCAAAAGCCTGAGTGAACAAGTGTCTAAAGGCATCTACATCAGTGGTTCTTTAAGTGGGGTCCCATTGACCCCTGGAGGTCCTTAAGGGGGTTCCAGGGGTCCCCAGTAAAATGTGTCAAGATCATCAAAATCATCATCAAAATCAGTTTAACCCTATAGCCGAACTACAAGCTCAGAAGGCAACTCATAGCATTACAGTATATAGTGTGTGTGTGTGTGTGTGTGTGTGTGTGTGTGTGTGTGTGTGTGTGTGTGTGTGTGTGTGTGTGTGTGTGTGTACCCTATATATTCTGTGTATATACGGTATATAATGCTATGAGTTACCTTCTGTTGCCTTCTGAGCTTGTAGATCGGCTATATTATATATATAGGGGGTCCCTGGCACAAATTAGTTGGTGGTTTGCGGCCAAATACATTATTCAGTTGAGGTCCTTGACACATAAAAATGTGATCTAGACGTACAGACAGATAGATGGATTATCTTTCATAACACTGTACCAAAGCAGGCAACACCTCTTCATCGGAGCCAAGCCTCCCTGCTTGTGAGGTAACTATACCACCCAGCACACACGCGCGCACGCACATGCACACACACACACACACACACACACACACACACACACACACACACACACACACACACTACTACACTGCTAGCTGGAGAGATGAATTGTGTTGCTAGTTTGAACTCCAACATAAATCAGAGGACGCTGTCAATGCAAGATTTAGTGCCACGTTTTGTCCCAGTGCAGAGCCAGGCCATACATTCTGCTATCTGACAATGTATTGTATTGTGTGCGTATATATGGTATACCTTGTGTGTGTGTGTGTGTGTGCGTGCGTGCGTGCGTGCGTGCGTGCGTGCGTGCGTGCGTGCGTGCGTGCGTGCGTGCGTGCGTGCCATTATGGATCCCTGTGACTTAACAAAAGATGATCTATCCTAGGCCAGTAGGCCATTCTTTACAGTGCACTGCCAAATAATCCATCTTAACAAGAAATGTACGAGTGATTGTTGAGTGTTAATGACACAAAGAAAATCTAGAAAATGGTTCAAATGTCATGAACCAAGTGGAGCTCCTTCTAAGGAAGCCGATCATTACGTTATCAAACATGAAAAAGGAGTATTGTATTGTCCTGAGGGGGAACATTTCTTGCATGCATTCACCCAGCAGATGGCTTGCTCAGATGATCGAATGGGGCTCAGGGACACATACAATAGACATGTAGCTATGGGCGAGCAAAATCTAAGAAGTGTTATTCTGAATAGCAGTCCAACCCATTCTCAACGACTCTCTTGCGTTAAAACAAGGTGACGCATTGGTCAAATCCTGCCCGCTTAAACCAACGATGCATTGACCAGACCCTGAGGGCCGATGCATACTCCACTTTTAGAGCCGAATTTAATTCGGTTTGGTTCGGCGAGTCACCGAACAGCCAAATTAATGATGGTACCCGCCCCCCGAACCTCTGAATGACGCCATGTTGTAGTTTAGACAGAGCCGAACCGAAATAAATTCAGCTGTCAAAGTGGAGTATGAATGGGCCTTTAGCCATGACTCCAGCCCCTGAATCGCTAGCCACACATTCAGGGTCTGGTGACGCTGTTCGAAAACTGCGTTTTCTCGGGTGAAAATCTAGCCAGCCCAACAGGGATGGGATGATGAACCAATCGCCAAAGACCCACACTTTGGCCACACATCCATCTCAGAAAACGGCTGCACTGAGAGGGCTTTCAGACTGAATAATGGGAGCAGGGCCGTGCAGAGAATGTTAGAGAGGCGGGGGCTGACATTTCTAAAAGGGCCTTTTGCTGAAAATATCGAAAATAGCAGACCTCCAAGCTCACAACGCGTCACAGTAGTGAGCTTGGAGGTCGGCTAGTTTCGATGCTTGATTTCTACACAGAGAGGGCAATTCTTTCAACATAAGATGCTGGCTGCATTGAAGTTCAGGAGAATTTGGACATGGCATTTCTCTTGAATGCTGCCTTTAGGTATGGCTTGGAAAAGGGGGCATTTGCATTTGTTTAACCATAGTAAAAACTGCATTCATGGTCTGGAGAGGGCATTTTTTTACAGACGGATAAAGGGGCAGGGGCTCAAGCCCCCTTTGATGTCTATGTGTCCAGACCCTACCTGCAGTGGGCGATGATGGGGCCGGCGTCCGGGGGGTTGCAGGTCTTCACCCGGCGCAGGAAGGCCAGGAAGGGGGTGGGGTACTCGGGCACGCCGTGGTCGGGCCACGCCGTGAACTGGAACTGACGCACCTCTCGCTTCTCGCTGGAGCCGTTCTGGAAGAGAGCGAGAAACAGTACAGGGTCAGGTGCACTGCAAAACACATATCTCACTTAGAACTGTCAATTATTACACATGCTCACACACCCACAGAGTGCATTTACAAAATGTAAAAAAGAAAAAAGAAAAGTCAGTGCAGCACTCCTCCGTATTGGCGGCTGTCGAGTGGAAACCTAGAATGTCTAAAACTGTTACCTGTAAAAAAGAGCCTGTGTGGTCCAATGTGGTTATTATTTTGTCACAAGCGCTTCACTTTTCACCGGTTGAATATTTATAAAACCCACAGAAGCACTTAACTTTCACTTGAAAATATCGCAATGTGTTGTATGCAAGCTTTGTGTGAAGAAGCAGGGCATTAATAAGAACAGAGATATAAGGTTTCTGCCCGACATTGGCAATATGCAAGCGCCTCTATCTCTCTCTCTCTCTCTCTCTCTCTCTCTCTCTCTCTCTCTCTCTCTGTGCAATGACACACATCTTGCT
This sequence comes from Nannobrachium achirus, assembly GCF_963921795.1. Lineage (NCBI taxonomy): Eukaryota > Metazoa > Chordata > Actinopteri > Myctophiformes > Myctophidae > Nannobrachium > Nannobrachium achirus. The sequence continues at coordinate 44,358,255 of NC_137810.1, forward strand.
GTGTTAAAACATGTTTACATTACTATACTTGTGAGGAGCCTAACCCTTCTACCGTGGCTTGCTGAATCAGGAAACGTCAAAAGCACACACGCAAATACACACACAACTAGGTCAGTTTGCTCTTAATTAGCGTGTTTTACTTATTCATTTATTCAGTAGAATTAAAATAATTATGAAAAAGTGGGGGAGAAAGAAAGACAGTCGGGAATCAGCAACACTCCATTGAAATGCAAACACCACCGACTCTTGAGCCGCTTCCAGGAAGGAGAGGAGGAGGGAGAGAGAGAGAGAGAGAGAGAGAGAGAGAGAGAGAGAGAGAGAGAGAGAGAGAGAGAGAGAGAGAGAGAGAGATTTGAGTTTATTCTCATCTGACTCTTTGCCAAAGCCTAATTTATGCTCTGTCCTTCAAGAAGGGTTTTATTCGTCAATAACTTAAGTAAACGCAGCAAAATGTGTTTTTTTTGGGCTTTCTAAAAAACATAATAATACAATGAAAATATACAATGATGTAATGTAAAGAAGGGATAGGTTTATGGTCGGACGGGTACAATAGCTTATAGTTGACGTTGGTGTCTGTGTCACGTGTCATAGCCGAATTATCAACTCACAACGTGTCACAGAACCAACACGTTGTGAGCTTGCAGGTCAGCTATTTCATATAAAGTAATTTGTCCTCACTAATGCTCATTATAATATTGTACCATGTTTGTCTACTCTGTCTGACTGTCTCAGAGGAGGGTTGTGGACAGTTCAGAAACCCGTCATCAATGGGGAATCCAAGCTAATAAAAACTGCAGGCCAGACTTCACATTCCTGGAAAGTTAGCATGAGATCTTGTGCCAAACGATGATGTCACTGGTAGACATATATGAGACACACACATTTTCTTCTCAACTTTTTCAGGCTGTGACCCCCCAAAATAATCTTAGCCTAAGCAATAGCCTATATACTGTATATATTTGAACTGGGACCCCCACCCTGATAAACACTTGGAATGTAGGAGTTGAGGCATTCAATTTAGTTTGACTCGGTTCCATTGATAATAGCAGATCTACAAGCTCAACGCGAGGCGTTGTGAGCCAATTTGGCCAAGGTTTGACCAGTTTTTATAGTATAGTTTGTTGATTACTTTTGATGCATTAATTGGCTTTTTCTTTTCTTGCTATATGTATTTTATTGGTTTTAAAAAATGTCTTAAAAGTCCTTAACACATTCCCCGCCATTTAACAATACCTTCGTACTCTATGGTGCCTCTGGTCTCCATAGACTTCCATGTAATTCATAGTGCACGGATCATGCACACCCATGCCTAGATAATGCACCATGTGTGTCCACATTGCTCACAGCTTTCAAACAAAAAAATCCGAATGGAAATCCGTTCAGGCATTCATGAGATACAAGCCATTATGTTTTCCTAAAATGTAAACAAAGTTGGCTGCCATGTTTGATAGATGGGGTTGCTATGGGGGTTAAACATGCAATTTCGCGATTTCTATCATGCCTACTACATTTTTTGGGGTCCCAATTTTTTTTTGAAAAAAAATCTTTTTTTGATTTTTTTTTTTTTTTTTTTTTTTCAAAATGGCGGAAATTCTCGGGATTATCGGAGCAGCACCTGGCTGCAGACACTAGGGTCCTGTTGATGTCCACGGGAGACAGGAACATCAACAAGTGGCAGGAAGTGACCTCACAGTGTCAAGTGACTTCATGCCGCTTGTGGAGGTCACGTGACGTCTCTGCCTTGCAGTCCAAGGCACTACAGTCCCTTTGAGCCGCATTGTCGCTATGTGTACATGTTATCTTTTATCTTTTAGACAACCCAACTCTACCCCCTAACCCTAAACAGAACCTCCATGGGGTAGAGCAAGAAAGAGGTGTGAGGTCACTTCCTGCCACTTGTTGATGTTCCTGTCTCCCGTGGACATCAACAGGACCCTAGTGTCTGCAGCCAGGTAGTCTTGGATTATCGGGCCTGGCAGGGAAAGACATTGAAAAAATCTCGGGACTATCGGGCCTGGCATGGAATGAGTTAAATTGTCACTTCACTGACATCTGGGGACCCCCCAAAATCCTGTGGGGACCCCCTGTGGATCCCGACCCTCAGGTTGAGAACCAATGCTTTCGGGGGGGTTGTGGGGAGATGATCAAATCTGGGTGTCATGAACAGCTTGTATCTCTCTGAGTGTCTGTGTGCGTCACTGTGCTGTGAGTTTGTGCGTGCGTTGGACCGGGAGTGGATGGGAGGTGGGCGGGAGTGTTGCATGTCTACAGTACTGAACAGGAGTTTACCAAGGAGAGAGAGAGAGAGAGAGAGAGAGAGAGAGAGAGAGAGAGAGAGAGAGAGAGAGAGAGAGAGAGAGCGCTCCAGGGTTCATGGGTAGAAAGGAGCACAGAATGAAAGGCAGGGTGAAATGGAGAGAAGTTGCTGTTTCCACAGGATGAATGAGGGATGAACAAACAGAAAGAAAAGAAAGAAAATGACTGAGAAGAAAAATATAGAAGCCTAAAAAGACAAACACTGTGTGTGTGTGTGTGTGTGTGTGTGTGTGTGTGTGTGTGTGTGTGTGTGTGTGTGTGTGTGTGTGTGTGTGTGTGTGTGTGTGTGTGTGTGTGTGTGTGTGCATGCGGGCGGGAGGTAGAAGAGCAGTTTTCCAATTATGTACATTGGCTTTTTCTTCCACTCACTTTAGCTAAGTGCTCCACTTTGGCAGACACACATAAACATAAGATGGGGGGGGAGAAAGAGAGAGAGAGAGAGAGAGAGAGAGAGAGAGAGAGAGGGAGGGAGAGAGGGAGAGAGAGAGAGAGAGAGAGAGAGAGAAAGTGATTTGAGTGGCATTGGGAATTGAAAGCACATGGATGGATGGAGGAGGTGGAGGACAGGAGGAGTAGGAGGAGGTGGGAGGGGGCGGAGAGAGAGAGAGAGAGAGAGAGAGAGAGAGAGAGAGAGAGAGAGAGACACTGAGTGATAGGGATAGAGATGACATTTATTTACAGATTGGTTAAATAGATCTCATGTTGTTTAGACAGACACACAGAGAGGGAGAGAAACGTAGAGAGACAAATGTATAGAGACAAGATGAAGAATAGAATAATAGAGAAAATACAAAAGACACAGAGAGAGAGAGAGAGAGGGAAAGACAAACAGACTGAGTGATGTGTGCACGATCAGCTTCTTTGTTACTGTAGAAAGCATTCTGACCAATCAAAATGGTTAGAATATGTGGGATGTCTGTTAAAGGGATATTTCACTTGTCTTTCAATCATGTTTGGGGTAATTGTAACCTCTGTTTTTTTTTTTGCACGCCAGACAGTTTTTAGGTTGCTTGATTCAGTATTACTGTGTACTGTGCGCAACAATAACCATACACCTGGCTATTAACCCTCAAAGACATGGAACGGCCCGAGCCGCGTTACATTTTAACCATTATTTTATGCTTTAACTATTGAAAAATTGCATTTTCACGATTTTTCAAAAATAGCAGATCTACAAGCTCGCAGCGCGGCACTCGGTGCTGCGCTGTGAGCTTTTATATCTGCTATTTTTCAATAGTTAAAGCATTCAATAATTCAGGCCTAAATGGATTAAGGCTATAGGGCTGTACAGTATGTGTACAGTTCTATTCATGGGTTGCATTTGTAGTCCTACACCAGCCATTTTGAGGACCAACACAGGTGTTTTGATTAAAGTAGAACATTGGTTCTATGCCAATCAGACGAATTGAACACCTGTGTTGGTCCTCAATATGGCCGGTTTAGGACTACAAATGCAACCCATGAATATCACTCTACGGCTGAGACAACAAAAAGAACTGTTAGGTCAAGATGAAATCCACAACCATATTTAAGATGAATTTCTCTAGAGTGGATGCAGTAATGTCTCCAGGGGGGGAAAAATCTATTGAACATAATATTATTGAAATAATCTAACGCGGTTAAGCCAAAGAAATGGAAAGTCAAATGCTTTGATGACCAGTGTCAGGAAAAAAGTGTAGTTTCAAAGCTTCAATTAAAATGTTTTGAGGTTTCTACACCAGTGTCTGAATCATCAAAGGACGACCAGGATGAGACTGACCAAATGTCGGCATTGCAGAGAAACTCCCTAGTTTGTGCAGGCAGTAGGAAAGTATCTAGTCACTTTCATGTCTAAAATCCTTCTTCTTCCTTATTAAAAAAAACTGTTTTAATTGGGATGTGTGTATGATATTCACATTGCTGTATTTGGTTAACTGTTTTTATAAAAGCAATAACTCACTCCAGGACATGGTTGTATTGTCATTATAACACAGTGAGGGGGGTTGTAGGGCAGAACAAAGCCCAAGCCCCTTAGCTGTGATATAATGACAATATGCCATGGCTTTGAGTGAGTCATTGCTTAAATGACACTGCTGCGAGTTTTGATAACGACAGCGAAACCTTTGAAAGTCAAGAGGGCGTGCTTTCTGTGTGACTCACAAGCGATATGATGCGTGATGTCGTGGTAATGTCAATTACCCTGTCTATTTTTACAGTTTATGGGGCCATGTCGACCAAGGCATTTTTTTCCCCGTGGCTAAGGATGATAAAGTAGCTGCCCACCACCCGCAGAGTCAGGGTTCGAATCCACCGCGGGTACTTATTTCTGTCTGGCGTCTATACGAATATATGTTCGGGGGGAGGGAAGCTGGGGTCGGGGAGGGGGATATTTGTCAGTACACGTACTACACTGCAGTCTAGGGGAGGCACCCAGTCAGCGCCAGTTTTGGGCGGGAAGAGTAGGGCTCCAGTGGGGGGAAACATTTTTGTGAATGTCATTATAGTCGGAAATAGGCTCACAACCTAGATCGGCTATTTATTTTGTATTATTTGTTTTGGGCTTGTATGGCTTTATTGATAGGACAGTTAGACTGACAGGAAATGGGGAGAGAGATGGGGAGTGACACGCAGCAAAGGTCGTCGGGATCAGGACTCGAACCCGCAACATGCTGTCAGGCATCAGAGCCTATGTGGAATTCGCCTGGCTGGTGGAAATACTATAGGGCTTAAGTGACAAAATTAAATACCCTAATGATTATTTGTACATACAATTTGATGGGTGTGGAGTAGTGGAGAATGAGTAATTCAGACAGAGAGACGACAGGAAGAAAGGGACACAGATGACAGGAAACAGGAGATACGAGGCAGGAAGAGAGAGAGGCAGACAGGTGTAGCGACGGTAAACAAAGACGAGCAGACAGAGAAGAGAGAGCCTGATCAAAGACTAACAACACCGAGATGAGAGGAAGAGACCGAGGAATGGAGAGGAGGGGCTGCTTGTCTCCTCAACCTTTATTTGACACGCCGAGAGCAACATCCCCACATTATTAGATGGTTAGCGCTTCCCATGTAGGGCTGCAACTATCAATTATCCTCTTAGCCATTATTCTATTGATTACTTTGTTGATTCATTGAACTTTACCACGTTTCCAAGGCAGGCATTATATGTTTCTGCACAGTGGGAGACTTGTACACGACCGGTATGGTAGTAGCAGAGCAGACGGATAAATAGACAAAGTAAACGAAGTGGCTTCGGCGGCAATTAGTGGCAGGGATAATCGTGAAGTTTTTTATTTAAAATAAATAAAAATAACTTAACCATTAATTGAGACCGAAGGTCGCAGTTTACCATGAGAAATGTCACTGCTTGTCCGCTTGTAGACGTGAAGTCGTGAAGCCGTGTGTGTACACATTTTTACAGTCTATGGGTTGGTTCCCTTGACACATCACTTGACATCATAGGTGATATCACAGGTGACATCACCTATGTAAAAGTCCATATATGGTATTCCTCATTTTATGCTCATATATGAAGATCCTGATGTCATCGATATATATCACTGACCAGATGGCCAAGACATGGCCCATATCCGTGTGGCTGGTTCTGATAGGGATCTCCATGTATGGGCATAAAATATATTGTATGTTGTGATGTCATGGGAACCACTCTAACAGAATCCCTTTTATGCCCATATATGGAGACCTCTAGCATTGTATGTATACACTTCTTACGTATTTGTGTAGGTACACGCGCGTGTGCGTGCATGTGTGTGAAGGGTGGTGCTGCGGTACCTTGTGCAGGGAGAAGGTGCGGACGCAGAAGGTGGCCAGTTCTATGGTGTCCAGGCAGAGTGACCTGGGGTCATGCCGTACGTCTCTGTGCCTCGACTGGGCAGTACTGGTCACATTTGATCTGATGGGGACACACAGACAGACATTAGACACATAGAAGGATTGCTGTAGTTCTAGAGGGATGTATCACTTCATCACCATGCAGTTCAAATCCTTGAAGCAACACCACTTAATTGTACAAGGTCTGGTCTATAAAAACAACCAAGGACATCTAGAGGTGATCTAGCATCTCTCAAAACCAGACAATTTGTCAGTTGGATATTACATTTTGGGTCGACACTCACACTTCTAAAAGCGTCTTTTTTCCAGTGAAGGCACAGTACCACGTGTAAAGCAGTCTCCACCTTCCCTGATTCTAATCTCATCCCGTCCCTCCATCGGGCATAAAACCTAATGAAGACTCATGGAGTAAGAGGGGTGAGATGAGGTGAGGCAGGCCCCGAGGCCATAATAACAGCTCATGAAGGACGTCTTTCCAGCCTCATCAACGACGGTATAATGCTCTCCACCCACCTCGTACTCGACAGTCCATGGTCTGCTTCCCGCTAAACCTGATTAGACATTTAATTTGACTGTGGAAGAACGCCTAAGTTGTTCAGGGCACGTACACATGTTTGGTTTGATAAGAATCACCACTGCATTCTTCTTGAGATCGCAATGAAGGAGGGGAGAGCTATATTCTTATTATCATATCCTTCATTTAACCAGGTAAAAAACACTTTCTTTTATAAAAAAAATAAAAGTGGTGCTATTGGCCCATTTGCCAATAGCACTAATCTCTCTCCTTTAAAATAGAATTACATTTCCCCAATAGTGATTAGCTCAGATACTGTAGCCTAGTTCCAAAGGTAGTTCTTTTTCCTTTTTGGAGCTATGTGAAGCACAGGCTCCCTATACGTGGCTGTGTGGGTCTGTCCTGTCTGTCTGTCTGTGTGTGTGTGTGTCTGTGTGTATGTAGCCTGAACTTCCTAAACTTCGGCACGCTACTAGTCCCACAGTTTTGCCACCACACACTCGCGCCATATGTCAAATCGACCGGCTTACTCGGGAATCGTGGGCTAGTAACTTGCTAAGAGAAAGGTTCAATAGTTTAATTGATATTAATTTATTAGTGAATTAATTTTCCCCATTGACTTATAATGGGAATCGCAAAAACTCACATTCAATTATTTGTCTCTCGCAAACCATAGGGGCTAGAGTTTCAAGACTTGGAGAGGAGGTTCATAATGATTTCAAGGATTAAATAAAAAAATCACACCCGTGTGAAGTGGAGCTGTGTGTGTGTGTGTGTGTGTGTGTGTGTGTGTGTGTGTGTGTGTGTGTGTGTGTGTGGATCATGTGTACCGATTTTTGTGACATTTGAAGAAAATATGTAGGAAAAGGAGCAAAAAGTGTGTTTTGGAGAAAATTCAAGATGGCGGAAAATCTATCATGGCGCAAATGGGGCGTGGCCTATATGGGGAGATGCGTCATGACCCAAGGAATCCAGGGAAAAAATATTTTTAATTTTCCGACCTACCGGTTCAAGAGTTACAGGCCAAAACGTAAAGTGGGGTGTTATGGCGCCACCATGCGGCCAAATGACACAATTATTTTTTTATTTAATCCTTGAAATCATTATGAACCTCCTCTCCAAGTCTTGAAACTCTAGCCCCTATGGTTTGCGAGAGACAAATAATTGAATGTGAGTTTTTGCGATTCCCATTATAAGTCAATGGGGAAAATTAATTCACTAATAAATTAATATCAATTAAACTATTGAACCTTTCTCTTAGCAAGTTACTAGCCCACGATTCCCGAGTAAGCCGGGTCGATTTGACATATGGCGCGAGTGTGTGGTGGCAAAACTGTGGGACTAGTAGCGTGCCGAAGTTTAGGAAGTTCAGGCTACATACACACAGACACACACACAGACAGACCCACACAGCCACGTATAGGGAGCCTGTGCTTCACACAGCTCCAAAAATAATTGTGTCATTTGGCCGCATGGTGGCGCCATAACACCCCACTTTACGTTTTGGCCTGTAACTCTTGAACCGTAGGTCGGAAAATTAAAAATATTTTTTCCCTGGATTCCTTGGGTCATGACGAATCTCCCCATATAGGCCACGCCCATTTGCGCCATGATAGATTTTCCGCCATCTTGAATTTTCTCCAAAACACACTTTTTGCTCCTTTTCCTACATATTTTCTTCAAATGTCACAAAAATCGGTACACATGATCCACACACACACACACACCACACACACACACACACACACACACACACACACACACACACACACACACACACACACACACACACACACACACACACACACACACACACACACACACACACACACACACACACACACACACACACACAGCTCCCACTTCACACGGGTGTGATTTTTTCTATATCATTCCGAGAGGTGGGAGGTACAGTACAGCTGCACATTTTTCAGTCGGCAGGAATCAACTGTCGTTCCACTTACTACTTTGCCTGATTAAACAAAGGTTCCTTTCATCGCTCATTTCGGGACTTCGGCTTTTAACTGGGGGGGTGGGGTGGGGGGGGGGGGGACAACCATGATACAACCCAGTACAGAGCCCTCCGTGACGTGGTGAGCTTACCCGTGACTTCTCCTCCAGTCTGGTCATCATGACCACAGTGGGCCGCCCTCTGCTCCCACACCATCCTCCAGAAGTCCACGAACGTCTCCGGTAAGGGACCCTGCGTGGCGATGTAGGCCGTTCTGCTTCCTGTAGCCGTCTATGTAGTTGGCGTTGATGTAGTCGCTGCCCGTGATTCCTGAAAGCACAACCACAAGCAACAACGATTGAGAATCAATCATAATTGAGGTTTTATTGTCCGTCACAGGTTTGCTGGTGTGAATGGTATCCAATGGTTGGAATTATTTTGTTTTCGTGCAAGCTCTGTCGTTTTGTTTGCGTTTGTCATTCTGACAGTGGTTCTCAAACTTTGTTTTACTTCAGGGACCCACATAATAACTCTGAGAGTGTGCAAATGGTTCCATTTGTACACTCTCAGAGTTACAGACCTGTAAAGGTCCATTTCTGGAACCCCATCAAGGAACCCTGAGGGTCCCTGGACCCCACTTTGAGAACCGCAGGATTAAGATGTGCTTTTGAATGAAGTTCTCCTTGTTATCTTCCCCTTTCACCTTTGTTTTGGTGCTTTATTTTCCATCTAATATTCCAATTTCCTAGCCCTCCTCTCCGTCTCCCACTCTTTCCCTGCTTTCTCTCGCTGTGCGTCTGTAATGTGCCCTGTCCGCGGTGATTAGTAGGGTGTTGGTGGAGGTCTAAAAATTGATTGAGCATGCACATTTTATATTCTTCCGACATCGGTACAGTGCAAATGCCATGGTGGTGAGGGATGTTCCGGCGCGGGCCCAACACACATCAAATGGAGTGCGCTGCGTAGCAAATGCATCTCTCAGCAAGTCTTCCTTTTCTTATTAACTTTCCCTGTGTCTCGACTTTCCTGGTGCAAACCAACACTTGCTATCCTATTAAGATTGTGCAGGTAGTAATCAGGACCTCAGATAGAGACAGGCGGTATCTTATTGCTTTGCTTTCCCCCGTCCTGTGCTATTCTACTGTTTCCTGTTGTTACTATGCTTTCTGCTTTGTCTGGAGAAAGAAAACTACTGTACACTAAAACCCGGCTCCAGAGTGCAGAATGCAGACATAGCAGGCTTCCGTGATGCAATCACATCCATCAGCATCTTATACTACTCCAGTGGCTCTCAAAGTGTGGTCTGGTGGATCTTCAGGGGTCCCGGGTATTAGGGAATTTAAGGCGCCCGTTTCTACTACCGCGATGTGAGGTGGGATTACGGCTGCTATGACGCAATCGCCGTTGCGGTCCAAATTGTTAAGCAAACAGCCGTCGGCGTCGGGGTCCCACCCATTTTACTGAACGCTTTGGTTCCCATGGCGACGTGTCTACGCAGTAGACGTTGCACACGCTACGTGGAAAGGGAGCTTCTGGTGTAGTACGGCGGCAGGTTTATCCATCGAGCGCTGATCATTTCCGGTTCCCGTTGTCATCTGCCATAGCCGTCCAAAGCTTAAATAGCCTACTATTTGTCAATGAGACCCAGCAACTACCGGCGATAGCAGGCGATAGTCAAAAAGTGAGTGGAGGAATGTCGTCCAAAAACATGAAAATATTTTATCTTTGGACAACGACGTCTGGTGATAGCCAATCAAATTCATGCGTTGCTTTGTTTACCCAATGGAGGCAACGGTAATGGCGGCAGGAACACCCTGCCGAACACTAGGAGATTGTTATCGCCCAGAGTAGCCGGCTGTTGCCCGCTGTTAAAACGTAGGGTCAGGGTTCCTTGACGGGGTTCTAAATTGACCCTTACGGGTCCGCAACTTCAAGGTCTGTTAACTAATGGACCAGGAAGCATCCATTTTGGTTACAGACAAATTGTACACTCAAGAGTTATGGGGGTCCTTGAAAAAAAAAAGAACATTTTTGCGCTTCCATTGCTGTGCCTGTTACTGTGTGGGATCTCTCTCCCCCTCTTCCCCCCTCTCTCTCTCTCTCTCTCTCTCTCTCCCTCTCTCTCCTCTCTCTCCCCCCCTCTCTCTCTAGTAGCAGCATTGTGGCGGTCTGCAGCTGATTTACCACCCAGGCTGTAGTGCAGTGGAAGACGGAGGGGAGTGGAGCCCCAGGGACTAAATCTGCCTGGAGAGCCTCCGTCCACCAGCACCACCCACCACCAGCACACTCCTTCAACCCAGTCAACACTACTGTACACTATATCTCAGCTTTAAGCAGGCCCTTTGCGAGCCTTTGTGTCCCGTCAACTACAGCACTTTTCAGTGCAGTGGTTCACAAACTTTTCTAGTTTTAAGGACAACCTATTTGCCCCAGCATTAGGCTACAGATGCCGCCATAACTTTGAGTGTGTAGAAAAGGAACCAAATGGACCCCTAAGGGGCCATTTGGTTCCTTTTGTACACTCTCAGAGTTACAGACATGTACGTGTCAGCCATTTGGTTCCTTTTCTACACACTCAAAGTTACAGACATGTACGTGTCAAGTCGGTTGCTAAGTATCTAGTCATTTTGCTGGGGACTCCCTGAAACCTCTCCAAGCACCCCAGAGGGTCCCAACAGCAGGGCTAGTGTACAGTATTATGGTAAACATATACAGTACAAAAAGGAAACGGTGGTACAAAGAAAAGGTCAGTTCACTTTAACCAACAACAACACAAATTTCATTCCCTATTCAGGGGCAAACATTCTGTGAAAATAGCAGAGCTACAAGCTCACATAGCATCACATGGGGTACTCCAGTCAATGAAGTACTGAATATATGCCATCATAGGCTATGCTATTCCGCACAAAATGTTTTCGGCCATCTGGCCTTCGTGGGCAAAACAAAAAAAAACGTTTTGTATGAAATAGCATACGATGGACTATTCAATTAAGTAAACAGACCTTTTCTGAGTGTGAGCCTTTCCTTTTATGAATGTTAATACTAATGTTAACAGTTTACTGGGACAACGCGGCAGGCGGTCAGAGCGCAGTGGAATGCAAACAAAGCTAGTGTATATCGCTGCGGTCAGGTGGAAGGCATCCAAAACCACTCCTTTTTTTGAATTATTATTTTAAAAACATTTTAAAATAGCTAAACCACCCGGTCTGCAAGCTCACAGCGCGTCCCATCGTGACACATTGTGAGCCAGTACATCGGCTATTTTACAACCCAACAACGTTGAATATCGCCACTGTCGGGCAGAAACCTTGTTTCAAATTTGTACATTTCTTCATACAAGACCGTCGTCCAAAAAAAGTGAAAATAGCAGATCTACAAGCACACAACGCCCATCAGCTATTTTCAATATTTTAAATAATAATATAATAATAATAAAATAATGATAAATACAAAACGAATGGTTTTGGACATACACGGTTTCCACCCGACAACAACTATGAAGATACAAGGTTACAAGGTTTCTTCCTTACAGCAATATTTCATGGTCTTCTACGTACTGTAACGTTCAAAAGATACACCTGAGCTGGTAGCTCTGTTACGTTAGCAAATCCTGTTTCATGCCGTCCACTAAAGACGACGGAACTGATGCCTCGTGTGCCGCTACGGTGCCCTCCATGTTGTTGACAATGAAGCATTCCCCTACACTCACTCTCTCACTCACTCATCGAAATCACCAGCTTAAATGAGTGAACTCTAAGCATCATTATAAGCATGATTACGGGTGATAAAAGCCCTGTTGCCCAAACACAAGAGCATGTGACGGTGAGAAGACAGCTGAACACAGGCAAGCAGCCCCCCCATCTTTATTTATCCCCTCTCCAACATGCAAGCCCGGGCTGTGGCAGCCTCCAGCTCGCTCTCGCTCTCTCTCTCTCTCTCTCTCTCTCTCTCTCTCTCTGTCTCTCTCGCTCTCTCTCTCTCTCTCTCTCTCTCTCTCTGTCTCTCTCTCTCTCTGAGAGTCACGTCCCTTTAGCTGACAGCTCCTCGCTCAAGCGACAAACAATGAAACACTCGACTGGACTAATTTAAGAGGGGAGATGTGGTGACGAGTTAGGCAGCCACCGGGCTGGGGAGAGAGAGAGAGAGAGAGAGAGAGCGACACAGAGAACGAGAGACGGAAGAGAGAGAGAGAGGGATTGAGAGGGTGAGGGACAGAGAGTGAGCATAGAAAGAAAGGAAGAAAGAAAGGCAAATGCCATTAAAACGGATTCCACGTCGCACGATGCGATTGTGTGTCTCTTTAGCTTTAGTCATAGCTAAGTGAACAGAGGATGGCGGTGTGCATGAATTGTTCTACTGCTGAGACTAATGGCAAAATCACTGCACTGTAAAATAGAAATTTCAGACTTGATTAATTTATGTATTTATGGACGCGGCGCTCTCTCTTTTTGCTCCCTGGGATAATTTTGTTATGCGTGCCGCCGCACTCCCTCTTCCACCCGCCACCCCTACCCTTCTTCCCTATACTCCCGCATGCCGAAATTGGCTTTGGCTGCCGCGAGATGGCAACAATCAAGTCACGGAGAAAGAGAGAGCCGGATGGCTCCGCAACAAAATGAAGTGGAGAATTGTTGGGAGCGGGAGCTTGGCAGTAGCACGGAATAAAGGGGGAGCGAGGGGTTCTTTTGGGGTGATGTGATGCCAGAACAATGTCTGCACTGAAGGGTGACTCTCTCTGACAACGTCCCTTGAGATATCGGGAAGGAGCACTAGAGTCGGACTGGGTCGACTCAGGCAGAGGCACACAGTTAGCCGGGGGAAAGTCACAGGGAGACGGGGGTAAATCTGAACAGACAAACAGGGTTTGGTGAGTGCTCTGCAGCTAAAACCCCGGGACACGGCGAGCGTGTCTGTAAACTGTTTGGAATGCTGAAAACAAGTCCTCAGTTCACCTCAACGGTCTGGTCTGGTCTGGTCTGTTCTGTTCCTGTTTCTTCCAGTGCGTATGACCTTTTCTGGATCAGGCTCCACTTGAAAATCTCTAACACATGTTAAAGCAGGTGGGCCGGCTTCTAGGTTTCTACTCGACTCTACTCTACTCCAGTGGTTCTCAACC
>NC_137810.1:44379482-44385493 GCF_963921795.1 Nannobrachium achirus
GATCGGCTGTTTCACTAGTTTAAATCATTTTCTAAAATGATAAATGCAAAACGAACGGTTTTGGACATACAAGGTTTTCAGCCGACGACGACGATATGGGGGTTGATATAATTGTCATTCAATAAGTGTTCCAGAGCTGTCAGCCACCAACAGCTACCAGGTGAAAAAGATTTAAAATAAATTACCTAAAAAAATCTCAAAAAGTGGGGTCTGGGGGTACATCGCCAATTCGAAAACAATTGAAATGTTCTGGAAGAACAAGACACTTACTGTATGATATTGCATATTGACTATTAGACAATATACAAGTAAGACACCTTAAGGGGCGAGAAGCAACCGCAGGGCACGGGAAAACAACAGAATTTAAAAATAGTCAATGTAAATCTGGCAATGTACTGTAAACACACACACACACACACACACACAACACACACACACACACACACACACACACACACACACACACACACACACACACACACACACACACACACACACACACACACACACACACACACACACACACACACACACACACACACACACACACACACACACACACACAGAGACTAAGGCTGTATTGACTCAGGACCCAGGCAGGGCTGGTCGCAGCTGAGTGCAATCAGTGCAGTGGAGCAGCGCAAACGAGAAATATTGTGGGTGGGTCTTGTTCTACATATCCACAGACAAACTAGTCATATCTAATGTTCTGGAGTCCGGAGTCTCCGGACACTTTATTTTACATTGTGTAGATATCCGTAGACATTCTTACCTGGAAATGCCTCCCGACACGTTTGTTTACGAACATTTCCGACGCGGGTCTAATAGAACATTTCATTTTTATTTGCACTGCATCATCTAGCCCGCCACTCACCTCGTACTCCTGGGACAGCTTGAGGTTGTCGTTGGCCTTCAGAAGCTCTGTGTGCTCTGCCAGCTCCGAGATGGGGATGGGGGGATGGTTCATCATACCTGCTCACCACACACACACACACACACCCAGAGAGAAAGAAACCCCCCAGGAGGGGAGGGAAGGAAAGGAAAACAGACACTTTATCAGTACAACTGACAGAAATTCAAATCACCAGTTATTGAAAAAAACAAGTCAACTGATACAGTATAGGACGCAGGGGAATTGGTGGTAAAGGGGGGCTTCTTGCTTGCAAGACAACAGAGATTTGGGAGTCTCTGGGATGTAATGGTGAGAAAGGTTTTTTTTTTGGTTGACAAGACAAGGATAGGGGGAGAAAGAAATCATTTCAGTTCAATACACAGCTAGGCCTGTCACAATTATTACATAATCGCATTATTTTGTCATAATCTTCATAACCGTGAATGTTTTCAAACATTTTCAGAAATAGTGGAAATAGCAGATCTACAAGCTCACAACGCGTCGCGAAGCGACGCGTTTGTGAGCTTGTCGATTGGCTATTTCCACTATCAATGTTATTTTATTTTAATTTTTTTTAGTAGAAAGTTGTCAAAAATGTTGGTAATTTCTTTGTAGATTTAGGTTATGTGTCATATCTGCCATTTGCAACTTCAAAGCCTAAAAGCCAAACAAAATTGTAAATATCAACGACAAAAACAGTGACAATTAATCGTCATGTAAAATGTCATATCGTGACAGCCCTATACACAGCTGATTGGTTGATTGGTGGTGGTGTTAACAGGGACCTGAGTGGGCCAGGCCAGAGCTCAACATTCTGATTTAAGATTCAAACTAAATCCCAGTCTAATATATACGTTCCCCTCCTAGGTCCTGATCAAAGGTAGTGAATTTTGTCCATAGATCAGGCAGTGACTGGTTTCTCCCTAGAAGCAGTCAACCAACATTCACTATTTAAAGGAGTAGTTCACGCCCAAAATTACTTTTTTTCTATTGATTACTCACACCATGGAGACTTGAGTTCAATAGTATTTTGGGTTTTTTGTCACATTCCTAAGATAACAATTTGATTGCAATGAATTAACCCCAATGGAGGCAAATTTACTATAATGATTTTGTTTTAGGAATGCAACAAATACAAAGTATATATATATATATATATATATATATATATATATAGATTGAACTCAAGATCCATGACGTGAGAAATCAATAGAAAAAAATGACATTTTGGGGTGAACTACTCCTTTAACCCATTAACTAAGGTGTCTAGAATAGAATAGGAATGCAAACACAAACAGCTTGGTTAGCTGACTGACAAGCGTGACTTGGAAGGGAGACAAAATGTGTCATGTTTTGAAGCCAGTATAGGCTTCAGGTGCTCTAACTTTCTAACCCCGTTCATAATGGCTTTTCATTTTCTTTCTTTACCCTGGCCTGGGGGGACAGGTGACCACATGACATGGGGGCAAAGTGGGGGGAGAGGCGCATGTGAGTGGCGGGGAGGGAAGGGGGATATGAAGCAGTGGTGGGGGGGGGGGGGGGGGGGGGGGGGGGGTTGGGTGGGTGTAACAAGTGTGAGTGACACTGAGTGACATGGTGAGCTGCTCCACACACCCAGCAAGCCAAGGCGGATAATAAAGCGAAGCATGGCGTCTGAAAAAAAAGTTCATCCGGTCGTTTTTCCTCTATCCCAGGACACTTTTGGCCCTACTCTTATCTACTGCACCGTTGCCCCTATCCATGCCAAACTTTGCACACACACTCCTTGCCTGGCAAACCACAACCTCCGCCCCTGATTTCTCACATGGCCCTCTTCTAGCGCCACCATGAGGTTGCCGACCTGACGGTCGCTTATCTCCCAATTAGGGAGTCTTACTGGTAGATTCCATATAGTTTCATCGTTTTGACAGCACAATCATCAGTGTATATTGGATTCATGTCAATTTGTGTTTTCAGATATTTAACCACTTGAGCGTCAATACTTAATAAACTTGACCTTTCACTCTGTACTTAGTGTGCTCTTTTTTCCCTCTACACCAAACCTCTTTGCAAAAAATAGCAGATCTACAAGCTCACAACGCCTAGCAGTTTGGCTAAAGTTCTCAGAATATGGACGCTAGGGTTTCAAGTGGTTAATATAAAAAAGGAGAAAAAAGTTTCTATCACACAAAGATTTGGAGGACCCCCCCGAAGTAACTCTGAAGACCCCCTAGGGGTCCTGGACCCCCTGTTGAAGACCCTTCCTCTATCCCAACCAGTTCAACCACCTGGTTGAAGTGATGAAGAAGAAGTAGACCCCCAGGGGGTGGAGGTGGGGGCGGGGGGACCTCAATCATCATCATCATAACAACCCCTCAGTACACATCACCCACCGGCTGCAGACCTTGTTTGTCGCCGAGCCGCCCCACCCTCTTCCCCTCCCGGCTCTTTTCCCTTAATTATCCTCCAGAAATAAGAACTCATCTCAGTCAGTCTAGTGGAGGAAATTGCATGACATTCTCCCTCTCTCCCTCCTCTCTCTCCCTCTCTCCCTCTCTCCCTCTCTCTCTCTCTCTCTCTCTCTCTCTCTCTCTCTCTCTCTCTCTCTCTCTCTCCCTCCCTCTCTCTCTCTCTCCCTGGGGTCCAACTTCCACAGTGCTGTCACCAGGCTGGGCTGCAACATTATCAGCAGTGCTGTCGTGCTCTCCAGCACTCTAATCCATTTAGCGCCCATAATGCAGGGACCATGTAATGGAATATGGGGGCCACGTCCATATATACTGCGGTAATGTCCCTGGGTGGAGTGTCCGTCCGGCCATACTTAACGCTTTTCACATCGTCATTGTCGCGGGTGAAAAACCTTGTATGTCCAAAACCGTTGGTTTTGCATTCATGATTTTAAAAATGATTTAAACTAGTGAAAACAGCCGATCTACAAGCACACAACGCCGATCGGCTGTTTTCACTACTTTTGTGCGACGGCCTTGTACGATGAAGCAGGGCTTTACTTTGCGAAAGAACGTACACTTGGAGATACAAGGTTTCCACCCGACAACGACGATATATGTATATTTTCTAAAGAGGGGTCTTTGAAGGGGGTTCTTATTTTCTGCCTTTGCCTCAAGGTCAAAAGTCCTTTGCGATGCTGACGAACGAGATCCTCCGTGTTAAATGGACCGTGCAAATTGGGCGTAATCACATTAACCATCCTTAATTTGCCCCCCCCCCCCCCATCCGAATGTCAAGGGAAAGGTCCGGCTTTTTTTCCCCCGCTTTTCTTTTTTTCTCCTTTTGTTTGCTCGGAGAGGAGAAAGACCCCGGCCACCCCCCCCACCCCCACCCCCCACCCTCCCTCCTGACACTCTTAATTAGTAATGCTAATTTATTTTTACACCAGAAGAACAAAGTGGGAGCATCAATTACATGGAGATTAACTAAAGATTACAGCGGGGCTGCGAGACGAATGAAGATAGAACGCCGCTCAACTGCATCCTTTGGAAACAACGCGGAAACAAGGACACAGCGTGTTAACACATTGTTTTTTTTAAGGGAGCTGTAATGCGTTTCAGCAGAGCCAGCCCAGCGCCCGGGTCGTTGCGGTTCTGTTCGATAAATCAACAAGCTTTCTTGACCTCCTTTTTCAAACAGTGGTGCAACGTAACTTTAAGTACGTTTACTCAAGTGCGGTACTTAAAGGAGGACTTTGCCACTTTTCTTCTTCATATATCTTCATATAATAGGTCCTAAAAAATAAAAATCGCAAGAACAATAGTTTCCACTTTAACATTGCAACTTTTCAGGAATAGAGAGCCTGCATTTTTTATTAACTTCCCACAGCTCTCCTAAGAGACTTGGACCGAGTAGATTTTTATTTCTATTTTTTGCAATTTTATTATGAACATTAGTGAGGACCTATTACATGAAGATAGGTTGAAAAGTGGTGAAGTAATCCTTTAATAAGTACAATTTACTTTACTTGAGATTTTTCCATATTCCATTTTTCGATAGTTTAAACTTCTACTACTCCACAACAACTCGGAGTACAAATTACACCACACAGATTTAGATTATTAATACAAAACGTGCATTAACCAATCAAGCCATATGTTATGATAGATTACTTTTTAAAGTGACAGTACCCCTTTAAGCAAAACATCTGAGTGCTTAATTCTACCACCACTTCTGTTCAATAAACGGAGCGTGTTCTCAGCCATCGCCTCGTTCCCGTTCCGACGTCAAAATGCAAGTCACGCAGCAGATCTTTGTGAGGTAATAAATGCACTCGGCGGGTATTAATTCATTTGGTGGAGGGGCTTGTGGGGTTTGTTTGCAAGCTACTCAAGGCTCTCAATGAACTGACAAAACTGCAGCTGCTACCCGTGGCAACACATCGCAATTCTAGCTTTTATTAATCACCTCGAGGAATGGAGTGAATACATACCGAGATGAATGTCAAAACCCTATCCCCCCCCCCAAAAAAAAGGAAGGAATGGGAGAAACTCTGCATCTGCATATTGTTGCTGTCAGGCAGAAACCCCATATCTCCATTTTTCCATGCTTTTCATGGTTTCTTTCACAAATTAATTACTGTTTTGGACGTGAGGTTTCCACCCCGACAGCGCAGATATCAACCGTGCCTAATAATGGTGGTGGGCATTAATCAACTCAAGATTCCACTGAGATGAATGTCAAAACCCCCCCAAAGAGGAAGGGGAGAAATCCAGCATCCGCATTTTAACAGTGGCTGTCGGCTTATTTACAGCACATTCAGACTGTATCACAATCTAGGAGCCAAATGAGGAAATCATTGCTGTTGGGAACCTTGTATCTCCAATTCTCCATATTTCAACTTTTTATGTTTGTTTGTTTTTTTGTAAATGGATGACCCTACTTCATCATACAAGAGTGTCGCGCACACGTAGTGAAAATAGCCGAGCTACAAGCTCACAAGTTGTGAGCTTTTTTTTCTTTTCGTCTAGATTGGCCATTTTCGCTATTTTAAAGGGGTTTTTGAAATAATTAAAAAGCAGCTTGTTTGGGACATACGAGGTTTCCAGCGGACAGCAAGGAAATGGGTATGCAAATGAGAGGCCTGGTTTCTCCTTGAGAAAACAAGAGCGTTTGAGAAGAGATCAAAGAA
>NC_137810.1:44385693-44428193 GCF_963921795.1 Nannobrachium achirus
AAATGGGTTTTTGGAAAATAATTAAAAAGTGCAGCTTGTTGTGGGATCATACGAGTTTCCAGCGGACAGCAAGGAAATGGTATGCAAATGAGAGGCCTGGTTCTCCTTGAGAAAACAAGAGCGACTTTTGAGAATGGAGATCAAAGAATGTTTGTTTTCCGTCTGTGTGCATGCCTCTGTGTCTATCTGTGAGAGTATGGATGCCTGTCTCTCTCTGTGTGTGTGCATGTGTGCGTTTGTGTGTGGCTAGATACCTGCTACAACAGTTCATCGGAGTTGGTATTGAATGTTTATGCATGGCTGTATACCGCGTGTGACTGTTTACAATCATGTACTGTATACGCATACCCACAATGCATTGCGAAAAGCCCAAGACCTGAGAGGTATAACAATGCATTGTTTGTGTAAAGCCTGGGTTGAGGCTACTTAAAACTTTTGCTCGAGAGTTTTTGGGAAACAATTTGAATACTTTTCTTACTGTGAAGCGCTTTCATCCCTCAAAAAAAACTTTCATCATTGTCAACCTTACACCAACATAACCCCGACGCAATACGCTTGCGTGTTTACACTGTGGCAAAGCCCATCTGTTTGTATTTGTCTCTCTCTCTTTCTCTCTCCATCTCACTCTCTCGGCCATCACGCTCTTGATCTACTATTCCATCCGTCGCCCATCCGTGCCAAAAAAAAAAAAAAGAAAACGAGTCGATTGCGGCCGATTTGTTTTCTTATCCATATTGTCGTCGGTTTGTGTGCAGTGAGTGCCATGCGTTGTTTACCCAGGAAGGGGATTTGATTTCAAACAAGCCCGTCGCCGCAACCTGTCCTCCACACGCAAAGGCACTCAAGGACATGTTGTTATATCCCCCCCCCCCCCCCCGTGTGCACCTTCCCCCATAGGGATGGACATTAAGTACATTTAGGCTACTTAAAGCTGTACTCATATTCTATTTGCTTGTGCATTTGTATCTTTTAATACTTGTGACTTTAATACTTGTGACATCGGCTATCTTCACTGTTCTGGAAAATCGTTAAATCTTTCGGAACAGCAATTCTAATACAGCAATGCATTGATATTTGTACTTTTGATTGATCGATTGAATTAATTTGATGCTTAACTATCACGATTAACAGTACAGGTAGTACAGTCAAAGATCATGCTAAAAGGAAAACCATTACATTTTGGTCCATTGTACTCAATTCATCAGTAATGCCTACATTGAATACTAGTAGTATTCCTTACAAATTTGATGGAGTAGTGGAGTAATATTTGACCAGATAAAAATCACTATACTTTGACTCGAGTACTGGGGTTGAGTATTATGTCCACCCATGCAGGGTGTCACACCAAATTCTGGACCCTGGGTACAAGGATTCACTGTGGGCCCCCCATGAATGGGAACGCATTATGCATTATTTGTGCTTTAACCATTTTGCAGGTCTTTGAATATTTTTGCC
Organism: Nannobrachium achirus; assembly: GCF_963921795.1. Taxonomy (NCBI): domain Eukaryota; kingdom Metazoa; phylum Chordata; class Actinopteri; order Myctophiformes; family Myctophidae; genus Nannobrachium; species Nannobrachium achirus. Next base: position 44,387,149 of record NC_137810.1, read on the forward strand.
ATGATTCTATAAATGTCTGTCTTCTAAATCCTTCTAAGATTTTTTTTGGGGAAAAACTTAAGTTTCTATGTCAGTGGTGCTCAAACCTTTTCATGTGAAGGACCCCCAAAATGATATGTATTTGGCCACGGACCCCCATCTCAAAATATTTAGTTACAAATGTTCGCTTAAAAATGTGCACACATTTTCACGACTTTTCAAAAATAGCGAGCTTGTATATCTGCTATTTTTCAATAGCTAAAGCAGTTAAGGCCCCTCCACCTTGGGCCCTAATAACTCAAACTCAGTCCCACTTTCCCCCTCTTTGTGACGCCCGTGTCCACCACAGCTTAGCTCTCATCAACCCTCCATCCCCTCCAAACGTGCACGTTTCATTTCCCTGTTTCTCCTATTCAAACACGGGCTCTTCCCTTCCTTCCTAATGTCTTTTTCCTCTGCAATCAGTGAGCGAGATCAACGAGCGGAGAACAAAAAAAAATACATCCCGTCTAATTACGCATTTTCCAATCTCCCCGCGATCGGCATCCGATGCGCCCGAGAAATAATGATTATTTTTTATAGACCCAGCCGGTATGACAAAGGCTGTTTATGATGTTTTGGTTATTTACATATAAAAGGAAGACACTTGTCTTTGGGATAAGAAAAGAACAGAATAAGACAAAAAAAAGAGCAGCACAGAGACAGAAGACAGAAAACCCTGGCTTTCTTTTTCTGATGTTGGTTTCTCGACGGGGGGGGGGGGGGGGGGGGGGGGGTTGATCAAAATGTCGAAGCCGTCATCTGCTGCTGCTTTCATTAATTCCGCTTGTTATCAGCAAGCACAGGAAAGACCCTACTACAGTAACCATGCCCAACCTGAGGCCCGGGGCCCACTGGTGGACCGTAAGGATATTGCAAGTGGGCCCCCGAATAACCGCCAAAACACTAAGAGTGTAATGATGAATAATATAATATTAATATTCAAATAATGAATGTAAACAAAATGGCGATATGTCTTTTTTTCTTTCATCTCTAAATGAGTTCTCATTGTGATATCGATAAACAGGAACTTAGGGTCGATCCATACCGTTATAAGGAGCCTAACTAATTGCGGTTCGGCAGTAGGCGAACCCAAATATGGTTCGCATCCCCCGGTTCGGGGGGGCGTCAACCGACTAAATTCGGCTCTACGGTGCTGACGAAATGTTGTGACCTCCCGACTTAATTTCGGTACTCAGCGGTGTCTTCTCATTCATTCATCCCGGCTTCACGTTCATATTCTCGGCTGTGAATCCAAGGAAACAGCCGTCGTTTGTGTGGGAGACACGCCGACTTCCAAATGCTTGTGTGGCCGTGTATTGGGCATCAGAGAGTGGATACTGGAGACGAAGAGTGGTGGACTGGGAGGCGCGCGCGACACACACACACACACACACACACACACACACACACACACACACACACACACACACACACACACACACACACACACACACACACACACACACACACACACACACACACACACACACACACACACACACACACACACACACACACACACACACACACGCCTTTGCTGCGTGTATCGCTGCTAACGCGTCGCCGACCGTTTTAAAGAGAAAAGAAGAGCTTAAACACAACTTTGCTAATTGCTAGTGTTCCGTGTTGATATGTTTTTTTTTTCCACGACGAGTTGTGTGACTGCGTGATGACATGCATGCAGCAAGGGAGGCGGCACGTCTATAATGTGAGCTTGTAGATTAAATGTTTTTGACAGAGCTCGAGCCGAGCGTTTGTGAGAGTGAATGAGAGAGAGAGAAGAGACCCCGCTGGTGCTGCTGCCTGCTGGAGCTGCTACTCACTGGACCTCCAGTCATTCAGTGTGCAGCGCGAGGGCAAGTCAGATATGTATATCCGCCCTGCAACGCTCATTCATCGGCCACAAACGTCGTCATGCCACGGACCTCCAATATTTACAAGCGACTTGGGCACTAGCCGTTAAGAAAGTATGGATGAACTCCCCCCGAACCTAAATAATTTCGGGTCGGGGCGTCCTCCCAAACCGAAATTAGTTAGGCTCCTTATAACGGTATGAAACGACCCTTAATGATACTACCTTTAGTTCCATTGATCCTTTCCGGCCCCAGTCAACACAATCGATTGATTGATCATTAAAATAAACATGCTCTTGCCCACCCATCTGACCACTTACAGTAGCTGCTAGGTTAAGTGGTCAGATGGTAGCAGGGCCGGTTTCTGCTGGGAGGGGGGACATCACAACCAAAAATTGTTGGTTGTGGTTGCATTGGGAGTGTTAGGTATAACTGTGCCGGAAAAGTTTTCTATGCATTTTGGAGAAAATTCGGCCGTGTGGCGAAGAGGTGTCCCTGATTTTCATTCCGGCAAGAACTTCAAGCCACTTTCACCAATGGTTTTGGGGGGCCACCAAAATAAATTCTTGCTTAGAGCCACCAGAATCCTAGAACCAGCCCTGGATAGGAGGGGAGCTGGCGAACACTTTCTAGATTTTCAAGTGGGTCTTGAATCCAGATCCAGAAAAGGTCGCATCTGAATCTGGTAAGAGAATGTGACATCACCCCATTGAAAGCAATAGTGAAAAACTCAAGATGGTGCCCTGCCCATTGAACTCCATTGAACGGTTCCGCCATCTATACAGTATAGCAGTGGTTCTCAACCATTTCAGGCCGCGACCCCAACTGGGGACCCCCCACCCTCACTGAGTTGAGGAATTACATTTTGTATGACACGGTTCTATTGTGAAAATAGCAGATCTGAGTGAGCATGTAGATCGTCTATTTTCACAATTTCGATAATATTTGAAAATTTGGCCAATGTCAAATTTGACATTTTAGAAGAATTAAAAAGTCTTTAAATTGTCACTTTAGAAATGTTCAGATACCCTCTATACACTTAAACTTTATATTGTTTTGTTTACTATTGAGAGAGAAAACAACGTTTCACATTAAGCCCCCTGGGTTGAGAACCACTGCTATATAGGAGCAGTGGAGGTGGAGGTGGAAGTGGAGGAAGGGAGCAAGGGAGTGAGAAAAGGAGGTGAGGAAAGTGGACGAGGAGGAAAGTGTCTGCATCCCTCCTCTCTACATCAGCAACAGTGATGGGAGACGTTTTATACCAGCAGTGGTTCTCAAACGTTTTTCATTCATTTCAAGGACTCAGAGTGACAGACCCTGCAAGGGTCCATTTGAAACCCCATCAAGGACTCCTGAGGGGTCCCTGGACCCCCCCTCACATCACTTTGAGAACCACTGATCTAACAGCATGGTGGATTAATGCAAAGCACAACAGCCCGTGTGTGAATATCATGATGACTTGACATATCCAACCAAGGTTAAATAAATCAAAGAAACAAACCAACAGCCCGTTGGGTTGCCAGTATAAAATGACAACCAAACTAAACAAAAAGAAAAAAAGGGGGGTAATTAGTGCTTTTTTTGCTGCGTCATGGAAAACAAAGGAATAAAATGCAACAAATGCAAATCATGTATTTTGTAAGTGGGGCGAGCAGTGCTGGCAAATAATAGGAACAAAATAAAAATTAAAAAAACAGCTGGGAGACAAAAAACACAAGAGCTACTTAAATGCAGAGGGGACTAACTTTCATAGTCAAACTCAGCTTCACTCTGAGGGCTGCTCAGACCAGAATCTGTAAAGAAACGCAAACATAAGGGGACAACAAGCTGTTTTTTTTTTGTTTGTCGTTTTTTTTGTTGTTCTTTTTTCAAGCTGAAATGCGAACAGAAAAGGCAAAATGTCAAATTAAATCCTTAAATGGATTAAAAATGATGAAAGGCGAACAGATTGCACGCACGCACGCACGCACGCGCGCGCGCGCACACACACACACACACACACACACACACACAAGTATGTAATACATTAATCACTTGTACTGTAGTATAAACACTGTCTTTCACTCGGGGTCGATGGTCGACATTGAACTTTTAACCTAAACCCCAGCAGTCATATTGTGGGGAGCGCTTTCGCTGAGCTTATCGATCTGCTATTTTCCGCCAAAGCTTTCCCCACACTAGCATAGAGCCCTGGGGGACTCCGCTCAACCATAATGGTGTTTAAGTGGTTGCGGTCCTGCCCGGGGTTGGCCTGAGACTCGGCTCTGAAGTCAAGACTTCAAGACAAACAGGGCGAAAAGTAGGCTGAATACTTTCAGCTCCGCTCCAGACCAGCCCGACCCCCTCCCCCTCCAATCATGGACCCCAATCAAAACAGTGTGGTCCATGGTGGGTGTCAGTCAGTGGTGGACAGTAAAAGCACATTTACTTGAGTATCTGCACATCGCCGTTGTCGGGTGAAAACCTTGTATGTCCAAAACCGTTCGTTTAGCATTTATCATTTTAAAAATGATTTAAACTAGTGAAAACAGCCGATCTACAAGCGCACAACGCCTCGCACCGCGAGGCGTTGTGTGCTTGTAGATCTGCTGTTTTCACTACTTTTGTGCGACAGCCTTGTCTGATGAAGCAGGGCTTTACTTTGCGAAAGAACGTACAAATTTGAAACTTGGAGATACGAGGTTTCCACCCGACAACGACGATAATACTTGAGTTATCTTTTTTTCTTTCTTTTTCATTTTTACAGGCTACTACATTTTAAAAAAATGCATCGATAATAAATAAAAAATGTATTTTTTTATAAGCATAAAGCATGTACTTTTGAAAAAATGCAAGTAGCCTATTCCAACACATTAACTCAACACCAAATTTGACTGAGCAACTTTCACTTGTAGTTGACCGAGTATCAAGTGCTGGGGGTTGAGGCAGCCTACTTGGTCCACCACTGGTGTCAGTCAGTTCTTGTGGTCTCCCTGTCTGTCAGCCCCCCCCTCCCCCCCCCAACCCCCCCCCCCCCCCCCCCCCCCCACTGGATGTCAACAGCTGTCCAGATCTGGGGATAAGAAAATCAATTCGCCCCCCACCCCCCACCCCCCGAGTCAGAGCTCCCATGGACAAGCGGTTTATAGGAGTTCTGTTGAGACGAACGAGAAACAGGTTATGAGGTGGGGGGAGGAGGAGGGGGAAAGGAAAGGAAAGGAAAGGAAAGCAGGGTGGGGGGGATTGGTTAGGCTGAGAGGTGGAGGGGGGGGGCTAAAGGCGGCTTATGTTTCCTCCGCGAAAAATGAAGCCTGAAAGGCCTCTTTTGTCTGCCCGTGGCTCGGCGCTGAGGCATTAGGAGTGAAAGGTGTGGAAAAACGCTCCCGTACCGCCGTCTGACAGCTGTGGAGCCGGAGCTGATGGGACCGAGGAATGTTGTGACAGTTCAAAGAACTGTCCGCTCCGCTCTGGAGGGAAGGGGATTCAATGACTCCGCACATGCCTCGCGCGCACGCTATACGGATGGGACGATATGAACATTTCATATCCCGATTATCGTGACCAAAGAAATTGCGATTTACGATATTATCACGATAATCAAAATATCTCCAACATCCATTATCCTGGGGCGGAAATTTGCCAAAAAACATCCATTATCCTGGGGCGGAACATTTGCCAAAAAATAGCAGATCTACAAGCTCACAACGCGTCGCAACGCGACGCGTTGTGAGCTTGTAGATCGGCAATTTTTTTGGCAAAGGGATTTGGTAGAGAGTGAAAAAAGACTGTATGAAGTACGTGTATTATAAGTACCTTTTACCAATTATAGAGGGTTTAAAAGGTGAATTGATCCCAGTGCATGACGGAGGACGATATCACTATAAATGAAATCTCCACGATACGATTATTACAAGTGTTTTTTATCACGATAAACGATAATATCGCTTACCGTCCCATCCCTAGCATAGCGCACGCTCACGCACACACACACACGCACACGCACACACACACACACACACAGGCAGGGTTTCTCAGCTATTTTGTCTGAGGGGGGAGGGGTGGATCTGAAAAAAGGAACCATCTGCGATGATGAGAAACACACCTGGTTGTGTGTGTGGAGGCAAGAGGTGAGATGCAAGCCACGGTGGTTCTGCCTCAGCGAGCGCCCCCCCCCCGGAGAAAGGAAGGAAGAATGCCTGCTTCGCCTCCAGGCAATGAATGAGTGAGTGGGAGAACGCTAGTTGGATAATGTGTGTACACGTCCAGGTAAATACCGCCGGGTTTTGTTGTCGCCGTTGTTGTCTGCCTGAACAGAGTAGAGAAAGCGTGGCCTCCGAACCGACGTCCCCCCAGGGACACAGGGGTGTCGCACCAAATTCTGGGCCCCGGGTACAAGGATTCACTGCGGGCCCCCCATGAATCGGAACGCATTATTATGTATTATTTTGTGCTTTAACCATTGAAAAATAGCAGATATACAAGCTCACAGCGGGGCACCGAGTGCTGCGCTGCAAGCTTGTAGATCGGCTATTTTTTTTAAACTGTGAAAATTTGTGCAGGTCTTTGAATGTTTTTGACACGATTCAATAAATGTCTTCTAAATAGGTAAGAAAGACATCATAATATAAATTAACCCGATTATATTAAGCCTAAAATGATCCCATACATTTTTGGTTCCATAAAAGTTTTTTTTTTTTTTTTTTTTTTTTTTTAAACCTATGTTTCTATGTCAGTGTTAATTGCTCAAACCTTTTCATGTCAAGGACCTCCAAAATAATATGTATTTGACCACGGACCCCCATATCAAAATATTTAGTTCCAGGAACCCCCCAGAAGCAAAATTTGAGATCAAATGTTCGCTTAATAAATACATATATTCAAATATTTGCACACATTTTCACGACTTTTCAAAAATAGCAGATATACAAGCTTGCAGCGCGGGTGCTGTGAGCTTGTATGTCTGCTATTTTTCAATAGCTAAAGTATAAAATAATTAAGGCCCCCTCCACCTTGGGCCCTAGTAACTCAGTCCCACTTTCCCCCCTCCTTGTGACGCCCCTGCCCGGGGATGGCAGTACACAGAAGTGGAAGGAAAATACGAGCCGGGGGCCGGATGGGATGTGTGTGTGCACTGCACTCTCATGGTAATTGTTTAGGATATGAGGATAGGGAAGAGGCTTTTTATCAAATCGATTTCAGGAATCTCCCCGCGAGGCTTTCCAATTACATTCCCCGTGATCGATGAAGCACAATAGTCAAAGATATGCATTCACAACGGCCGGTGTAGTGTATAAGCACTGCTGGGATTCACCCCAGAGTGGCCATGAAGTGCCATTACGAACGCGGTACGAGTGTAGGCTGGTCAAGGGCAGCGCAGCGCGACAGTTCTATAAAATAATCGTTTCTTTTCATTAGTTGAATAATTGAGATGCGCTTTTTTGTATTCTTTTTTAAATATGAATTACCGGTATTATTTTTTTATTCGTTGCACTATGGACAGCCAATGTACCAGCTCAGGATGTGTGCGCTTGAACAACTTCTCGCCTATAATACATGCCCATAGTAGCGATAGATTATGAATTGATTATTTTGTCAATTAATAATCATAGGCCAGACATAATGAGAGAGGAGGAGGGGGAGATGAAGACGTCTCATCTCTTCCTTTCTAATTGATTTGTGACAATGACTAATTACAGCTGTCGGCAGGGGGGGGGGGGGGGGGGGGTCCACTTCTCTTGTCTACGCACGCCAATCATCTCAGCAGGAAGCTGCCCTGTGTGTGTGTGTGTGTGTGTGTGTGTGTGTGTGTATTTGTGCAAATGTATGTGTGTGTGTTATTTGGGAGTGTCTGTCTGTTGAGTCTGTTAATTGATGCGTGTATATGCATACGTTTGCGCGTGAGTGTGTGGTTTGGAGATAACTGGGTGGGAAGACACGATTGCCGTTATTGCTTCCTGTAATGGCAGATAAGTAGGCTGCCGATGCATCACTGGCACGCACATGCAAGTGTGTGTGTGTGTTTTAGGTACGTGTAGCGATTACTATTCTAACAGTTACTTTTTCGATTAATAACATACTCGAGCAGCACATTTGTTTTTATATACTGTATGTAGCCTGGTTCCAGACCATGAATCGCTAGCCACGCCCCTTTAAACATATGTTTTAGGCGATTCAGGGGTCTGGTGACTCTCTCATTGAGGAGGCTTTCCTCGGTTGAAAATAGCGCTCCTATTCATGGGTTCAATTTGTAGTCCTACAGCGGCCATATTGAGGACCAACACAGGTGTTCTGATTGATGTAGAACATTAATTCTATGCCAATCAGACAAGTGAAACACCTGTGTTGGTCCTCAACATGGCCGCTGTAGGACTACAAATTGAACCCATGAATTTTTTTGTTGGTTAGCAAGTAGCAAGCAACAGGCTAGCCAGCCACATAACAACACCAATAACAACTATGTCATCTGCTTTGCTACTGTTGTGATTGGTCAGGCGGTGAACCAATCACAGAAGACTGCCTCTTTGGCAAGGCCAATCCCAGAAACTGCTGCAGATGGAGGCGATTTCAGACTGAATAATGGAGTGAAACGAAATGTCAATTCAGGCTAGTATATTACAGTATGTTTTAAAAAACCTTGAGGCAGCTCCAGGGGGTCCCCAGTAAAATGTGTGAACAATTTGGAATATTTTCGAAACATTTTAAAAGCAGAATTTGTGTATGCATGGGGGGCGGTATCCTGGCTCAAGATATTTTCCAATGGGGTTCTGCGGGCAAATACTGTTCATATTCATTTGGGGGGTCCTTGACATGAAAATGTTTGAGAACCACTTCTCCTAATAGAATATGCAAGAATGAGAAGGAAGGAGGAATGGAGAGAGAGAGAGAGAGAGAGAGAGAGAGAGAGAGAGAAAGAGAAAGAGAGAGAGAGAGAGAGAGAGAGAGAGAGAGAGAGATACGCTGTAGCTTCGTTAGCTGGGCCGTTTAGCCCTGGGCTTCGATGGACTTAATGAAGAGCACACGCCACTCCGCACCCCCCAGGAATCATGGGAAATTACTGGCAGGATGTCGTGTGACCTACGGACATGCACATGCAAAGTAGGGACTCACACACACACACACACACCCAACACAAACTACACACTCCCGCTTACACGCAAATTAGACTTGCTCACACACACACACACACACACACACACACACACACACACACACACACACACACACACACACACACACACACACACACACACACACACACACACACACACACACACACACACACACACACACACACACACACACACACACACACACTAGTAGTCTAACTCCCCCTATAGAATACCTAATCTAAAGCATATTTCATTGTTATACCAGCACTGGGGTCAGTGAGCACACAGTGCGGTAAAAGGCATATGCCTCGGTGGGGGTGTGGGGGGAAGGGGGGGGTGGCTTAAGCACACGCTCGTTTGAACAATGGCCGCTATTAGCTAATGGGGATGTTCGCGGATGCTCAGCGCCTCGCCTAATTGGGCTAAAATGTCCGCTCAAATTAAATTCCATCCGGGCTGCAGAAGATAATGACATCGCCCCGCGAACATCCTTCTGGAAGGTCCACGGTCTGAGGAGGCTGTCAACCAAGCCCGGCTAGCGCTTTATCTGTGTAGAATTAAGGCGTGGCGGAGAGTGTGTCCGGGAACTAATGTGTGTGTATTGTGCGTGTGTGTGTGTATGTGTGTGATTGTACATGTATTACCTATAGTTGTGAGTGAGAACCAGATGATGCCCACAAGCATTGTAGAGTTTGAGAAACAGACATTGCAATTACAATATTGACATAAAAATTGAATATTGTTAAATATCGGTATTTTTTTTTCTTTTTTTTTTAGACAGCTGTTGGGTTTCAGCATTTCTGAGCCTGCATGAATGTAGCTAAAATGAGGCAAAAATGTCATAATGTGAGATAATGTGATGTTGTTACCTGACATCAGCTTTGCTGAAAAAAAGCCTGCATACTGAATATCGGTATCGGTTTGTATCGGAATAGTAAATGAAGACTTGGACAATATCAGAAAATCGGATAACGTCAAAAAAGCCAATATCGTACATCTCCTCATGTCCTCACCATTGTCCTAGTCCTCACGCGAAATGTTTTGTGGTAAAATTTTTTTTTAAGATTTGGAGGAGTCAGGCTTACAAGTAGGAAAAGATTCAGGTTGGGCTTAGAGGTGTGTGTGTGTGTGTGTGTGTGTGTGTGTGTGTGTGTGTGTGTGTGTGTGTGTGTGTGTTTTGTGTGTGTGTGTGTGTGTGTGTGTGTGTGTGTGTGTGTGTGTGTGTGTGTGTGTGTGTGTGTGTGTGTGTGTGTGTGTGTGTGTGTGTGTGCGTGCGTTACAGAAAGGAGGTAACAAGGTTTTCTATTATTCAAGGAGGGGAGGGCAGCTGAGGACGAGAGAGGCAGGGAGACCATTACAACCTCCTCTCTCTCTTACTCTCGCTCACTCTCTGTCCCTCTCTCAGCAGATAAGGACGGGCTTTGTATGCGTGTCCGTGTGTGTCTGTGTGTGTGTGCGCGTGTATAAATGCAGGTAAATGCGTGGCCTTGTGAGTTTGAGCATCTGCGTGTGCACGTGCGAGTGCACGTGCATAAGCCAATAAGCATCATGTGCGTGAAGAACTGCGATTGATATTATGTGCATTCACGCACGTACAGTATACATCTTCCATTCCCAGTCCGTTTACAATGCAGACTCTCCTCCCGTGGAAAGAAAGAGGGAGAGCCCGGTCGTTTTTTTCTTTTTTCTTCTTTTCTTTCTTCCCAGACACAGATCTGAGAGGACAGAAGGCGAAGCGGGCGGCGTGGCTCTCGAGGCGGCGCAGGAGATTAGGCAGCTCTGGCGTTTTTGAAACGTGAGCCGCTTTGTGACGGGGAATGCAAGATTGATAAGGACAGACTGACAGATGCCTGGCTGACTGACTGACAGCCGGGGAGGAGGGAGGGAGGGGGGGGGGGGGCTGGAAGACAGGTTGAGGAAGGGGAAAAAAACCCAAGGAGACGAGGAGAGAGAAAGAGAGAGAGAGAAAGCACGATGGAAGTCGAACGGAGGCTCCCCCGACTTTGGTCTGTTGACGAGGTCGGCACTGTCGCGCTCGTCCTGACTGACGGGCAGACAGGCAGGTTGAAGGGAAGACGGATAGACAGTAGGGATGGGACGATATGAAAATTTCATATCACGATTATTGTGACCAAAGAAATCGCGATTTACGATATTATAGCGATAATCAAAATTTCCCCAACATCCATTATCCAGGGGCGGAGCATTTGCCAAAAAAATAGCAGATCTACAATCTCACAACGAGATTGTAGATCGGCTATTTTTTGGCAAAGACATTTGATAGACAGTGAAAAAAGACTGTATTAAGTACGTATAGTATCTTATAGTTATCTATCTTATAGTATCGTAAGTACCTTTTACCAATTACAGCGGGTTTAAGTGGTATCGGATATGCAGCTCGTCAAATAAAAGGTGAATTGAACCCAGTGCATGACGGAGGACGATTTCACGATAAATTAAATATCCACGATACGATTATCGTGAGTGTTTTTTTATCACGATATACGATAATAACGTTTGTCGTCCCATCCCTAATAGACAGATAGACAGATAGACAGATAGACCAAGAGACAGAGAGACAGAGCAGAGCTGAACAGGAACAGAAAGGAAACGTGTCAGACTGGGTTTCAGCCAGTGGAAGCCGGAGTAAATCGTCGCTGTCGGGCAGAAACCTTGTTTGTCCAAAACCGTCACTATTCACTAAAACCCATTCGTTTATTTTTTCATAGCAAAAAGAGCTCCTCTAGAAGCTTGCGGCACGCTGCGATGAGACACGTCGTGAGCTTGCTTTGTAGATCGGCTATTTTTGCTACTTTTTCACACTACTGTACGAAGAGAGAAGAAATAAAATACAAAATAAAACAACATTTTGAGAGATATGAGGTTTCTGCCCAGCGACAACGAAATGAGACAGGGATCTGAGGGAGATCTAAGTCTTAATGCCGGGAGAGCTCAGGATGTGATCTGTACCCACAACACAATCAAACCAGAAAGCAATGGTCCGCCAAGAACAGAAAAAACTAAACAAAAAAAACAAAAAACAAAAACAAAAAGAGCAAAAATACAGCCCAACAAAAAGATGACATAATGTCCTTGGGTATAGCCACACAATGGCACTGAAATGCTGCTGATGGTGGTTCACTGTAAATTGCTCTGAGTGTTCCTCTTAAAGGAGAATTCCGGACTAGTTAATCTGATGTTATGATATCCCATCTCGAGTCTTCGGCAGCTTCGACCGCGAGCGGTGGGATTTTACGCTAAATCGCTTATTTGTACCGCTCGACAATTCCTTTTTCTTGTTTACATCTCTCCTTCATAATGGTGGAGAAGTATCCCCAGAGTTTTGTCAATAATGGGTTGCTGTAAAAAGGCGAACGGCCGCCAAATCCCACCCCCTCCGGTTAACACGCGCTAGAAATGGACTTTTTTCCCCTCACGCCTCTACGACTGGTTAATGGATGGAATAACATCAGATTACGGTAAAACAAGCACTCGTCCGGAATTCTCCTTTAATTCTGAAGGTGAGTATTGGACTGTATCGGTCGTTAAATGGTATAAAAACGCAATTAATGGTGAGTAGGTAGGTATGGAGGAAGGCACAGATACCATACAGTATGGTATGAAATCAACATCAACAAGAAGCTTTGTGTGAGGTATGTGTGCGTGTGTGCGTGTGTGTGTGTGTGTGTGTGTGCGTGTGCGTGTGTGTGCGTGCGTGTGTGTGTGTGTTGCTCCGTCTTCATTATGCTAGTGAAGTACGTACAGTTACAGGCAGGGTATAGTGTTACTCTTGCATGTAAAAACCCACAAGACTGCAAAACATTTGTCTCAAGGACACAAACACAGGTCAACATTCTCTCTTTTGTCCCGTGACATTTTACATAAGCAAGGTTTTTAAACCAACGGCAAATACTGTCGTTAGATTACCCTGTGTTGTTGCTTACAAGTCAATTTAGTTAGCTTACAAAATATCTTTTCTATACAGACTTTGCGTCCTTGGCGTACCTGGCGTCTGGAAGTTGATGCGTCTCATCTCCACGGGGTCGGTGGGGTGGTGCGGCGTGATGTCTGCGTTGTTCAGCAGACACTTGGCGCGAGGCTCCGACTCCTTTCTTTTACGGCTGGAAGAGATGGGGAGAAAAAAAACGAGACAGACATCATTAGCCAGCGATGTCGTGAACAGAATGGCGCAAGCATTCACTCACACACCCACACACCCACACACAGACATACATACACGTAAGCAACACCGCAGCTCTCGTATAAGGCAAAGAAACGTTGAGACGAGAACATTATTATGCTCCTTGTGAGTGCAAAGACCTGTGTTCAGATCCGACTCCTGCACATTGTCTAGCCTAAGGGCCAGGAACCATTTTGACATGTTTTTGTTTTCTTGATGTGCCGTAGTTAACCTTAAGTTTAATTATGACACCACATAAAAATAACTTTGATTACCCATATACATAACAACCTTTCTTTTTTTCCCCTTCTTTTGAAATCTTTGATACGGTATCATTTAGGATTAGACTCCTAAATGATAGCAATATCATAACCCCACCTATCTCCCAGACTCTGAATGAATGTAGAATCATGTGCGGGACTTATTTGCATACAGATATGAGGGGACCTAATTTAATTGACAAAATGTTTGTGTGCGCCAGTGATCACCCATGACCAAGGTCGCCCAACCCCTGGTCTAGCATGTCTCTCCTCTGCCCTTAGTTACTTGTCCCTCTACACTACACTATCCTACCCGAAATAAAGCATGAAAAAATAAGAAAACAAAAAGACTGCTCGGGCGAAAGCAAAATGGAAGAAGTGGGAAGTTGAGGAGGCATATCTAGTGTGCCAGCTTTCTCCTCCACCCCCCTCCTCCTCCACCCTCGGACTAATTAAAAGCATATTTTATGCTGAGACAGCTTATTTTCCGCTCCTGCTGTAAAAAAGAAAAAATGCAATAAAACAGCAGCTAAAGCCTTACCTGTCAGGTTTGCTGTTTCCACAAGCAAGCAATGAAGGAATCAAATAAATACACAAAGACAGACGGGAGAGAGAGGGGGAAAGAACACACCGCAACGGAGGTGGGGAGGGGGAGGGGGAGGGGGGAGGGAAGGGAGGGAGGGAGGGGGAGGCAAGAAGACACAGATCAATATAGAACAGTTTAAAATTCACAGGGGCTGCTTCTGAGCTCACACACACACAAGATAAAGCTCATCAGCATTTGGAGAGGGTGTGTGTGTGTGTGTGTGTGTGTGTGTGTGTGTGTGTGTGTGTGTGTGTGTGTGTGTGTGTGTGTGTGTGTGTGTGTGTGTGTGTGTGTGTGTATGTGTGTGTGTGTGTGTGTGTGTGTGTGTGTGTGTGTGTGTGTGTGTGTGTGTGTGTGTGTGTGTGTGTGTGTGTGTCTATTGAAGTAAATGCTAGCATGTGACTGTGTTTAAGTTGGTGTCTCTGTCTGTTTGTCTGTCTGTCTGTCTGTCACAGGCGTGTGACGAATGGCTAATGACATTCGCGATTAATGATCAATCCCTATTTTTAGGAATGTCATTATTATGTAAAAAGTTTCGAAGAAATCAGAATCGTGACGCATATTATCTCGAAATATAAAGCAATGGTTGGTCACTCGATTAGTTGATATCGATAGTTGTAGCCCTGTGTGTGTGTGTGTGTGCGTGCGTGTGAGTGTGCGTGTGTGTGTGTGCGTGCATGTGTGTGTGTGTGAGTCTCTGTTTGTGTATGTGTGCGGGGTTAGTAAGGGAACGTCAGGACCAAAGACAGGCCCGGGGAACACTGTCCACCAGGGAGAGATGGAGGGGAAAATGGAGAGAGTTGGGAGGAGAAAGAGAGAGAGAGAGAGAGAGAAAGAGGAGAGACAGACAGATCCAAGGAGAGATGTTACTCTCCCTAACCACTAAGACCAGCGCTACTACTGTATAAGGCAAGGTCACTCTGACAGGCCTGGCTCATCACCTGATAGCAGCAGCTTGTACACAACGCCAGTTAGAGAACCCACCAATCCGCTTGACCTCTAACTCCGCTACTCAACCCTACTGGGACTTGTAGTCTGAGAGGCTGACTAAAACTACAACTGACTGCAAAACAGAGAGAAGGAGACGATGTTATGTTTTACGATGTCTATAAGATAGCAGTGATGTCATTACGTGCGCATCCCGCATCAAAAACTCATTCAAGTCACCCAGGGACTCATTCATGTCATGGTCCTGGGGTCCCGGGGATGCGCCTCCATTGGAGTCCATGTTAAAATAATTTACCGGGTTGCGGTAAAAGAAAAACATTTTAAAATTCCACATACACCACCATTGTTCATGGGTGAAAGCATCCTACTTAACACAAATAAAATCCACGTAGAAAGTCTTAAACAGGCGATAGAAACATCAATGTTTTGATTCCACCGACGTCCGACGCCATTTTGCGCGCCCGAATTCATTAGGGGCACATGTTTTAGTAGTTTTAGTAGTTCAAAACAGTTCAAACATTAGCCAAATTGTAAAATAAATATAAGAAATAGGCAAACATTTTGAAAATAGCCGATCTACAAGCTCACAGCGCTCGAAAACATTGTATTGAGGACTCATAAAACTTTCCTGGGACCCATTTGAATGACCACCTGTGGGTCCCGGGACCCATTACATTGAAAACCTAGTAACATCACTGAGATAGGGCACTTTTATTCCCATATATGGGATCTCTGTATTTGTCTGTTTGGCTGTGTCGCTTTTATGCCCATATATGGACATTTCGGTATCTGTCTGTCCCTGTATAATATAATATGGAGATCCCTGATGTCACATGTAATACTGTATATGGCATCATAATTGTAGAAGAGTAAAAACACAATATTTACCTCTGAGGTGTAGTGGTATAAAGTATTGATTTGATTGTGCTATTTACTTAAGTACAATGCTTGAGCAAATATCATCTGTCGGGTGGAAACCTCATATGTCCAAAACTGTTACTTTTCAGGATTCAAATTCAAAACAAGCTTGAAACGGGGCACAAAACCTTTGATGCTGATGTGTGACGCTGTATTATGATCTGGAGTAATTCACAAAAAAACTAAAAAACTAAATATGGAGATAAGAGGTTTCTGCCGGACAACTGCACATTTACATGCAACAACTTTGTGATTTATTTTTTGACATTCATGCTAGACCACAGAAACACCAGCCAGAGCATGCTCACCATGCAGTTCCCCCATTAACATCCTAAATAAACTGTCACAATTTAAAAGTCTAAGTACAGCCAAATAATTCAAACTGTGAATATTTGACTGAAACAACCAAACTTAACAGTATTCACTCCACAGACAGTAGGAGACCATCTAAATTATCGATGGTACTGTTGAATGGCATCCCTATTTTTGGCATGTCATTATATTTTGTGCAAGACTAAGTAATTAAAGGTAGTGTAAGTGATATTCTTTGGTTAAAACACTTTTTTTTGTTTTTTTTTTTTTTGTTAAAAGGTTAGAGCACAATTTTGCAATAGTAATCTTTGTTCAGTGACAGGGGTCTCCCTGTCTCTCCAGCTCTTTAACTCTTTAACCGTTATGTACGTTAACGCCCCATTCTGGCGGGTTACTTTCGCCAATACGAACGCTTGTTCGTTCGCTCTTTTACCTTGTTTGAGCACTGTAAGATGATGAGGGGTGGCGCGGGTGTGTACAGTAAAAACAGCTCCCATAACCCTGCTCTCAAATCTCCACCACACATAAACAACAATGCATGGCTAAATCACTTCCTGGCTGTTTTCTGTGGACCTGATCTAGAAAATGTATTTCTATGCGCTGAGCGACGGGGCGAGGGAAGGGCCATTTGCACATTCATTCATTGCATGTGGCTGCCCCCTGCAGTCAGTTTGGCTCGATTACAGTTATGTCTGAGTGTTCCAAAATAATTAGTTTTAAAATAATGGATGGATAATGTTTTATAACATCGCAAAGGTAAGCTACTTTTAAGCTACTTTTGATGGCAGTGACACAAATAAATAAATAAAGCAGTAAAAGAGTTAATAAACACAAATGGGAGTACCCATTTATCAGCTTAAATGTTATAGTGTTCCAGTTCCAATTTATTCTGTTAATTTCTTTGTGTCATCATTTATCTTGCATGAGTTCTCTATCCTGATTGAATACATTTGCTATCCTGTTTACAACAGAGCTGGAGAGACAGGGATACCCCTGTAATTGAACAAATAGCAATGACTACTATCAAAACATAGAGCTATTTAATACTTATTTCAGCAAAGAAATATCACTTACCGTACCGTTAAGCGGTTAAGCCGAACCAGTGCATTCTTTTCATGTTTTGCAGTCCAAAAGACAAGTCCACTACAACAACTCTACATTTACAACACAACAATTAAAAACAAACTGCATTTCCCATAAGACAACTCACTTCTTGTAGAGGAGGATGGCGATGACGATGCAGATGATGAAGACCACGGCCAGGACGGGGCCAACCACCCATATGAGGCCGTCTCCGCCCGTCTCCACCGGCATGGGGTCCACCACCATCTCTGGGGTGATCACCGTGTCCGTGTACGGGCTGGTCGCAAACATTTTCTGAACACACACACAAATATGTTGTTTAACCCATTCAGAACGGGTACATATTATTTATTGTGTATCATTATTTTATGCTTTAACTATTGAAAAATAGCAGATATACAAGCTCACAGCGCGGCACAAGTGCCGCACTGCGAGCTTGTAGATCTGCTATTTTTGAAAAATCGTGAAAATTAGAATTTTGACCCGATTCTATCTTTTGAATCCTTCTAAGACTTTTTGAAAAACCTATGTTTCTATGTCAGCAATCTGGCCAGCCATCGTCAAAGAAAAGGTCCTTTTCACTTAGCTGGAGCTCAGTTAGTCTGTTCTTGAGAGACTACTATGTCAGTGGTTCTCAAACCTTTTCATGTGAAGGACCCCCAAAATGATATTTATTTGGCCACGGACCCCCATCTCAAAATATTTAGTTCCAGGGACCACACAGAAGCAAAATTTGAGTTACAAATGTTCGCTTTGAAAATATATATAGTCAAAGATTTGCACACATTTTCACGACTTTTTCAAAAATAGCAGATCTACAAGCTCGCTGCGCGGCACTCGGTGCCGCGCTGTGAGCTTGTATATCTGCTATTTTTCACTGGTTAAAGCATTCAATAATTCTAGACCTAAATGGGTTAAAAAAAAAGCTACCAGGCTGAATTCAAATTCAAAAGGCATCTTTTAAAAGGTGTTTTAGGTGTTTTAAAAGTGAAACACCCTTGTAAGTGGTTAATGAGACTAGTTGATAATAAAATAAATTATCAATTCAAAACACGCTTCTCTACCATTTGATTAATTGAAAAAAGGAATCGATAGAATTATTTAAATAAAGATATGTAGCCCTGTCTCAGGAATAAAGACACTTAGAGGATTGTTGAGCTGCATTTCTCTTACATCTAAAACTGTCAAAACAACAACAATATTTGGAATATTTGGTTACAGGCAAACACATAATTAGACAAATTTGCCCAGTGACCAGTTTGATCTGGAAATCTGCAACTGTTTATTACCTGCACTCTCGCTCTCTGCCTCTGCGTGTGATAAATCTATATTACCTTTACACCTCAAAATCATTGAGTCTGAAATTATTCATAATTAGTGACTGTCGATCTATGGTAATATATTCGACATGGGAGGCGTCAGTTTGCTGAAAAACAGCAATAATAAATGCAGGTTACGTTGATCCATGATTAAAATTATATTAGCCGGAGTTGTGAAAGTTTGCTCCAATTCCTGAAGGAGATATCCTACATCGATGCGAAGGTACAGCAGAAGACAGAGACAACAGTGAGGGAACACAGAGCTTTCAGAAGATTCAGTAAGGAAGCTTCATGTCTGCAAGACAGTCAGTACACCATTGAGGTTCCCTAAAATGTTTTACTTTTGTAGTGCAATTCAACAAGCTTGTAGCTCTGCTAGTTTTGAAACACTAGAGGTTCGGGCCGCTATGTGTGTCCCTCACACCTAACGTCGCACCGCTGATCCAACCGTTATGTCGGAATAGTGTCGGGGGCATTGTGCAGTCATACTGATGTGTGGCTGCGGGAAGATTCGTAGAAATAACACATATTTGTTTAAATAAATATACCGTATCTGGGATTTTTTTGAAATATCTGGTACAGGATTTGTTGAAAAATCCGGAATAACAATATTTTGTCTTCTCTTATGCACTAGACTAGACTAGTCTAGTCTAACAGTCCAGTGGACTGTTAGACTAGACTAGTCTAGTCTAACAGTCCAGTGGACTGTTTAGTCCAGTGTTTCTCAAATGGGGGTACGTGTACCCCTAGGGGTACGCAGAGGTACTACAGGGAGTACTTGAGAGAAAATGCAAACATTTATTTTACTGTTATGTTTAATGATAAAACATTGACAAATATATGTGAACGAGCTGCTCTGTATAAAGCCTTAAACCGAATTAAGCAAGAACTTTACTCTTACTGAATAGAAAATAGGCTTAAAAACTGGACTTTTGATGTCAGTATTTTCTAGTCAATATGTTGTTGTCGATTAAAGGGAGTACTTGGATTCAGCAATCAGGAGAAGGGGGTACTGAAGCCCAAAAAGTTTGAGAACCACTGGTTTAGTCCACTGAACTAAACAGCGCTGACCCAAGTAAACCCAAACCAGGTACAGAGCAGTAGACCTACTGTTATTGCAGCCAGTACAGGTAAAACAATTAAACACACAGTAATAGTATAGCACCAGGTGGAGGAGGGCCCATCCCTGTCTCTACTCTCTACTCACCCCGGCTGTGGCGTTGAGCTCGGCCAGCAGGAAGAAGACGTACTCCTGGCCGGCCTCCAGCGGCCTGTTCTCACAGATGCTGTGGCGGGTGTCCGTCCCCACCACAAAGCTGACCGGAAGCTGCCTGAAGCAGGCCGTGATGAAGGGCTTCTTCTGGTCCAGTTGGGCCAGCTGACGGCGAGAGCGCCGCTTGGGGGCCACCTCCCTCAACAGCTGATGGGAGGAGAACGGATTGGAGTACCAGGTTAGAACAGTGGTGGTTCTCAACCTTTTTTAGGCCACAACCCCCAAAAATAATCATATTTTAACTAGGGACCCCCCACCCCGATGAGCACTACGAGTTAAGGCATTATATTTCACAGTTCTATTGTGAAAATAGCCGATCTACATGCTCACAACGCCTCGTGTTGCGAGGCGTTGTGAGCATGTAGATCGGCTATTTTCACAATTTCTGCCTCTAATATTTTGCCAGTGTTTAATTTGTCATTTTAGAGGTATTAAAAAGTCCTTAAATTGTCAATTTGGGGACCCCCTGGGGGTCCCGACCCACAGGTTGAGAACCACTGGGTTAGAACACAAACACAATGTGGACGTCTGTTTTAAGTGTTCAAAGGACTATTTCTATTTTAACTGATGAAGGATTGTATTTGCCACTTAACAGTACAGTACTTATCGTTCCTACTTGATCATACTACAGCATCACACTAAAGTATCAAAAGTCGCAGATCTGACACGTTTCGAGCTTGTAGGTCTGCTACTTTTGCCATTTTTGAATTTGAATCCTAAAAGGTTAAAGCTTTGGGGGCGCCCGCTGGCCTGGTGGTCAAGGCGCATACCACATACTAGGCTATGATGCCTGCTGGCGTCGCCAGCAGGCATCCCAATCTGGACGACCTTTGCCACATGTCATTCCCCATCTCTCTCCCCATTTCCTGTCAGTCTACTGTCCTATCAATAAAGGCATAAAAAAAGCCCAAAAAACAAATCTTAAAAAAAAAAAAAAGTTAAAGCTTTGGACATGAGGTTTCCACCCGAGAGACGCGTAATAGAAGTTCAAGCAGCGAAAAGTTGGTCGGACTTGTTCTGCAGAACTGTGCCTCCGTATAATTATGATATAACAATTATTTTGCTGCTTGTACTTGTATAATGCAAGTGAGAAAAAAAAAAGAAAAACTTTTTAATTCATCACTTTAATTTGACATCCGATGCCCCTCTATCCATCCATCCGTCAATCTCAATAACCCCCAGAACATTATCTGCAATTAGATTCTAATCTCATAATCTTCCATAATTCCTCCAGTAAGATCTTGCTCAGAATTTGGTGTGCTTACACGTTTTTTTGTTAAGGTTGGAGTCAAATTGAATCACGTAACACAAACACTTCTATCGCTTCACTTTGATCATTCTGATTCTGCACAAAAAATACAGTACAGTCCAGAGTAATGCACGCACATCCCAAACAAACCGGTAGAGACAGCTCCTCTACCCAAATTCAACTTCCAACTCTTTCTGTCCCCCCGGGAGGACAATGTAAAACATTTAAACAGTACCGTAAGCCCCCAGTCACCACTGATAAGCCTGCACCTTTCACTATGAACTACAAAGGACCCAGAGAGAGAGAGAGAGAGAGAGAGAGAGAGAGAGAGAGAGAGACAGGCCCACTGAATACCTGGAGAAGGGCTACCACAGTCCAGACAACCCTAACCCTTACTACCAGTGGTGTGATATGGATTTTAGAAGTGTGGGTCCTCTAAATTCATGACGTCATGCGCGCACGTTGTTTTTATTGTTAATTAGTGTTTTTTTATTGTTAATTAGTGTGTGCATATGAGGCGCACGTGCGTGCAGCAAAATAAGTGTGGGCTCGCCGAGCCCACGCGAGCCCATGGCATCTCACCCCTGCATACTACTAAACACACCAGTGGTCATCTCGGATCCAAATATTGTACTTTTACTCCACTACGTTTATTTGAAAGCTTTAGTTACTAGTTTCTTAGCAGTTATAAATTATAATATTAAAAACATACATTTCCCACTTTAGCCTTATTTTATAACCTAGGCTATTTGAAAATAGCAGTTCTACAAGCTCACAACACGTTGCGTACATTTTGTACTTTTACTTTTGGTGCTTTAAGTACATCTTGATGCCAACACTTTTGTACTTTTACTCAATTCCGGACTTTTACTTGTAACAGAGTATTTCTACATTGCAGTATTGATACTTTAACTTAAGTAAAAAATGTGAGTACTTTTTCCACCACTGAAGTACACACACGCATGCACACACACACGCACACAAACGCAGAGCGGTGTGCACTGACTGAGTGGATTGAAGTGAGCGTGTGTAATCCCAAATCCAATAGGGAGTCCGGGCACCGAGCAGCTTCTCAAGGTGACCCTGAGAGGAGCTCTGGGAAGTGTACGACTTACAATGTAATTCTCTCCATTACATGCCAATTAGCATAGCCAGCCAGATCTACACCCAGAACTGTGGATGTGTGTGCTCTGGTGTGCAGCACTCTGAATGTCTCACTTAAAAGACCCCAGGCCCATTCTACGGATGACTTTTAAACCAGTAGTTCTAACAGATTTTCCAAAAAAAAAAAAAATCTAAAAAAAAAAAAATCTAAAATAGCAGATGTGTTGCGAGCTGCTATTTTATAAATAGCCAACGCACAAATCTATGCTTTCCTGGTTTTAATGTGTGGTAAATGTATCAATCAATACATCAACGTAGAAATATTCTGTTACAAGTAAAAGAAATATAGCTCAATCTTACCTCTTCCATGTCCATCTCGTCTGGGTTCTTCAGGTTCTTGACGCTCGTTGAGGTTCTCTTTAGTGGAACCACGACCACATACCAGTTCCTGAAATATAGTCATACAAATACATCTATCAATAATAGCAAAGAATACAGTAAGAATCTACCAAACACTTTCACCCTAACATCCCTATTTTGTGCATAGGCTTTTGGTCAAACTAATTGTCCATATTATCTGTAATTTCTCACACACAAAAAAAAATATATAGCTGATCTACATGCCCAAGCTTTAGATCAACTTTTTAAATATATGAATACAATTTTAATTTCTGTTTTTAGGCTTCATAAGTCTGACACATTTAATAACTTTACACTTTTTGTTTTAATCCGCACGATCAACATGAACTATTGTATTACACACATCAATAAAGTTAATTTGTATGGCGATGTTCCAGGTAGTTCAACCAGCCAGGGCAGAGAATGATATTTTGGGTTTGAATTGTGGCTGGAGATATGAGCTATGTGGTGCTTTTTTGTGAACACCAGTAATCACGATTCCCGTCTCGATCCGCTTCTACTGTCTAGCTAGCGAATCAGAAAAGCCTTTAGAAATGCTATTTCCGTACAATAACACCCTAACCCGTCCCTGGCTTTCATTAAGTACAACAATAGACTGTATCAGACTCTTGAGAGCTCAGTAATTGCAACAAGTGTAGTGGTTGTACTGCCGCATTCCGTGCTTGTTATTATATTACTGTGTGTTTGTCTTGTTCCATTGTGTTGTTGCTGCAGTGCTGCATCCAAAGCTAATTTCCTCACGAGTATAATAAAGCAAATCGTCACTGTCGGGCAGAAACCTCGTATCTCCGAGTTTCAGATGTGTATGTTTTTTGGTAAAGCAAAGCCCTGCTTCATCATACAAGAGCGTTGCACAAAACTTGTGAAAACAGCAGATCTACAAGCACACAACGCCTCGCAATGCGAGGCGTTGTGTGCTTGTAGATCGGCTGTTTTCACTAGTTTAGTATTCTTTTAGATGATATGTACAAAACGAACGGTTTCCACCCGACAACAACGAAATGTTGCATGTGTGCCAGTACTACTGGTCGCACAACACTTGTAATGCTGCATCCTGTGTATGAAATGTCCTATATGGATTATTATTTGTCTCTGTCAGGTGGAAACCTCACATGTACAAAACTGTTACTTTTCAGGATTCAAATAAAAAAATAGCAAAAGGTCGCCAAGCTCAAAACACGTCGCTTCGAGCCACGTTTCAAGCTTGTGGATCTGCTACTTTTGATACTGTTGTGTGACGTTGTAGTATGATCAAGTAGGGCATTAATTTACGAGAAGGAAAAAAAATACTTTTTAAAGGTTTAAAGGTTAAAATATGCAGATAAGAGGTTTCTTCCCAACAAAATGTTGAATGTGTTCCAGTATTACTCATACCCCACTTGTAAAGCTGCATTCTGTGTATGAAATGTCCAATATGGATTATTATTACTACTATACAACAACCACCTCGTTCACGAGACACATTTGTGGCACATACTAGAATGTGTTTCCAAGTGCTTTACGATATTGACAATATACGAAATTCCTTTTTTTTTTGGGCTTTGTGAATGACATTCAGAGAGCCTATCGCTGATGTGCAGCTGCTCAGGAACTGAACTCGTGTATGATTGAATGTCCTTGAGCTTTATGGGGTTGTATGCCGAGGAGGTGTTTGTTCAGTGTCTCTTCTTGAACAGGCATGAACACTTGATGTGATGTCTCCATCAACAGCAGGGGAATGGTATAGTTCCATGTTGTTACCATGGAGTGGAGAAAGCTCCTCTTAAGGCATCTGGGGCCCTATTTTCGCCAAGCTAAACCCCTAAACTGCCTCTTTTTTTTCTTTTTTTTTTTTTTTACAATTTTGATAGTTCAAATATCTGATCTACAAGCTCACTACATGTCGATGTAGATCGGCAATTTGAAGTGTTTTCAAATGTTTTGAAAATATAGGTTTTGGGGTTTAGGGTTTAGCATGGATGAAAATAGGGCCCATAGTGTCTTGCCTGTATGTATTACTTTCCTTCCAAAACAATTCATGCAATCAACTCACACTTGGCGAGAGTATTGCTAAGGGCCCCAGGAAGTGTATAGTGTAGAGTGGGAAGTCAACTGGATGAGCGGTTCTCCAGAGGCCGGCCCGATCTGTAAGTCGACCACGCGTTCCCAACAGCCCGAACGGTGGGCACAGCCCAAACGGCCACTGCACAAGATCTGTGGTCCTTAAACTTAATTAATTTCATTAATTCATAGACTCTGAGAGGGATCCATTCGGTTCCATTTGCACACTCTTAACACTTAACGAGCCAAACTCGTTCAGGGACGAGTTAAGAAAAACAATGCTCCTGAGCCAACATTATCTAACTCGTCCATGAACGAGATAAGCTTTCCACTGGAATCCACCAGATGGCGCTCCTGTGCAACCTATGAGTGAGGGTCCATGTGCTTATACATACTGTGAACACTAAACCACGTGATCCAAATTATTATGTTCCTGCGTGTCATCTCTAGGTCAAATAAACTAAACAACAAGTGTTGGGTCTTTTCTATAGGATCAGTAAGGTAAACAACACACTTGGCTGTGTTCTATAGGTCACTTCATGTAAACAAAAATCACACCACCTGGCCCTATAAATACTGCTCTCCGCCCACAACCTGGTTGTTGGGAGTAGGTTGGCTTTGAGAGACAGACAGAGAGAGTATATTGAGAGCTAGTGATAGATTTGAAATATTGATTGAGAGAGAGAGAGAGAGAGAGAGTGTTTTTGTGATTGACTGGTGACTGTTTGAGAGAGAGAGGAGAGAGAGAGATAACGTGAGCGTGTTTGGAGTGTGAGGTGAGAATTTGACTGGGAGTGTGTGTGTGTGTGTGTGTGTGTGTGTGTGTTAGCGTGTTTGAGAGAGTGTTTTTGTGATTGATTGACTGGTGACTGTTCGAGAGAGAGAGGAGAGAGAGAGATAACGTGAGCGTGTTTGGAGTGCGAGGTGATAATTTGACTGTGTGTGTGTGTGTGTGTTTGTGTGTGTGTGTGTGTGTGTGTGTGTGTGTGTGTGTGTTAGCGTGTGTTAGCGTGTTAGCGTGTTAGCTGGTGGTGGTGTGTTGGTGAAGGAGAGGAGAGGGAGAGATATTGTGTTTTTTTCGTCTGTCCTGTGTTCATTTGTCTGTTTTGTGTACTGTACGTTGTCTGTTCTTTTGTCTGTCTGTTGTCTGAAAAAAAAAAAAAAAAAAAAAAGTTGTCTGTTTAGTGTAACTGTACGTTACGTGGTGTCCGTTTTGTTCTGTGTGTTCTGTTTTGAGGGCGAGGAGGAGGGAGGGAGAAAGAGAGAGTAGTAGTCTAGTCAGTTTAGTTTGGGGCCATGCCACCTGTCCCCAAGAAACGTCGCGGGGGTCCCCAGCCTAGCAAGGGACAGCCCACACTCCTCCAAGTATTGAATAGACACCTAGCTGATGACATGACTGACGAGGAGGTAGAACCGGAGCCAGGCCTGCTTACCGGGCACGTAGCGCGCCGTAGT
Organism: Nannobrachium achirus; assembly: GCF_963921795.1. NCBI lineage: Eukaryota > Metazoa > Chordata > Actinopteri > Myctophiformes > Myctophidae > Nannobrachium > Nannobrachium achirus. The sequence continues at coordinate 44,413,258 of NC_137810.1, forward strand.
GGCAGGACGGCAAGCTTACCAGGACGTTATTGCCCCCTAAACCCCGATGATGATGGTGATGATACCGATGAAGATAGCGCTTATGGCGCTGGAGACTCGGAGTGGAACCCCACAGCCGGAGCGAAGCAGGCTCGTTGTGTGGGCGACATCGGTAAGAATTGAAACGTGAAATTACTTTTTTCTGGTGCCAACATGCACAAAACGTATTTTTTCCCCCTGGCACAGATAAATGATTATGGTGCTGCAGTCAAACCAACTTTCTAAAAAAGGATGTGTGAATATGTGACGCCACTGATAAAACACAATGTAATTTCACGTTTCAAGCGGTTGCTGCCGAAAGTCGAGGGGACGAAGATGGCGCCGAAAGTCGGGGGGACGAAGATCAGGCGCCATCTTCGTCCCCTCGACTTTCGGCAGCAACCGCTTACGTGAAATGGGCAGCAGTGTGCGCGAAGACACCAGTCATGTTGCCATACCTTAGCAACAGGCACGATGAAAAGTACATTTCTATTATTTCCCCCTGTAGCCATTACTAGCCAAGGTATGGCAGCTGCATACCCCTGCTGTACCCAGGCAGGGGTAAATGCAAACAGTCAAATAAAAGTCAAGGAAGCACAGAAAATGTCTTTGCTGCCTATACAATCAAATGTATTTTATAACATATCAGTCACTTGGATCCTAAGTAGGATTTTGTGTTCATCATTCATCTTTTCTTTATTTTTTTGTGCCAACATGCACAAAACGTACAGTTTTTTTTTCCTGGCACAGATAAATGATGATGATGCTGCTGCAGAAATGCAGTCAAACAAACTTCCTATAAAAGGAAACTCAACATCTATGCTGACTTGTTTCCATATGTGTCCTATATTCAATTCATAAAACAAGAAATAAAAACACTGCACAACAGGCATGTGCACACATAGACATCAAAGGGGCTGTAGCTGACTATCTGTATGTAAAAAAAGCGCCCTCCAGACCATGAATGCAGTTTTCACTATGGTGAAATAAATGTAAATGTCCCATGCCATACATGAAGGCAGCATTCAAGATAATTGCCTTGTCCAAACTCTCCTGAACTTGAATGTATTATTTTATGTTGAAATAATTGCCCTCTCTGTGCAATCCATGCCATTACGGCACATCTCAAATATTGACTTGATTATGCTTAGTTCAGTGTTGTATCACACACCAAAAATAGCAGACCTCCAAGCTCACAACGCTGTATGTAAAAAAAAAAACAAGTGCCCTCTCTCCAGACCATGAATGCAGTTTTCACTATGGTGAAAGAAATGAGAATGCTACTTTACACCCCTCTTTCCATGCCATACATGAAGGCAGCATTCAAGAGAATTGCCTTGTCCAAACTCTCCTGAACTTGAATGTATTATTTTATGTATTTTATGTTGAAAGAATTGCCCTCTCTGTGTAGAAATCCATGCCATTACGGCACATCTCAAGTATTGACTTGATTATGTTTAGTTCAGTGTGGTATCACACACCGAACAAAATAGCAGACCTCCAAGCTCACAACGCGTCACGCAGCGACACGTTGTGAGCTTGGAGGTCAGCTATTTTGAGCTTGGAGGTCTTCTATTTTCGCTGTGTGAGGTCTAATTGTGATATTTACACCAAAAGGCCCTTTTTGAAATCTAACATTCTCTGCACGTTCCTGCTGCCAAACTAAACATTTTCAGATTCTTCGTCCGACGAGGAGGAGGAGGAGAGAGGAGAGGAGCCTCGCCGGGCAAGACTTGAGTCTTCTTCAGGTATATAGATACAAATAACAGAAGCCATCTTGCATTGCACTAGATAAATCACATTTCTGTTGTTCAAATGTATGTATAATTTACATCAAAGTCATGGACCACACAGATGCATGCATGCCTGAGTATGATGCCTGGGTTGAATATATATTTTCCTAATTTATTTTCCCTTTGTCCCCTTATGTGATTACAGAGGATGATGAGATTTTCCTGACTCAGCAGGGAGGGGAAGCTCAGTCCAGGCATGCAGGTACGTACATACAGTAAATACAAAAACCATCTTGCATTGCAGTAGTCCACTCATGTAGTTTACATCATGCAGTTTTCAATTGGAAATATGACATTATGTGGTGTCATAATCATTCTAAATGTTGATATGCACACTGCCTATCAAGAAATGAAACGTGGCACTTCATTTCTTGTTGCCAGCCATCCTCAATCTATGTTTATTTACATGGTGGCACAGCAAGGCCTTAGTCAAGGTCAAAACTAAGACAACGCTTTTATTTTTATAAAATGAAAGACCACAAATAGGTTGCAGACCCAGTAGTGAGATACACATTTCTGTTTATGCAATGCTTATATAACTTTAGTCTATACCTCTTTACTATCAGTAGATGCATTGTAGGATAACTGAATTCAGTCACTCAGATGACAGCTAAATGCCTAAATAGTAAGTTGATTTGATGTGCATGATTTTTACAGACACACACTGATGTAGTTTACATTCTGTATATACTTTCTTCCTAAATGGGAAATTATTTGTGATTACAGAGGACGCAGAGGGGAGTGGAGTTGTCCCGGCTGACCAAGGGCCGTATCCGTCCAGCCATGCAGGTAAAAAAAAAAGCCATCTTCCACTGCAGTAGCCTAGGCAACATTAGGCACAGGTACCAACATTGGCACACTGGCAGAAGTGAGAGTTCACTCATGCAGTTTTCAATTGGAAATATGACATTATGTGGTGTCATAATCATTCTAAATGTTGATATGCACACTGCCTATCAAGAAATGAAACGTGGCACTTCATTTCTTGGTGCCAGCCATCCTCAATCTATGTTTATTTACATGGTGGCACAGCAAGGCCTTAGTCAAGGTCAAAACTAAGACAACGCTTTTATTTTTATAAAATGAAAGACCACAAATAGGTTGCAGACCCAGTAGTGAGATACACATTTCTGTTTATGCAATGCTTATATAACTTTAGTCTATACCTCTTTACTATCAGTAGATGCATTGTAGGATAACTGAATTCAGTCACTCAGATGACGGCTAAATGCCTAAATAGTAAGTTGATTTGATGTGCATGATTTTTACAGACACACACTGATGTAGTTTACATTCTGTATATACTTTCTTCCTAAATGGGAAATTATTTGTGATTACAGAGGACGCAGAGGGGAGTGGAGTTGTCCCGGCTGACCAAGGGCCGTATCCGTCCAGCCATGCAGGTAAAAAAAAAAGCCATCTTCCACTGCAGTAGCCTAGGCAACATTAGGCACAGGTACCAACATTGGCACACTGGCAGAAGTGAGAGTTCACTCATGCAGTTTTCAATTGGAAATATGACATTATGTGGTGTCATAATCATTCTAAATGTTGATATGCACACTGCCTATCAAGAAATGAAACGTGGCACTCAAGGTCAAAACTAAGACAACGCTTTTATTTTTATAAAATGAAAGACCACAAATAGGTTGCAGACCCAGTAGTGAGATACACATTTCTGTTTATGCAATGCTTATATAACTTTCATCATAAAGTCTATACCTCTTTACTATCAGTAGATGCATTGTAGGATAACTGCATTTGACATATGTGCTTATTCAGTCACTCAGATGACGGCTAAATGCCTAAATAGTACGTTGATTTGATGTGCATGATTTTTACAGACACACAACACTGATGGAGGAAAAGCCATACATTTTACTATTTCACTGGGACACTGATGGGATGAGGGACACTGAGATGGAGGGAGAGCCATGATTTTATTTCACTGGGGTTTCAGACACACTGACGGAGGACCAGCCAGGACCACCACCTTCTGCTGCTGCTGGCCCATCCGTTCACCGCAAGGCTAAGAAGAAAAGTGGTGAGAACCTTCCTTATTCTGGCTTTACTTGCAGCATGGCAAGGCCATAGAGGTCAAAATCATTTTGATATCTGTCAATGTAACTTCAGTTGAATCACTTACAGTTGAAGTCTACAGTGTACAACGTCTGTTCGCAAACAATAGCCGATCTACAAGCTCACAACATGTCACAATGGGATGTGGTGTGAACTTGTAGATCGGATATTGTACGTGAATGTTCTCTACCAGAATAGGGATGCAGAATAGGAACAGTCCAGTCTAATGATATTCACAAGTGTTGCTCATGACATAGACTGTATCTTAGGGGGAAATGTTTACATATGTACGTACAGTAATATGACATACAGTTCTAAAAAAAATAACAAAATTCAGGGGTGCCGTGGATGATTAGCATATTTACAGGGCTGCCCTGAGCCAAAATGTTTGAGAAATACACACACCACATGAATGAAAACAATATATATTATATATATATATTTTATGGTAAATGTTTTTCTATGATTTACAGTTGGTGGCAGGCGCAGAAGAACGGATGCTCCAGAGTGGGTTGATGAAGGCAGATGGAGCCCCAGGCAGTTTCCGTTCACTGGACTTCCGGGCCCTCGTGGGAGAGCAGCAGATCTCCTGTCAGACAACCCTGTAGACTATGCAGAGCTGTTCCTCGACGACGAGGTGCTTCAGCATATAGTAGAGCAGACCAATCTCTATGCTGACCAGTGCATCGAAGCACTGTCCGAAAAGCTGGCCACCGCGCTGCCTTTCTCAAGGGTCCGTGTTTGGAAGGAGGTGACAGTGGAGGAACTGAAGACATTCCTGGGCCTACAGTTTCTCACTGGCCTAGTGTGGAAACCAAGCCTCGAGAGCTACTGGGCAACAGATGAAGTGATAGCAACGCCCTACTTCAGCAAGACCATGCCACGCAACAGGTACCAGATCATATGGAGGTTTCTGCACTTCAGTGACAACATGGAGATCGATGCAAGTGACAGACTTCATAAAATCCGCCCCATCCTGGACATGCTGCTCAGAAAATTCAAGGAGGAGTATAAACCTCACCAAAACATCAGCATCGATGAGGGCACACTCCTATGGCGCGGGCGGCTGAAGTTCAGAGTATACAACCCAGCAAAACCCATCAAGTATGGCATAAAAAGCTACGTGCTGGCCGACTCCAAAAATGGTTACTGCTATGCCATGAAGCCCTACTGCGGCATCAAGAGTTCCCTGATGGACACAGTGAGCTTCCTGATAGAGGGCCTGGAGGGACAGGGCTATCGTGTCTTCCAGGACAATCTATACAACAGTGTTCAAATGTCGCAGCTCCTCCTCAGTCACAGCATCCACTCGTGCGGCACGCTTCGTCAGAACAGGGGAGAACCGCCATCCATCCGAGAAGCGCAGCTGTCTAACCTGAAAGTAGGGGAAACGGTGTCTCGCCACACTGATGATGTCATGGTCCTGGCCTGGAGGGACAAACGTATTGTCCGCATGATATCCACCTTCCACCAGGATGAGACGAAAACTGTTCAGGTGAGAAAGAAAGGGCCAGAAGATGAAAATGGCAACGTCACATGGAACACTGTCTCCATCACAAAGCCTCTCTGCGTGTGCGACTACAACGACTACATGTCGGGAGTTGATAGACTGGACCAACGGATTTCTTATTATCCCTGGACCAGAAAGACAATCAAGTGGTCCTCTAAATTTGTAGCCTACCTGATGCAGATCGCCCTCGCCAACGCCTTCATCCTCTTCAGGGCAAACAACGAAGAGGACAGGAGCTGCACGAACCTGAAGAAGTTCAACCTGCTGGTGGTGAAAGCCTGGACCAGACCGAGACCTGATGAGGCTGAGGAAGCAGCCGCTCAAGACCCACCTGATGCCCCACCAGATGCCCCAGCTGCACCTGCCCCCACCTGCCGCAGCAGGTCTGCCCCTGCCCCACCTGACCTCCTTGGCCCCACCCCTAGGGGTCCTCGCAACAGAGACCCTGAGAGCAGGTTTGATGTGGCCTTCTCAGGTCATGTGTTGGAGCTAATCAGACCCACCGCCCGTCAGCAGCAGCCATATCGTCCCTGCCACGTCTGCAGCCAACAGGGTGTCCGGAGGGAAACGCAGTTTGTCTGCCCAGGCTGCGGATATACAGCCTTGTGCTCCTTCCCCTGCTACTTCCTGTACCACCAGAGGTGAAGAGCTCTTTGTACACACACACAGACACACACACAGACACACAGACAGACACACGCACACACACACACGCTCCGGAGGGCGAAGAAACCATTTTCTATTATTTAGCACCTTTGAACATTGAACCTTGTGATTTATTTTTTCCTATTTATTTTGTTTATTTCTATTATCTAGCACCTTTGAACATTGAACCTTGTGATTTCTTTTTTCCTATTTATTTTGTTTATTTCATTATTATATGGTAGTGATAATGGTGATAATAATCTAGGTCATATATAATTTTTATAATATAACAAAACAAAAATATAACATACTGTATGGATGGATTATTGCCACTATTATCACTATTGATGTAATTGCTATTGTTGTTGGTAATGATATAACGGCGATATAAAATGTCACACCTTGGAGTGCTCTTGGTCAACTTGGCCAGTCAATCAACAAATTCATACATATGTGTGAGAGAAAGGATGCAGCTTTGAAGATAAAGCACCTTCTCTATTTTTTCTATTTATATTTTTGTGACGGGGGAAAATAAATAAATAAGTGTAATAAAAAAATGCAAGAACATTACCAGGGGTAGAGCCCAACAAGCTCGTTGCTTCTCAGGGACTTCTTCAGGGACTTGGGCAAGTTTGTATGCATATTTTTGTTACTTCTATTTTTTCAATGTATACTTGTACAATGCACCAAAGAACTGAACATAAACTGAACTGAACTGAACTGAATTCTAATGATATTTCTGACTCTTTTTTTCGAATGCATTTTTACTGTTTGACAGCTGAGAGAACTAGCTGTGATTCAACTATCCATAGTGGTTTTCTAATGAAAATTGTGGGTTTGGCAATATTTCACTAAAACACCTGGTGGAGGTGAATGCTAAATAGTAAAAGTGTCACATTTGTATTCAATAACAGTACTTCAGTAAATGTACTTACTTTCCATCACTAATTATTAGTAGGCAGGGGTTGGTGCCATGCCATGGGTCCAACATGACATTCTCTATAGAGTGCTTCAGTTACAGCCATCATGTTGTCATGATGCAGAATGAACACATGGGGGAGCCAAACCACCTCATTCTTGTTTACCAAGGCCTCTGTCTGTCTGTCAAGGCCAAATGACAAACAGAAGCTTTTACAGTATTTTTATAATGAAAGACAACAGTCTTAGTGAAGGGAAACTTGGTAACACCACAACACTGTGCTAGCTCTGAATGCCAATGGCCATTACAGGTACTCTGAGAGTGTACAAATGGAACCAAATGGACCCGTAAGGGTCCATTTGGTTCCATTTGTATACCACAAAGTCATTGGACATAAACCATAACCAGTGTTGTGTCATGATGCAGAATGAACTCTTTGGGGTGCCAAACCAGCTAGCTCATTCTAGTTGACAAGGCCCTTCTACCTGCAGGTCATAAGGTCAACAGACATCATTTTATTTTTAGAATGAAAGACAGCAGTCTTGGTGAAGGGAAACTTGGTAACACCACAACACTGTGCTAGCTCTGAATGGCCATTACAGGTACTCTGAGAGTGTACAAATGGAACCAAATGGACCCGTAAGGGTCCATTTGGTTCCATTTGTATACCACAACCTTGGACATAAACCATAACCAGTTTTGTGTCATGATGCAGAATTAACTCTTTGGGGTGCCAAACCAGCTAGCTCATTCTAGTTGACAAGGCCCTTCTACCTGCAGGTCATAAGGTCAACAGACATCATTTTATTTTTAGAATGAAAGACAGCAGTCCGGAGGTTTGTCTGAGATGTTTGTTGTGATATGCAGTTGAGCATTTGATGTTGGCCTGGCAATATTTCACAAATAAACCCCCTTTCTCTTCTCTTGAGAAGTGATGTGGGTCAGAAAATAATTTCTTTTGTGTCATAAATTCAAAATAGAACGTCTTATAAACGTACTTTTTTTGGGTAGAATAAGGAACACTTTCTCAGCAATTCCATTTTGATATCACATTTGGAAATATTCCTGGTTGAACTATTACTGTGGCACAAGTAATTACTGTGCCTGGGTAGCTCAGTCGGTAGAGCTCTTGCCTTTGTACCGCAAGGTCATGGGTTCGATTCCGGGCACCGCCAACTCAGCGTATGAGTAGCACAGCTTGGCAAGCTGTGCGGCAAGTACTGGGAGCTGATGGTAGGTGTGGCGCTCCACCTCAGCAGTCCATCTCCCAGGGGTCTAGCGCATTGTAACGGGGACAGACTCCCGCGTGTTACCGGCTGATACCGACAACAAGCCACTCCCGACCTACTTATATCAAAAACATGTGTGTATCTCTGAAATCCATTTCTGTGAAACAATATTATATGGAATATTGTACTTTGACGATGTGCACATCAAAATTTCAGGAAATAATGATGCAGCTGCCTAGTTTCTATAAAAAAATTATCATGACTCACAACATATTCTTTCATGGAGTTCCAGCCGAAACAATGCTGAAGGTTACCACAAAACAGAGCACTATTTTGATATATTTTTTTATAAATATGACTAATATGACTATATATGATGAATATTTTTTTACTTTTGTCTACTTCACAGTAAAGTAAACATCCTAAAGATACTTTTTCATATAGGCCATGTTGAGATAGAGGCAACAGTGACCGTTCTGTCGCATTGTCAAACATAAAAATGCGATTATCTCAGAACCTAGTTTGAAAGGGAAGATTTAGCGGATGATGCTCTCAATTCAACCGCAAAGGAATTCTACATGGAACCTTTTTTAGACTCAACGCTCGTCAACATGAAAGAATAAACCCTAAAGTTTATCCTGATGTGTTTGTTGTTCATATAGCACTTCATATAGCAAAGTTACAGCTGTTTCAAAATGAATGGGAGTGAATGGTGGCAGGGACCTTTTTCTGATTTGGAAGAAACCTTGGCGGCAAATGTGTTAAGAGTTAGAGACACCTCAAGCCAACCCTGAGTCAGGATGCTGATATTGTACATGTTGGCTCACTGGAAACTCTCTGCTACACCAGTGGGTCTTTTATGGGTCTGTAACTCAGAGAGTTATGGTGGTCCTTGAAATTAAGACATTTGAGCCTTCATTAGAATCATCGGTAACACCCGTGAAGGAAGTAAGGAAGGGGCCCAATTATTTTCCAATATGGCTGCTGTGCATAGGAGCCTTCTGACCAAAGCTCGACAAATAACGGTACACGCTGGACGGTCAGTCGCAGTTTCCCAGCAGCTAAAACGTTGCGTGGACGGACTACAACCGACAAACTCACTTTATGTCCTTGCTGTCGACGACCGGGGGGAAGGTCATGGTGAGCGAGGTCTCGGGGTCGCCGAAGATGTCCAGCTTGGGCTTCTTGGCCAGCAGGAAGGGCGCGGTCCTGGCCGAGACGCGGTGGCGCGGCCCGCCGTCCGCCACGCTCTCCTGGCACGTCACCCTGAACTCATAGCTGCTGTTGGCCCGCAGCCCCGTGATCAGCACCTTGGTCTGCCGCGCGTCCACGTCCATCTTCTGACGGCTGTACTCGATCTGTCAGGACGGAGGAGGGCAGTGGTGTCATTAAGCACTGTTTCCCCAAGCACTGGGTCGTGACCTATTATTGTGGGTCGCGGACACAGTTTAGGCCTAGAATTATTGAATGCTTTAACCAGTGAAAAATAGCAGATATACAAGCTGCGAGCTTGTAGATCTGCTATTTTTGAAAAAGTCGTGAAAATGTGTGCAAATCTTTGAATATGTATTTTTTTAAGCGAACGTTTGTAACTCAAATTTTGCTTCCGGGTGGGTCCCTGGAACGAACTATTTTGAGATGGGGGTCCGTGGCCAAATTCATATCATTTTGGGGGTCCTTCACATGAAACAGTTAATTTGAGCATCGCTGACATGGAAACATGGGTTTCTGGCATACATTTTCACAATTTTTCAAAAATAGCAGATCTACAAGCTCGCAGCGCGGCACTCGGTGCCGCGCTGTGAGCTTGTATATCTGCTATTTTTCAAGAGTTAACATTCATGGGGGGCCCGCAGTGAATCCTTGTACCCAGGGCCCAGAGTTTGGTGTGACGCCCCTGGTCGTGACCTATTATTGTGGGTCGCGGACACAGTTTTATGGGTCCCCTTAATTTTTTGTTTCCTACATTTTTTTAATTATTGTTTTCAAAACCTTTTCAAAAAACAAAATTTAATTCTTTTTTTCAGTAATTTCATGAAGAAATCAAAGAAGAATCTACGAAATTCCAATTCTAAATTAGAAAACAAATGTTTAGTAAGTAGTGAAAATAGCCAATCTACGAGCTCAGTTGTGAGAACGCACCGCGACGTGTTGTCAGCTTGTAGATCTGCTATTTTCAAACATTTTGTACTTTTACTTTTGGTACTTTAAGCACATTTTGATGCCAACATTTCATTTCATACTTTTACTCAAGTACATTTTGAATTCCGGACTTTTACTTTTTCCACCACTTGGATAATGCAATAGTGGGAGGAGGGAGTGCATTATAAAGAAGATTGGTTATTACTCTTGTCGAGATGAAAACCATTTATTACGATGATATTGCACTGTATTTGTATTTGTATGCTATGTGCTCCCTTGACAATCCACACAAGCATGACACACACACTCTGAGATCACCACTCCGTCCCCAGAAGCATAGCCTAGAGAAGTATAGAGTTATTACATTGATATGATAAAAACTCATTATAGGCAGAACCTACATTATACACAGACACTAAAGGAACATGATAGAATACGTATTAACCTGCTCTGAATGGCATGCTGACATAGTGAATACATACAGTACATGCTACTATATGCTGTGTGGGAGGCGGAGGGAGTCTGATCACTGAGGAGCCGTCAATGTGGCGGTACGGTAGATATCATGTCGAGCTTTACAGTTATAGTGAATGTCAGACAGGCCACAAAGACTAGACCGTTAGGATCATGGCCATACAGTATGTGATCGGGGGGCTGGATGACTTCTGTGTCTGCCTGAACTACCACAATGACCCATTTCATGGATGGGTTTGTAGATGATAAATGGGGGAGGTTGAATTTTAGATGGACGGCAAAATGGATGGATGGATGGATGGGTGGGTGGGTGGGTGGATGGATGGATGGATGGATGGATGGATACATGGATGAATGAGTGGACAGATTAGTAGGTGGGTGGAAACCAGGGGTTGGATGACATACAGTATGTGAAAGGTAAAAGGTGGAAATACTATTACTGTATGGATAGACAGATGCACAGTTAAACATAATATCGCCGTTGTCCGGTGGAAACCTTGTATGTCCAAAACCGTTTGTTTTTTCATTTATCATTTTAAAAGTAATTCAAACTAGTGAAAATAGCTGATCTACAAGCACACAACGCCCCGCGAGGCGTTGTGTGCTTGTAGATCGGCTATTTTCACTAGTCTTGTGCGACAGTCGCTATGATGAAGCAGGGCTTTACTTTACGAAAAAATTTACAAATGTGATACAAATGTGATACAAGGTTTCTTCCGGACAGTGACAATATGTATGATGCAATATTACTATTACTATTATCTATTGTTGTCAAACATTACTGTATTCTCGGTGAGAGAGGCTGACCAACATTTTGGAACTTGATTTTTTTAGAACAAGCAGAAAACTATCTATCGCATGATTCGCATCACATTGACAGCCCCGGAAGATTGTCAGTCCTTTGTACCGTTTGCTATGAGAATGTATAACGAGGCATGCATAGGGCAACGCTAATTGTCTCATTAGCATTATGCCGTGGTGTGCTATAACACCCACTCTGCAGTCATCTGGAACTTTCCTGTGGTTTGTGCAGATGTCATAATTATAGGCCTACCTCGCCGCTCTCACTTTCATGTTCTGCATCAGGCAGGAGGATTGTATAGGGTGTATAGATCTGTATATTGTACTTATAGAATATAATAATTCATAATTCTTGTGTACCTATTGTACTTCTTGGCCCTGCATCTGTATACTTTACTGCCGTCTCTAGTGGCTGAGTTTCCCCAGCTGGGATCAAGGTATCCATCTATATATACTGTATCTATCTGCTTGTGACAGAGATGGAATGTGACTTTTGATGTGTGTGCAGAGGTGGAAAAAGTAATCACGTCCATGTTTCAGCATCACTCACCGTGCATTTGTAGGGAGACCTGCTGTCTGTGAACTTCCACGCCAGAGCCACCGTGGTCTTCGTCGCCCACTTGACTGTGAAATTCTTTGGAACGTCTGTTTTTTGGAGGGCGTACGGACACAAGCGAGAACAGAGAAGAAAAGGAAAAAAAAAAGGTAAAAAGTTTTCCGTTAGTGAGCGGAAGAGATGGAGAGACAAAGAGAGAAGAAGAGAAGGAGCAGTTCCTGCAACGTTTCCACTGGAATCAAACGTGAGCGAGCGGTGAGCTGTGATAGGCAGTGAGAACGGGCAACGCCATTGGTTAAGACACATATAGCACGGAAGACTCATGGAACGACAAATAAACCACGTGGCACAAAGGGAGCCCCGCCGACTAGTCAACGCCGGCAGTGCCAACCCATGTCTCAGTGCCAACCAACATCTAAAAAACACAGGGAGGCGCAGATATGGGGATCAGGAACCCGACACACAAGCGGTCTCGCCAACCAACCCACCCATCCCTCCCCTCCCCGTGTCAGGACAGAGTCTGGGTTGGCACTGCCAACGCACCACTTGCCTGGCGGGCACAGAGACAGCATGCGGACAGCCCCTTTGAGCGGCGCTTCTTGGGGGGGGAAGGGGAGGGGAGGAAGGAGATGCCATGCCACAAACTGTCCCGTCACAGGACGAGGTGGGGGAGGGGGGGAGAGTTAAGGAAGGAACGACTTCTCAAAAAAACTAAACAAAAAATAAAATAAACAAATCAACTGAAGGAGTGACCTCTGCTCTCTCTCTGTTCTCCTAGGATTCTCTACGAGGACGTGCTCTTGGCGTGGACCTGAGTCGCCGCCGCGGTCCTACCTTGGTTTAGGAAAACTGGGGATGTGAGACTTGTGACATTGGCAGTGTGCGTGTGCTCAGCAAAAAAGGGCTGCAAAGGATGACTGACAGGAGTGACTGACCAACCGGGCACTTACCTTGAAGTCTGGGGCTCCTCCCTCTCTTTTCAAACTGACTGACTGACTGTGACTTACTGACTGGGTTTTGTTACCTTGATTGGGTTAGTGAAGTGAGTTTCCCCCGCAAACATGTTTAATTACTTTTTTTTTGTTTGTTTTCTTGTGGAGAGGTGAAGGTGCTTGGAGGAGGGTGGAGGGCGGCTTTCATTTTTGTGCTGTTGATTATTAATCGTTATTATCATTGTTATTTTGTTAGGTTATTTCCACCACAACCACCCCCCTTCCCAGGGTTTCAGGAGAGAAACAGGCAAGCCCTACCTGTCGGGTCAAAGGCCACCGTCCGATACTGGATCGGCGGGCTGTAGGGACCTGGACCTACACTGGTGTGCGCGCGTATTTTCACGTCGTACGCCGAGTCAGGCTTGAGGCTGTTGAGCATGTAGCTGGACAGTCCGGGGGGCAGGCGGAGCTCCCGCGGCGCCCCCGCGGCGCTCGCCTCCTTGTACGCCAGCGTGTACTCGGTGATGGCCCCGTTGCGCTCCGCCAGGACGGGAGGGGACCAGGACAGCTGCACCGAGCAGCAGGTGACGTTGGAGCCCTCGTTGATCTGCGGGTAGCCGCCCGGCGTGTTCTCGGGCACGAGGAGCTCCACCGTGGCCTCGTCCCCGAAGCCCCCCCTGCTCTTGGCGGAGATCCTGAAGACGTAGGTGGCGCCGCTGTGGACGTTGTCCACGGAGTAGTGGCGCTCCTGCGGGGCGAACTCCAGCGTGGCCGGCGGGAACACGTCCCGGCGGCCAAACTGGAGCCGGTAGCCGTGCAGGTCCATGCCGGCGGCCAGGTCGGGGGGGTCCCAGCGGACCACCGCCGACGTCTCCGAGTCCTGGGCCACCGACAGGTATGGAGGTCCGGGCACTGTGGAGGGAGGAGGGCAGATCATTAGTTAGTGTGGTTGCCTAGAGGGCAACTCACTATAGTTCTAGTCTAACTTTCTTATTATTTTCCTGGATAAACAATCCAGACTATAAATAGTAAGACCAATAGTATTCCCCGAAAAGCTAAGATTTTCATGAAAAATTATATGATTTTACTAAGTAATTTCATTAATAAATAAAAGCAAAATCGAAGAATTTCAATAAATTTGAAAACAAATGTTTAAAAGGTAGTGAAAACAGCCGATATACGTTGTGAGCTTGTAGATCCGCCGTTTTCACAGGTTTGGCTCCTGCGCAAACGTCTAATTTCTCGAGCTAAAAAGTTTGGAAACCACTGTTCTAGATTGTTATCGGTCAACGACAGACACAAGGCCACCTGGTTATATTTCTTTGGCAAAAGGTGCTGTAGCGCGGCCAGACATATCGATAAGTAATAACAAGCCGAGAAGAAAGAGAATAAAAAAATTGAGAGAGGGCGATCGGGATTCATTGTGAAAAAAAAAACATGAATGCTCCGCTGACGGCCAAGAGCACTCGGTTATAGAAAAATAAATTGCCCCCTGTAATTCCATGTTTACTTCCACAAAAACAAGCCGCCTTTCAAAACACGGCGAGCAACAGGACTGTAATAAGAAATGAGCAACACGCTCGCCACAAAGCACAGGGAAGCGCTAGCTGGATACAAATCAGGATAACAGCCTCTTCAGCACCCCCAGGTGATTGCTGTGCCCATTACAGTGTCACAACACAAACACAGACGTCCCCACAAACAAATACAAAAAAATATATCGTCGTTGTCGGGTGAAAACATTGTATGTCCAAAACAGTTTGTTTTGTATTTATCATTTTTAAAATGATTTGTTCGAGGCGTTGTGTGCTTGTAGAGCTGCTGTTTTCACTACTTTT
>NC_137810.1:44433193-44538193 GCF_963921795.1 Nannobrachium achirus
CTAATTTCTTTCACAAAACGGTCTGCACATACGACTAAGCAGATGGGATTACTAGCCTGTGATTTAACACACGAAACGAGCACATTTCGCCATGGTAATTATTCTGGCGACGCTAGAAGTTTAACAACACAGTTTCAACATGTTGGCAGCTGTAATAACACGTCTCACGTTGAAAATCGACACAGCACAAGTCACACCAGACATGTTGAGAATCACAGACGATGGGCCAATAGGGCAGAAGCACCAAGGTGAACTCGAACCCCTAGACCAAGGGTCTTCAACAGGGGGTCTGGGACCCCTTACTACAGGGGGTCCTCCAAATCTTTGAGTGATAGAAACTTTTTTCTCCATTTTTATATTAACCACTTGAACCCTAGCGTCCATATTCTGAGAACTTTAGCCAAAAATAGCCGATCTACAAGCTGTGCTTGTAGATCGGCTATTTTTGTCAAAGAGCTTTGGTGTAGAGGGGAAAAGAGCAGACTAAGGACAGAGTGAAAGGTCAAGTTTATTAAGTATTGACAGTTCAAGTGGTTAAATATCTGAAAACACAAATTGACATGAATCCAAAATACACTGATGATTGCGCTGTCAAATGATGAAACTATATGGAATCTACGAAAAGGTTGTGGGTGTCCCCGACTCCCTGCTTCATCTCTCTCTCAGCTAAGGGGTCCTTGGCCTGAAAACGTTGAAGACCCCTGCCCTAGACTCTGAGATGGTGGACAGGTACAGTACTTTATCTGTGCGCCACCCGAACCGAACGAGCCGTCTAGCTACGGTTTGTAACAATCTCTAGTGGCCCTTCCCTGCCACCACACACAAACATTTCTGTTCACACTTCTTTTTGTTCTCCTTTCCGCTCTTCTCTACCTTTATTCTTTATTCCTTCTCTGTATTTCCCCCTCGTCCTCCATTCATCCAGGGCCCACGGCAAAAGTCATTTTCCCACACTTCAGTGACAGAAAAGGAAAGGCTTCCCCCGTTGAGGGACAGCTGGGGAGAGGGAGACGGGCACATCAGTCAGCAAGCGCTGACAGCCCTGATCCTCTGTCACATCTGTCACAGCAGGGTGGCACGTGGTGTTGTGTGTGTGCGTGTGCGTGTGCGTGCGTGCGTGTGTGTGTGCGTGTGTGTGTGTGTGTGTGTGTGTGTGTGTGTGTGTGTGTGTGTGTGTCCAGGTGTGAGTTGTTTGTGGGCATGGATGGATGATGGATGTGGCAGTGGTTGTACTATTAGGATACTAGTGGCAAGGCAAAATGTCCATACAAGATTGTGGTATTTGAGAAATAAGACATTGTGAGGACCATTTTCTGTGTCCTCAGAGAGAATTGTTTTAAACAATGTTTAGAGTTAGGCTTATAAAGATTCATCAGGTTGGGGTTAGGTTTTTTTTATTATTATTATCATAATTTTTTGACAATTATTTGGGGGCCCACTTGGCCCACCAGGGCCGGGCCCCCAGGTTGAGAACTAATCTATTCTATTCTTTGGACCATCTGAGATTCTTAGCCCATCCGATGCAGCAGACTAAAGCAGACCAGCACAGATGAGAGAACATCAGCAGTATTTATAAAAGGATTCTAGGATTTGATCTCTTCCAAGCCTCCGCTTCCGTCAGTGGTGTAAAGTACATTTACGCATAATTTGAGGTACTTTTAATTTAATTTAGTCTTTTCATTGTTTTTACATTTTATTTTTCTACTACTACTTCGGCTATAAAATTGTGACAAATTTTGAAATATTTAAGTACTTTTACTTTGGTACCTAAAGTTTATTTTGAAGTACTTTTGTACTTTCACTCAAAAACAATGTTGAATACTGGTCTTCTACTTCAGAGTATGTTTGAGTGGTGCTAACCGCTCATACATCAGGCATTGTGTGAATGTAAGTCCATCCTCAAAGCTGGGCATTGGCCAAGCTTCGCAGGGAGTTTAATGAAATAAACTAATAAAAGGCACCGCTCATTTCACCCTTCTTTTTTTAAATATTGTGGTATTCCTACTTTTACTTAAAAAAGTCCTTCCCCCTTCCTCTGTTTTTTACATTTCTTTCTCTCCAGCTAACCTGTGTGATTCAGGTCTGGGCCACCAAGCCCCTTAGGATCAACTCAGACTCAGGTGCTGTGTTTATGCTGTCACACACATCCTCCATGGTTACCACAGAGACTGAAATGGATAAAGACTAAAGTGCGCAGGGAAGAACCAACAGACACTCTGCCCCCTCCACCTCCCAGCGGGGAGACGTCAGCTGTCAAAGTTTGCAAGACAAATTCTTCCAAAAACACACACACACACACACACACACACACACACACACACACACACACACACACACACACACACACACACACAGACACACACAGACACACACACACACACACACACACACACACACACACACACACAAATACCACAGCACACACAAATACCACTGTATTTTCTTGATCTCTAAAAAAAAAATACAATCGGTGTGACGTGATAAATGCTGCAGGCTAATATTAATTTCAACATCTTTGAGCCACTTTGTCTAAGGCTGTGGATCCAACATCGACTGATGACAGTGCTGTCAAACAAGTCTATAAATCTACCTATGAAATTGATTAAAATCTCCCAACACAGTTTTATACAAGATGTAGCGGGGGTCCCTGCTTCATCTGTCTCTCAGCTAAGGGGTCCTTGGCCTGAAAACGTTGAAGACCCCTGCGCTAAAGGTAGGTACTGACCTGCCCCCTTGGTCACCACCAGCTTGGGTTTGCTGCGGGCTCCGTCACCCTTGGTGGTGTACGCTGCCACCGTGATGGAGTAGGTGGTGTCTGGCTTGAGCCCTCCAATGATCATTTCCTGTAGCAGACAGGAAGCAGGGAGGAAACATGGGGAAGAAGAAAAACAAAAAGAAAGTGTCAAAACAGGACTTAAAGAGAACGCTTTAACTTTTACTAAAGCCACTTACTTTAATGTAACCTCCCCATCAAGGTCAAAGCATCCCCTCGTCCTTCTCTGTTAATTTATACAAGCAGCATGCTTTTAAAATTCAACATTACCCTTTCACGTTATTGGACAGCATTCCATTAAGTTATGATAAATCCTCAAGAGATGACAAGACAGTATTGGGGGGGGGGGAGTGAGGGGGCGGTGTGCAGGCTGAGTAAATGTAAGCTTGATTTATACTTAAGAGTTTCGCGCGCCAAAGATAGCCGATCTGCAAGCTCACGACGCGCTGCAGCCGTGACGCGTCGTGAGCTTGCAGATCGCCTAAGCGTAAATCAGGCTTAAATGCAAAGTGGCCTCCTCTCTCGCTCACTGAGTCGCTCGCCAAGCTGACGAATTAACTGATGGATGCCGGCTTCCGTGTGAGACCTCGTTGGGACATTAACTTTGCCTGGAGTCCACTTTCTAAAAGTGGAAGAAGCTCCGGATCAATTCTAATGAATCTTTCAAGAGGAGCATCCTCTAAATGATTTTTCTTTTTTTACAGGCTAGTCGGCATTAGCGGTGGGAGAGGTCAATGACGGTAGCTGAGCTTTAAGTGCCATCTCGGGTGGGATTCATGTCATGTGGGTGCACGTGGGTTTTGGGACGTGCGTGTGGTGTGTGTGTGTGTGTGTGTGTGTGTTGTGTGGGTGGGGGACACAAGCAAACCAGCAAATGACATTTACTGAGGTTTAAAGGTGTGAGTTATAGTCAGAGGTGTACCGACCAAGGCAGCCATTTGAGGTTTTATGGTTCTTTGACTGAGCTGCTGGACAAATGTCGAACTAGTGGCTTAAGCTATAGAACAAAAAGAGATGCAAATGTCTTTTGAAGTGATGTCATTGAAGTAAATCACAATCTAAAGCCCAGGCCACGCCAGTGATTCACAATTGCAACATGCAACTACTGGCAACAGAATTGGTCAAACTGCGGCGATCTGCAACGGGGCAATTCAGACCCAATTTCTTGTACTGCTACGGTTTCATTGCATCGCAAATCATTGGTGTGGACTGGCCTTTAAGAACCACAAATACGTAGCAAAAATCAAATTAAAAAGTGCACCACAGCAAAATAAAAAATACAAATGTTCACGTCACAGCACAAGACAAGCAGACACACCACAGCAATACACACACTTCACGCGCACACCCAGGTACACACACACACACACACACACAGCACATGTAGCGTTAAGCATTCCAGAACAGCAGGGTAAGTGGATATTGCATCAGCCGGCATTTTGTAGCAGGGTGCACGTAGGCAGCAGCATTAAGCATTAGCAATTACAGTACAGAAGTCTGTGTCCTTGGCGATGGTGATGTGCACATCACTAGTGGAGCAGCAGAATTGTTTAACCTCAGAGCTGCGAGCAGAGGGACCTCTGAACCCATCGGTTATCCACACTTGTCCATCAAATGGAGTGGGGAAGGGTAGGATGTAAGCTCAGTAGAGCTGGCTTGATGCAATACCCACTCTCATAGATCCCCAACCCCCCCGCCGCTACGCAAAAGCACTCAGGTGAAAACTCAGTACTCACATATTCAGCCGTATCGTCCGTTTCCCACTGCCACCCGCCCCCCGCCAAAGAGCAGAGGAGCAGAGCGCAGCAGGAGAGAGCGTTTTGGTTTTAGGAGAAGGAAAAAGAAGAGAGAAGGGAAGAAACAGCAGTGTGAGAGAGGGAGTATTAAAAAAAAGAAGACAGGAGAGAGGCCCGTCGCGGTAGGGGAGGCGAGAGAGCGCCGAGGCGCCATCGGAAGCAGGTCACAAAGTCACGCGTCGACTGACATTTTGCTCTCATGGCCGCTAAGAGTCAAATGGTCGCCGTGCGTTGAATACAGTCAAGTTTGTGTTGAGAAGCAGCTTGGAGCTTATGTTAAGGGAATAGCTATGATGAAGGCCAGGTGTAGAGATTAACTGAGGGGAATAAGTGGTTGTGTCCACATACTGGAGAACGCCTTTTGATTTGGCAGCGGCAGTCTTCCATGTATTTCCATGGTATAGACGCGCTGGTGCGCTCATCTTCCCAGCGCTTTAACGCTCCAGACGCTCTGCATTTTTTCCTTTTTTTCTTTTTGGTGCAGCTAGCCAGAAACTTTTGGAATGGGCTAATATTAGTGTTAATAATGCAGACGACAGGACATTCAGGAGCAGTGAGCACCTGAATGGTTGGGAAGATGACTACGCACATTATATCCAAAGCGCTCCTCAGCTCAAAAGGCGCTCTCTGTGGACCACGCACAACCTCTCAAGTCTGTGTTTACTTATCAGCTAGTTTTGTTTGCAGGCACTGTAACTCAGTGGTTCTCAAAGTGGGGTCCAGCTAAAATGAGGACCAGTTTTAAACCCCAATGTATAGGCCTGTATATTGTTTTAAATAGTTGTTATCATGTTTGAAAGTTCTTGCCTATAATGACATGGTCAACACACTGTATGGATGCCAGTCGTCAGTGCTTACAGTATCTCAATGAGAGAATGTGTGCGAATGACACTTCATACCATAGAATAGGAATCACTCTCTCCACTGTTATCCCTCCACCTCCACTCTACAGTATATAGACAGTTGATTTATGTACTAAATCTAATCTAACAACAAATTATCTTCTCTTATGGCACTCCCACTGGTACTAAATCTTTTTCAAGTGGGAGTCTCTGGATTAAATCACTGCATTTAGCTTTTGGGGTCCTTGATAGGAACACGTTTGAGAACCACTGGTGTACTGTAGCATCAACTCCACATCATAGGAGCTTTTAAAGCAAAACTCTAGCGAGACCACAGCCATGGACAGCTGACGTCTAAACTCTTAACGCAACACATACATAGGAGTGCAATAACATCATACTCTTAGAACGCAGCTCTTGACCTACTGTATCATGTATTCTATTTCGGTGACATTTAATTACCTTGTGCTTGCTCATGTACGTTTAGAGGCACATTTCTTTGCCTAGCGCTTATGCATCATAATTCCAGGGACATGGGAATATTCGCTACATCTATTGTCTGGGTTGCTGACCCTTGCACTTCTTCTGATTGCTTGCATATGATGTTGCTGCCGATGTAGGAATTTAAGCTTGTTTTGCTGCTTGTGCTCAATTTCTAAGTCGCTCGGGATAATAACTGAATAGCTGAATGCCTAAACTCTAAGTAAATGCGACATGGGTGGCGCTCCGTTCCATTCGCCCACAACAGACCATTATCATGTGCAGGAAATACAGCACACTGCGGTTCATTTCAGCCATGAATGTGTCTGTCGCATTGCGCACTGATGTTTTCCTTTCATTTTCCTTCTTCTTTTTGTTTTGCGTTCTGTTTGCCCCTTATTTCCTTCAAGGCTGAAATTTCCATGTGGATGATTGCTGGTGCACAGAAAAGGAGAACACACTTTGGCTGTGTTCCTCTGATATTGTGTTGACAGAGGTTTTGTCAGAGGAAAGTGGGGGGAGTCCATTGTACCGGCTTCTATTGTGATTCTAGCTGTCAGAGGAGGCAAGATTCTTTTTTTGTGTGTGTGTGAAATGCCTTCATACCAATTTCACTACTCCCCCTGGATGCAGAATACTATAATCAGCATTTATTTATTTTTTCTCTTCTTTTTTTTTCTTTTTAGTCTTTGTGCTTGATACCAAGCAGTACAATCAAGCATTTGGTGGCAGAGGTTGCCATGATGCCAGAGCCTCCACACTCCTAATAAAAGGCAGGCGGGGAGGACAACAGAAAGGGGCCAGAGTGAACAGTTTTGATTACAGCTCTTGTTGTGGTCCGAGGGAAGAGAAGATTGCAGTGTTATGAAATGAAATCCAACTGGGGGAAAACATCCATATTGCCTCCCAAGCTCCCATAACTTTCAGACATATTTTGCGGCCCCTGATGAAGCAAGTGTGCATTTGCAGTTTGCATGTGAGCAAAGGATAGTTTGTACAATTACCTTTTTCCATTTGTGCGTCGGTAAGGCTGTTGTTAAGTCTCTGGCATTGTGGTTCGATAAAACTCACATTTTGAGACGGTTAATCTAATAAATGTACTAGTGCAATCATCCTACCATCCTTCATGTATTTATATGTATTTATTTATTTCATGGCTACGCAGTGCTTTGGTTTCCCTTCAGAGGATGAATAAAGTGTATCTAATTTCATTTAATCTAACTGGCCATGCATGTCACTGACATGGCTATAGTATACAGTATGTCCATTGTCGGTTCACATTCACAGTTTGGGCCAAATATTGTCATTCTAATGGCTTTAGTTTTTACATTTTGCATGTTTATATTTTCTGTCGGAGCTGGACGTTAACCAGCATTTTTGATTGACAGAATACTTTATCAACATGATTATTAACAGTACAGTCAAAATAACACTAATTATTACCATTTGTAACCCTGACATGGACTGTCAGTCTGCACCTAAGACAGTGGTTCTCAAACTTGGGGTCGGGACCCCAAGTGGGGTCCCCAAATTATTTTGTGGGGTCCCCAGATGATTCGATTAATGTAATTATTTTTTCTCACTCAACGGTAAACAAACCTACATAAGTGTATACTGGGTATCGGCACATTTATAAAGTGACAATTGAAGGACTTTCAAGACCGTTTTAATACCAAACTGTCAAATATTAAGTAAGCAAGAGGCGAACATTGTGAAAATAGCAGATCTACATGATCACAACGCCTCGCAGTGCGAGGCGTTGTGAGCTATTCTCACAATATTTATCTGTGGAACCGAGTCACATTAAATGTAATACCTACAATTCCAAGTGCTTTCAGGGTGGGGGGTCCCCAGTTCATATATGTTTATTTTGGGGGTCTCGGCCTAAAATCTTTTGAGAATCCCTGACTAAGAATACTCTGAATGGTTCAAAGCTTTATCCCGCTTACAAACGAGTAAGCAGCAGTTGCACTAGAAAGAGAGAAAAAATATCATAAATGCTGATAATTAAAAGTGAAGTTTAATTCAATGGCAATAACACACTGACTACGCTGTGAGCTACTGGCACTCTGATTTAAGTCACTACTGCCAATATCTCAGTGCCAATGTCTCATGTTATAGCACTCCCTCTTGTGTGTTAAAGTTTAATTAAAACACAACCATATGGTAAACTCAGAGTAAAATAACGCTGCGGAGAAATGTAGCAAGTTCAATTAGTCTTTTTTCAAGTTGATTTTCCATAATATTCTGATGGGATCCAAAGGCTCCCTGTTAAATCTAAAAGCCTACAGTATGCTTAGGAAAATGGTTCGGCAGTTTAAGTCAAGTTACGGCCCACCCACGGGTTGGGAATTGCTCCACTGCAAACCAGTGGTTCTCAAAGTGTGGTCCTTGAGGGGGTCCCCAGCTAAATGTGTCAATACAGCATCACGGTAATTTTAATCCCTTTGTATCCATGTACAAGTTGGCTATTCAAAAATAGCAGATATACAAGCTCGTGGCGCGGCACGAAGTGAGCTTGCACATGTGCTATTTTGGAACATTTTAGAAACGCCTTGAAAGTGTTTGCACATTTTTTTATCATTCAGATTTCTTTTTTTTTTACACAAATCTTCTCTTCCATGGGGGTCCCCGGCACAAGACATTTTCAGATCCTTGGCCTTGGTATCCATTTAAACTGGGTACGCATATCTGTGTCACCACTTTAACCCTTATTTCATGCTTTAATTATTAAAAAATAGCAGATATACAAGCTCACAGCGTGGCACCGAGTGCCGCAAGCTTGTAGATCTGCTATTTTTAAAAAATCTTGAAAATGTGTGCAAATCTTTGAGTGTATATGTTTTTAAAGCAGACATTTTAAAACGCAACTCCTTCTTTCTCTTGGTCCCTGGAACTAAATATTTTCAGATGGGGGTCCGTGGTCAAATACATATAATCCTAGGGGGTCCTTGACATGAAAAAAGTTTGAGAACCACTGACAGAGAAACACAGGTTTTTCAGAATACTGCTAGGATCAAGGTCAGGTCAGGTCTAAATGGGTTGGACAGGGGTTGAGGGGGGGGTCTCTACCTGTGCGTCGGCCAGCATGACGTCCTTGATGAGGGGCAGGCCGCGGGACTCTCCGTTCTCCACGCGCACGTAGTGCACCTGGTAGCCCCGGATCTGGCCGTGCTGCTTGCCCGGGGTCAGCGACCTCCACATGACCTTCAGGGCCGTGGAGTTCAGCACCTCCACCTCCACGCGCCGCGGAGGAGCTCCAGGAACTGTGTTTGTACGGGGGAGGGGGGGTCAAAGAGAAAAGGAACGCTTTAGGACAGTGGGTTTACCCTCAATGACCATACAGTGTACAAGAAACTTAGATAGCATTTTTTATATGTTTTTTTTGTTTGTTTTTATAAAGTTTCTTTTACTGAATAGGTGCTACAGTAGGTCTACCTATTTTTGTTATGCTATTTTTTTTCTACGCATTCGATGTATTGTTATTGATGTATTGATGCTTATTGTAAGTCGCTCTGGATTAAGATTGTCTACCAAATGCCTAAATTGTAAATTGTACCCCCTCTTTATTAGTGGCCAAGGCCACGAAGTGGCAAATGGCCACTCATTGATATTGGACTTTCTCATTATTATTATTATTCTTCCGCCACTTTTTCTCTAGCGGCTAGACCGTGCAGTCGCTTTTTACGAAACTCGGCAGTATGGCAGAGGACTATGCCAAACGGCTAAAACGCGAAGCTCGCAACAATCGGCCAAAGGGTGGCGCTGTAGGAAGCCTTTGAAAAATGCCAACTTTGAACTGGTGTAGCTCATGCCCTGTTTCAGGTACAGCAATGAAACCTGTATACACTTATGCGTCTCCTCATGCCGAACAACTTTTACGCTCTGACTTTTGACCTCTGACCTTTACCTCTCCCACAATTTTGAATTATATGAAAAACAGTCAAAATCTATCTCCTCCTGGGATTTTCGCGTAACGTGCGCGAAACCTTTTTTACATGAACTTTGGACCAATACGGTCAGATCTGTCTCGGCGGATTTTCTTTAAAGCGAATAATTCACTCAATGTTGCAGTTTTATGCAAATTATTCTTCTGCCTCTAAATCATACATGCAAAGTGACACGTTCATGGCATTTGGCAAATATGTAGAGGGTTAGTCCAAATATCACTGAAAGCAATCTTACTCCAATTGGCCAAAGGGGGGCGCTATACGAAGCGTTTGAAAACTCAAACTTTAAAGGGGCATAAGTCATGCCTCGTTTCGTTTGAAGACATGCAACTTGCTTACACGCGTGCCCTGACTCAAGCGGAAGACATCTGTGTCTTTGTTAAGTAAGCTCCGCCCTTAGATTTTCCGCAATTTTGAGCAGTTTGTAAAACACTTAAACCCGCTTTTATTCCGGAACTTTCGCGTCACGTGCACGGAACTTTTTTTACAAGAACTTTGGACCAATATCTAAAGATCTGTCAGATCGTTTTTTTTTTTTTAATTGAAACATGCTTTTTTAATAATTCAATCAACATTGCAAGTTTTATGCAAATTATTCTTCTGCCTCTAAAACATACATGCAAAGTAAACATTTCATGATGAACTACCGTAGAGGGTAAGTCCAAATATCACTGAAACCAAAAAGAATCATATTTGAACTGGGGACCCCCCACCCTGACGTGAGTAGGGTTTCCCCATGATCTGGGCCTTAGGCTAGATGCAGAATAGAGCTGGGACGTTCGCGAACGAATTGAATCTTTTGAACGGCTCTTTGAAGTGAACGTTGGGATCCGGTTCGCGCAGAAGAGAGCCGTTCATTTGGGGGGGAGACCCCCTCCCCCCAATTCAACATCTCCTTGCTACTCCACTGAGTACTGACTGAGTACAGTGAGTGAGTGAGAGAGAGAGAACAAGTGGAGGAGCGAGTTCATTGTTGCCTGCTTGTTTTTTTTGGTGTTTTATGAATAACAAAAGTCAAGGTAGCTTAATTTACACACACATTTTATGAAAAGGGTAAATACTAAATTGTGATCTCAACTGTCAGCAGAGGAATGTGGTGCCACCTTGTGGATTCATGTTTAAACAAATTCTTCTTAAAAATATATAAATATACAAGGAGCCAAATGAGCCAGTCTTTTGAACGGCTCTTTTTAGTGAGCCAGTATCGATGGTACTGTCTCACTTCAAAGAGCCATAAATCCCACCTCTAATGCAGAATGGTTAGGCACAGGTGTGTGTGTGTGTGTGTGTGTGTGTGTGTGTGTGTGTGTGTGTGTGCGTGCGCGTGCGTGCGTGCGTGCGTGCGTGCGTGCGTGCATGTGAACTGAATCTAACTGATGGCTTAGTTTGGTTTTCAGAAAAACTACATTTCC
Organism: Nannobrachium achirus; assembly: GCF_963921795.1. NCBI lineage: Eukaryota > Metazoa > Chordata > Actinopteri > Myctophiformes > Myctophidae > Nannobrachium > Nannobrachium achirus. The sequence goes on from NC_137810.1 coordinate 44,444,447, forward strand.
CAGAATGCAGCAGCTAAGATGGCTGCTTGTTGCAATCAGTTTGATTTGTCAGCACCTGGCCGCAACACAGCTTCTCCGAGTCAGGCAATCCAAATGTTTTTGCTCTTAACCACCGAGCTCTGCTTCACTGTGTAGCTGGCTCTCGAAGGGACTCTTCCATCGAGCAGTAAGCAAAACTCCACTATGTTCTCCTCTGTCGCACATTTGCTCTGTATTTTGCCACATTGCTAATGGTGGTTCTATCTGTTCCCATTGTAGGCAAATTAGGAGCTGCATCTGAGTCTTGGAAGAGAAATGGCATGTGTTAATGGAAGCAACGGCATACTGTGAAACATATGTTTCGAATGTAACCCCTGTTTGTTAAGTTCTGGAAAGAAGCATATTTTGAGTTAAAAGCCCCGGTTTTGGGAAGAACTTTATTTCATGTTTTAGGGGAACGCCCCATTGAATAAAACAACGCTTATTGCGTTTTCACCTTGAGAACTGTTTCCGTGTGCTGGTTTGGGTTCAGACTTCACAATACTTAATGTTTAAAAACTTTATTTGAAGACGTTTACTACTTGAATTATTTGAAAACATTGTGATTTAAAAGACATGCCTGAAAATGGCTAGGTTGTTAACCTTCTGTTTTGAAGGTTTACAACCTGATGACCAACTCTTCAACAAAGACAACTAATGAAAAAGTTGGAAAATAAAGATATTGAGTTAAAACCTTGAGGAGTTCTTTGGAACTATTTTATGTCTGTTGCATATAGTCTTTTGCATACATGTTGTGTAGAGGTCAATTTGTGCTTTTACCAATAACTATGCCGATTAGTGTAAAATCGGCAGAGTCTCTGTCATTTATAGCGCCACCAGAAGGCCGAAAACGCATTCTTCAATATTACTCCTTCAGATTTTATCCGATAATCACACAAATGGGCACACAGTATCTCTACAGTGATGTAATCATGACGGATTTGTCCAATATCATATTCTATCTAATTGGCTAACATTGAATTCCAAGGTTTGCAGGATTGCTCCTTTTTGAACAAAATGTCTCAAACGCAGCCTGCTATTCTGCACGCACATTCCCACTAGGCCAAGGAACAGATGCCACCCTTCTCACATTGGCCTGTTATAGCGCCACCAGCAGGTACATTTTTGCAAAACCCATTTTTGGAACAAAATGCCTCAAATCCCGCATGCAGCGTCCGATTGCCGTGAAAGGCCAAAGAACACGTGGTACCCTTTTGACTTTGGCCTATTATAGTCACCACTAGGCCAAAAAAAAACACCTGACCTGCTGGAGACCTGTTTGGAAGAACACTGCTTCTAGTTTTTCTTTGATTTCTTCTTTGCTTTCCCTTGATGCTTTTTTGCTTTCCTACTTTTTCTACCTTGGCCACTTTATCGCTGCTTGCAGCTATATTTGTCTTTAATTTTGTAATATTGATTTCGCTTTGTGACAATTTATTGTACTAACATGTATTTTCATTCTTGGTTATTTAACGATTTGGTTTGTATGTTTTGAGCTGTTTATGTTGTATTGAGTTCTAGTGTCTATGGTGTGTTGTGATTGTTTGTTACGTGTTTGCGGGTGTTTGTTTGTCTGCAATGACATTTTTCCAACTTTTTCTTGTAATTCCAATTTAAGATCTCAGAATTCATAGTTTTGTTTTTGCAATTCAAAGGTTATATGTCAGAATTGTGAGCTGACGGAATTGGAAACACACGCACGTGCACGGACACGCACTGATCAAGTCTGAGAGGCTGAAAGGCAAGAGTGATAAACAAACACATAAACACAAGAAAACAACAATCGCAGACATACACGCCTCCATGATTGCCCCGGAGTAAATAATTATCCCCTCTTCCCTTCCTCCATCTCCATGTAGGAGATTTGTTTTGCTTTCTTGCCTGAAAATAACCAAATTATGGAGCTTGCACTCACACACAAAATAATAATAATAATACACCGATTATATATATATGTGATGAGACAAATAAAACTGATTCTAGGTTCATTGTTTATGTTTACCTGGAATCCTATAGTATCAATGTACAGACCGCTATTTCGATATCTAAGTATATTTTAGTTTAGCTAAAATACAGGCCCACCGGAAAACGCAGAAAACTTGAAGCTTGAAGATCTGCTATTTTCGCCTTATCTTCCCCCGAGAATAGGGATTGGCCGGGTTCAAGTGGTAAATGTAATTTAATAATAATAATAATAATACATTCCCTATCACACAAATATTTGGCCCTCCTGTAGTATCTCTGAGGCCCCCCGAGGGGTCCCGGAACCCCCGTTGAAGACCCCAACGTGGCACTAAATTGTGAATTGATTCTGACTACAGGTCTCTCCTCCATCACCGTGAGCTCTTGTCACTCTTGTCACTCTCATAATGACAGGTCTTCACCCCACTCACGGACACATGTTCCCTCTCTCGCAACCTCAATAAAAAACCCCGGGAACCCAGAGGGGGCCTTTGAAAGACGTGCTCGATGCTGGTGGGGAAAGGTCACCGGCCTGGGAGATTGTGGATGAGAGGAGGACGGAGGACACATAAAAAATAAAATAAAAAGCCTGGGTCCTTTTTCCTTCCCTGAACCACTGCAGCGAGAGTGGCTGCAGCCTGACCTCTAGCTGCCCTGTTGGAGCTGCTATGGGAGGTATGATGTCGTCATTGTCGGGCAGAAACCTCGTAACGCCAAGTTTCAAATGTGTACGTTTTTCTTAGAGTAAAGCCCTACTCATCATACAAGACTGTCCCACAAAGCTAGTGAAAATAGCCGACCTAAAGGCATCTACAGGTGCTTGTAGATCGGCTATTTTCACAATTTCTAAATCGTTTTTTGAATTAATAATAAAAAAGGAACGGTTTTGGACATACAGTACAAGTTTTCCACCCGACAACAACAACGATATGGAAAGTACTATAGCTGACGGACAGCTCCCCCCGTTTAGCTTGTGTGTTCTATGAGTATGAACGTGTAATATGCAGTGTTTTTATGGGGCCAATTTGGCCATTTGCATTTATTTTTTTCCTACATCGGGTGGGAAACCTTGTATGTCCAAAAACTGTGTTCCAGTGGATCCAATGTACTGTAGCTATTTAATCATTATAGCTGTGGGCACTCACACCTACATCTCACCGCCAATAGGATAGCCAAAATAGCCGATCTACAAGGTCACCTTTTTGCTTCAGAATGAACTCATTCCAAACAGAGATTCATACCCTGAATAAAAGTATATTCCGATTCAATGTGTATATACCACCCCTCCAAACCCCAATGAAAATTCTGAGGCGTTAACATGAGAATTTTAATTCTGAATGAGCAGTCATTCTGAATACAAGTGGAATATACCGTAATTGCTGGACTATAAGCCTCACCTGAATATAATCCGCACCAGCTAAAAAAAATGTTTAAAAAAGAAATTACATATATAAGCCGCAATTGACTATAACCTGCAGATGTCCCTCCTGCTTCCCGCTAGAGCGCCCCTGGTGGCCGTTAGCTGTATAAATCTATATATAAATCCTTGTTAAAGACCATTGTAAAACGAACTAACTGGCCGTTAGCTGTAAAAATCTTTATATAAGCCGCACCGTTGTATAAGCCGCAGGGTTCAAAACATGGGGAAAAAGCCGCGGCTTATAGTCCGGCAATTACGGTACCTGCCCATGTAAACGCAGCCACTGTAGTGTAGATTTTAAGATACAAGGTTTCTGCTTATTTTTTAAAGGACTGTGCTTAATGACTGAGAAGTGATTAATTCATAATGATCTTTTTTTTAAGTTTGGATCCCGGGGAGACACCAAAGTTCTCTTTCGTGTCTCAAAAGCTTAAGAAGTTTAGGAACCCCTGCTGTCTTGGGTCAAGTCTACTCTACTTTGATCAAGTTCCATTCTAAGTTCTAATTCATGACAAAAAAGAAAAAAACGTAATTATTTCCCATCTTTCCCTCGCCTGCTCCGATCGCTTTGCCTCGCCACTTAGTATATTTGCTACATTGATCATCTCCGGGTCTGTATCGCGCTTTCTAATGATGTTTCTAATGTTTTTTTTTAAGTTTTTTTTAATGACTGTAACGGCCCGTCGAGTATATTGCACAAGGCGTCCCTCGTGGTAACTCAGCTAAGTTGCTACGGTGTTGTATACTAGGATATCTATTAAAATGCCTACAGATAACAGAGGTGGTGGACCACCACACACACATGCGCGCACGCGCGTGGCGGTGACAGCGGCTATAAATTGCACAAGGTTGGCTGGGTTTTAATGGTGACACGCTAGATTTCCCCAGGGTGATATCTACTGTTGGATGCTCTTATTTCATCTCACATGGCTGGAAGTGCTTGATTTGAGGAGTGGGTATTAAATGTGTGTAAGTGTCTGTGGGACACTGTCAGTCTCTGTGATGTACGCTTGTAAAGTACATGTACGCCGCGAGAGTAACACGCACGCGCGTGTTTGTGACGCTACATACTTGTGAGGACATCAACATTTCAGGACGGCAATTTTATAAATGCCTTTCAATTTAGCGCTAAAGCCAAAAATAGTAACCGACTAACCTTGACACGTTGTGAGCTCGTATATCGACTATTTTTGATGCACGATACTGGCACAACTAAATCAGGTCTAACTTTGTAACCCAACTGTTAAACCTAAACTCTAAATGACTAATCCTAACCAAATCGTACCATTTCTCTTGTGAAAACCAGGGAAATGGTCCATTTCTTAAATTCTACTAAACTCTACTCCTCACAAGTATAGCAATTAACACACACACACACACGTTTGAGAACCACAGGGTGTATTATTATTATTCAACGGTGGGTTCAGGACCACCTACCGTCCTCGTCGGTGCGGCACAGCAGCGTCTCGCTCTCCGGCCCGGGCCCCACCTGGGTGAAGGCGGCCACGGTCACCTGGTACTGGGTCCACTTCTCCAGCCTCTGGAGCAGCACCTGCTGCTCTGTGGCCGGGACCGACGGCGGCTCCTCTGCCTCGGCGCCGGCCGCCGCAGCCGCGGAGGCCTCCTCCCCCGCCACCACCACCGCCACCTGGTGGCGCACCGTGTACCCCGCCAGGGCGCCGTTCTGGCTCTCCACAGGCGGGGGGCGCCAACTTACCAGCAGAGTGGTGGAGCTGGAACTGCTGCACTTAATGTCTTGAGGGGGGGCTGAGGGTTCTGGGTAGGAGGGGGGGGGGAGGGAAGGGGGGGGGGGTAAGGCAAGCAGGGGGAGGAGAGCGGGAGGGAAGGGACGGGGGGAGGAATGGGTGGGGAGGAAAAGGAAGGGAAGGGGGGGTGAAAAACAAAAATAAAAAAAGATGGGAGAGATAAAGAAAATGATAAAACGGAAAAGTTCCAACTTAAAAGAGAAGAAAACAATGAGAACGTACGGAAAATGGAACGAAAAGGTACGAAATGCGCTCAACGTAAAGTAAGAACTGAATTACAAATTAAAATTAAAAAAAAGAAATCTTGCAAATGTCAACGGAAAAGACACCAAAAAGGACAATGACACAGGTGTTTGTAATAATGAAGCAAGATGGCCGAGATAGCCTAACTGCGGGGATAACACTGTAGGCCTGTTTAGCAAATAAATAACTACCAAATGGACCATTTGTAAGCTCTCTAGCGTTATAGGAGTCCTCGAAATTAAAAGCTTGAGAACCACTGGTCTAATCCATAATGGTGCTATGCACTCCGCATCCAGCACTAAGGAAGAAGACGCTAAAACTAAAAAGAAAAACATTCACTAGTTGCATACATCTAATTACAATATGTGCAAAATGTGCTTGCTTTCGGGCAGAACTCTTGTATCTCTGTGTTTCAAATGTGTATGTTTTTTCATTAATGTATGCATTCCTTCATCATACTATTGGTGTCATACTAAAGTAGCAAAAATAACTTATCTACAAGCTAGATCTGCTCTTTTTGCAATTTTTTGTATATCTGTTAAGTGAAAGGAAAAGTGTTTAAGTGTGTCTGTGGTCAATAAACAGTATTAACGAGAGCTTGTGACAAAATGATATACATTGGAACAAAGGTTATTTCCCCCCCCCCCCCCCCCCCCCCCATTTTCTGAATAGTACGAGTTTTTGGACAGCTATTTTTCACATTTTTAAATGTTTTGGATTCATACCCGACAGTGACAATATGCTCTATAGCTACAAGAGAGAAAACTGCTTCATACCCATCTTTAGAGATACTGGAGCTAAAAAACTAAAAAAAAGAATTCTACTTCTTCCGGCGTGAACAAGAAGGAAAGCTTCAGTGGGCCTATTTTGATTTGTAGTATAAAAGCTTTCCAACACAGTGGCTGTGAGTTTTCTTCTTAAATGCGGGAGCACTTCTTCCAGCACATATTAAAAACTACACATCAGTGAACTTTCTAAATCACACTCCTCAAAAAGCCTCTACTTTCTAATCTGAGCCAAGGCTCTTACAGCTTGGACTCGCCTGAGAGAGAGAGAGAGAGAGAGAGAGAGAGAGAGAGAGAGAGCTCTGTGCAAGGAAGTGATAAAGTGTTCTTCTGCTCATCCAGAGTTTGGTATTATACGGATAAAAGCACATGTATGAGAAGATTTCTATTCAAGTCGAGCTCTCTCTCTCTCTCTCTGTCTCTTCCAATACTCCTTGTGCGAGTATAAAAGAATTTCCCTGACCATCTTGCGGTTTCGAGCCAAGTTCATTATTACATTCGCATCTGTGATGTGCAGTAATATCGCTGAAATAATTGGAAACAAAAGGAAATCATACCAAGACAAACAAGCGAAAACAAGAGAATGGCATAATAGCATTCAACGTAAACCCGGGAGCAGAAGTGAAAATGAAAACCCATAGAGACAACAGAACAGAAACAAGGCATGTTTTCATTCCAAGACAACAGGGCTGGAGACATAAATGATAAATTGAGGCAGTGGCGGCTGGAAAAAATGAATTTGTCTTTTAACCCAGGTGACTCAAAAGAAAAGAAAAAAAATAAAGAAACAAAAGGAAACAACACAAAAACAGTTAGGGTTCCAAAATGACAACTCATAAGAAACATGAAGAAGAAAAAACAGGCTACTAAGCATAACAGGGGAAAACAACATTTAACTTTTAAAAAAGGAAAAGAAAAAACAAAACTTAAAAAGAAAAAGAAGAGCTCACAAGTAGCCGACTACCTCATACGTACCTGGCTTCCACATACACTAACTGTTTAAGACTTTCTTACCAGCAGCACCCGACCACGGAGTGAGTTCCACTCCGCGGTCGGTGAGCACCAACACTCTCCATCCAAGCTCGTCACGCACATTTCCGTTCGGAACCTAATTATGGCCCAGCATGTCTATTCTCGCCAAAACTTTTGGACGAAGAGATTTGGTGTGGACGGTCAAAAACGGTCCAAGTAGAGTTGTCACTCGGGTCCGTTTCACTGAGACAAGAGGGTTTAAGAAGTGGTTAACATACTTGTCCTGGTTTTTGGACACGTTGTCGTGAAGTTGGGGGAGGGAGAATGTTGGTCCCTGTGCTGGAACCAAAGGACTGTCTTATACTTATTCTCTCGTATCTTTGGGGGGCGGCAGGAGGGTCCACAGGCCTGTGAGAGGTAGGACGCTACTGGGGGTGACCTCCTCCTCTTCTTGCTTTCTTCCTAGGACCTAATGTTTTTTTTTTTCTTCCCTCGTTTCACTATCGTTTTATTTTTTAATAAATCCCATTCCATAGCTCCGGGTATCACAGCGTTTTGAAAAGAAAAGAAGAAAAAAAAAACAGGAGAACACGGCGGAGGAACAACACCACTGTGTTGTGTTGCCAGTTTCATAAAAGCTTAATGAACGTGACTGACGTGCTGCGTCGAAGGAGAACAAAACAACAACGACGGCAAAAGTGACACAGAAAAAGATGAAATTAAAAAAAGATTTCTGGCCATTGGAGAGCATCCTTCACGTCTTAAGATATATAGGACTGACTGTTCTGGCACACCGGCAAATAGGACAGGACCGCTGAAACCCCCCCCCCCCAGCCCTTCTTCTCTGTGTCCAATGGGCTTATTTACTTATGGTCTTACTGGATCTCTGAGCCTTTCAGCTTCTCTTTCCTCTGCTCATATTGTATTCCACGTCAAGAGTGATTGCTCAGTTCTCCATCATTGTGCGGCGGAGGGGAAGGCCCCTGTCGGATCTGACAGGGGTCTGGGCTATCGCTCCGCGCAGACCCCTCATGCCCGATAAAGGCTTAAAAAGACAGCAGGGCCAGCTAGGCCGGCCGGCGCCGGCGGCTTTGGTAAAACTGCATATCCCATGAAGACCGGTGGAGGGATTATAAATACTAGAACTATATGCCCCACAAAAGAGGAAGACTCGACTAATGCCTCGCCGGAGGCATCTTTTGAAGTCTCTGAAAAAAGGCTTTCTGAATGCTACAGTATCTGACAAATAATTAGTCATGTTTGCATTCATACCAGCCCCCCCCGACCCATATTTGACTTTTAAGTCTATTGTCATGCTAAAGGCAAGCTCTCTACTGAAGTGTGCTGTGTTAAAACGCACACTGGCGTACCTAACCATTGTTGTGAATGCCTTCAGATGAACGTGTCATGGATTTAAGATTGCACACTGCACTGAGGAAGGTTAGCGTGAACCCTATGCTCTCCCCATCTGGGGCAGCCATAATGGTGAAAAAAAGCACATCTAGAAGCTTGTAGATCAGCTATTTAGGCGAACATATTTAGTGTAGAGTGAAAACAGGAGGGGGCCTGGCATAGAGCCGTGGGGAACTTTGGTCAACTATAATAGTATATCGTCGTTGTCGGGTGGAAACCTTGTATGTCCAAAATCGTTCATTTTGTATTTATCATTTAAAAAAAGAACTAAACTAGTTTAAACAGCCGATCTACAAGCACACAACGCCTCGCACCACGAGGCGTTGTGTGCTTGTAGATCTGCAGTTATCTCTACTTTTGTGCGACGGCCTTTAAATTGAGCTTGTAGATCCACTATCTAGGGGTTTAAGTTGTTAAATATGTTGTGACGTGAAGGGCAACTCTTGGCACAAGGCCTGCTACTGTGGTAAATACAGTACATGGCGGTGTACCTGATGATTATGAATGCCATTACATGAAAATGTCATGGATTTAGATACAGCGCTGAGGAAGGTTAAGCTACAACGGGGTCATCGCTCCATGTCTGCCGTCGCTTCTCACGCGCAGACAGATGCAGATTGCCCGGTGCTTTTACCATCGAGGGTTACAACTGTGTGTTCGTGTTATTTTCATCACCAATGACGTGCCACAGGACACTGGTATTTGTGGATCATTAGAGGAATTAATCCGGCCAAATGTCCATCCCGCCGCTCAGCTGGACTAGAATATTCCAATACATCTAAAAACCCTTGCCTGCAATTACAGTAAGTGGGGGGCTAAAATGCTTGTTTGGCTAAATACGGCGGATTTAGAATCTGCCACTTTAATATGAGAGATAACACTCGACTCGGGCTCGCATGCCGCCGGCTCAGAAAGGTACAATCTAAATGTGTAACAAAGCCCGACAATCCGGGGGGCTCGGCCCCCGGCGCTCATCGCTCAATGCGTGAAATGATTTCTGAGGCTATGAAATGGGATTCTTATCTGCCTGTTCTAGGGCCACTGCTGCAGTCCCCCCCCGCACTGCAAAAATCCCACTAAATGCCCCCGATCCCCACCAGGGTCCGTCTCATCGTCGTCCTCCTCCCTTGCTGATGCTCGGGACGGAGACAGAGCCTGGGGGAGACTTTATTTTACCGGCTCTCTGGATGTGTGGACCCTCTGCCGCGGGCTGCGTCTGAAACCCCCCTCTCACAAACGAAAAAAAAGAAGGAAACACCATGTCTGAACCTGGACTGACTAAGAGGAGGCATCATCCCAGGAGGTGCTGTTTCTGAATGGGAGGTCACTGCTACCAATTACGGCCCGACAAGCAAAGATGCTTCTCATCCTCCGCTAATAAGGGACCAGAGAGGTCTTATGAAATTTATTGGAGGTTGCTGCCGAGTTCAGTTAGGCATCACAAGCAATGAGGTCTCAGGAGGGGGTTGGGGGCAAGGTGGAGAAAATTATGTCCACTGGTCTTATTCTATTATGTTAACCTAGGTACAGTATAGTTTGTACACTATAATACTGTTGGCACTTAATGAAAATCACCCGTTGAACCTAAGACAATGTAAATACAAATGTGCTTTGTTTACAGTGCATTTTCGCCGTAACAATATTGACCCGTTCTTACACCCTCTGGAGTTAAATCACCACTCAAGAGTTTAGCAGTGTAAGCGGTCTTTGCACTTGGAATGAGATTTTCATCAAGCAATAACACAGTATTGATTGTGTACACACCATACTTTTCCCACACGTCAACACGCTTTCTCAAGCGTTCCGGCTCCCACGAGGGGTCCAAAAATGGACCCAAATGGACCCTCACAGGTCCATTTGGTTCCATTTGTACCCGTCTCTTCAGAGTTACATTAACACTGTGGGAGTTGAAGACCCGTAAGTGTCCTTTTGGTTCGCCGGCGGTCCTCCTGGACCCAACGGAGAGAAGCAGCGCGTTAACAGACAGGTTAATATGCTGTAGACCGTATACATGTACATGTATATTACATTGTACATGTGCCTGGTTTTCTAGAGGACCCTCGGTGATGTGCACCCCCATGACAACAGCCTCCGGGTTGATGCCACGATGGCTGAACACACACACTTCCAACGCCCTGTGAACAGGTTTTTTTTTTCTTTTCTTTTCTTTTCCACCAGAGATAATGTAGAGTTAAAGTAAAACCGTAGTAAATGATAGCGTCTGTCTTTCATTTCACTAAACAAGGGCTCTCCAGTCTGCCGGGATAACGCAACATAACAGAAGGCTCAAATCCGTCCAAGGCTCGGAAATGATTTACGTCTCTTGTTTTGGGCATGTCATTATAGGTGTTAAATGTTCAAAAGAAAGATAAATGGGAAAGTATTCAAAAGCTCACGACACATCACAATGTGAGTATATGTCTGGGTTTAAGTGTCTCTTTTTCAAGCTCAAGCTTAAGTGGCCAGATGGCTGGGCATCTTCTGAGCATGTTCATGTTAATCAATCAATCCATTGTGTACGGGGCATGGATCAAAGGAACTAACATACTTTAAATTATACTTTAAGATCCTATTTTCCCTTTTTTATTTGTATTTTAAACACGAATTTTATGATACTAACGTTATCTTATTATTATTATTATTATTAGGGTTCAGAGGTTTTTGTCAATTATTTGGGGGTGGGGGGGTTCACTGGCAATACCCTCACAGCCCACTAGTGGGCCCCGGTGGCGCACTAGGTTGGGGGAATCGGCTGTTCTAAGCCAAAATATATTTTTGTGACACCACACCACAGCTGTTTGTGAGAGCAGCATTTTAACAAACACATTTGACCCGAGTGGAGATGCTTGGTGCGTCGTATCATTTTGTGTCTGTTCCCCGTGGCCCTCCTCCCCTTTTCCTTCGCACGTTATTAATGTTCAAATATATCAGTGTGAGGGCAGCTGGCCCAGTCATGCAGCTGGTAAATAAGGCTTCCTCATTACACTGGAGCCTCCGCATGAGTGAGAGATTGCGTTTGCGTCGCAGGCGGGCGTGCGCGCGCGTGTGTGTTTGTGTGTGTGTGTAGTTGTAATACTGTACTTGTGAGGACCACAATGTCCCCCACCCCCCACCAGTATGGCAGAATGTGAGAAATAGACATTGTGAGGGGGGAAAAATGGTTGTTTTATGGTCAAAAGGTATGGGGGAGTTAGGCTTATAAGATTAGAAAGAGATTCAGGATGGGCCTATGGGTTGGTTTAGGGTTAGGTTTAGGGATTGGGGTTAATTGGAGTCATGTCTGATTTGTACTTAATTGCACACTGGTATGGCACACCGAAAATAGTGGATCTACAAGCTCACACTGTGTCACAGCGTAACACGTTGTAAGCTTAATTGTAGAGCTGCTTCAGGTTCAGGGGTAAAAGTGACCGCCCTAGAGTGCCGACGTCCTCACAAGTGCAGTAATACAAACGTGCGTGCGTGTGCATGCGAGCGTGCGTGTTGATCTCATGTTGCCCCTCTCCAATGAGGTGTGTGTTTTTAATGATGGTCCCTGGCAGTGTCACACCAAGGTAATTGGATTCTTAGCTCACGGAGGCGCTGGAATATTCCGGGCAGATCCGCCGACGAGGACCTGCAGTCAAATGTCGGCCCCTCGCACTACATGTAACCCAAATAGAAATATGTGTCGATTAGATTTGTGTCGAACGGAGGGACAGCCGCCACACGCTCACACTTTGGATTCCTGTTCCAAATTCGATTGCCGTAGAGTACTGCACGCGTGATGTTGTTTTTAACGACATTGGTGGAAAATAGCTGATCTTACTAAGCTCACTGTGGGCGGCAGTGGCTCAGGAGGTAGGGCGGCAGCTTGGGAAACGGAAGGTTCCCGGTTCGAACCCCGAGCTCCCCCAGAGTTAGTGTCCAAGTGTCCTTGAGCAAGACACTGCTGAACCCCTAATTTCTCCCAACGAGCAGGTTGGTGCCTTGCATGCTTTCCTCCACCGTCGGTGTGAGAATGGGGGAATGTGAAGTGCATTGTAAAGCGCTTTGGAGAAAGGCGCTACATAAATGCAGTCCATTTACCGTTTGCCAATATGAGCTTCTAGATCAGGGTTCCCCAATAGGCAGCCTGCGGGCCATTTGCGGCCCGCAGGGGGCTACTGTCTGGCCCACACCAACCCCAGTAATAATGGTGGTATAAGAGCAGCAACAACACTAGTATATCGTCTTTGTCGGGTGGAAAGCTTGTATCTCCAAATGTGTACGTTCTTTTGCAAATCATACATGGCACAAAAGTAGTGAAAACAGCAGATCTACAAGCACACAACGCCTCGCGGTGTGAGGCGTTGTGTGCTTGTAGATCGGCTGTTTTCACTAGTTTAAATCATCTTTAAAATGACAAATGCAAAACGAACGGTTTTGGACATACAAGATTTTCACCCCGACAACGACGATATCTGAACTGTCGCTGGAGTAGCGGGAACGCCACTGTCGCCCCCTGCAATGTTGTGGGCCCTCGGCTTGGTACCCTAGACATAATTCGGCCCTTGGGGAAAACTAATTGGGGAACCCTGTTCTAGATGATATCCACCTGTTTCCGCCGGAAATTTACAGTAGAATTATGCGTGGGACACATCGGGTAAGCGTGTAGAGAACAGCTGACGGTGTGAGCTTGTAGATCGCACTCGGCTCGGCTGCAACGCCGGAACTGCCGCCCACCTTCTGTGCAATGCATGATGGGACGCTGGAGACTTGTGGATAGATCTGCAACTTTCGGGGGAGGGATCATGGAGTAGAGGGAAAAAGGAGGAGGGCCTAAAATAGATCCGTGGGAGACTCTAGTCAACAAAGTACATCCAGTTGTACAGTAGGGTAGATTTAAGTGGTGAAGCTGATAGGCCTTTCAATGGGGGCCGTGTGTTCATGGCTCTACACACTAATGGACTTACTGGAGCTCACTGTGCGTTTTCCCTAAAAAGACAAGGCGGGTTTCTATTGCCTGTGCCGCGCGGCACCCGAAAAAGACACTTAACCCGAGCGCCATGTTTCACACAGAGCTCCATCGACTCACAGAGACGTCTGGTGGGAAAGCTGTTATTCCTGCTGAAACCACAGACATGTCAGATTAATATTTTACAGCGCCATGTAGAGAGCCTCCTGGCACGCCATTATTCAATTCTCTGATGGGACGTCTTTCTTTTCCTTTTTTTTTTCTTTCATGTGGAAAACGGACACGTAGCCTATAGAAGGTTGACAAGACATCTGGGTCATTCTCAGGTCATTGCTAAGTAGGGCTTCAACTATTTTTCTTATCGATCATTTGACGACTTTCTGTTTAGCGGGTTTAAAAAATATATAATTCTATTTTATATAAATTAACGAATCAATTAACCACTTCAGTGTTATTGTTCTCCCTCGTGTCTTGCAAAAGTTGTGAAAATAGCAGATGGTGACAATGTGCTTGTAGATCTGCCATTTCCGCTTTTTTTTTATTTTCTTTACACTTTTATATTTTTTTATTTCACAGTTATGACATGCCCAAAATAGGGATATATTATTAATTGATTATTTTATTAGGCTATCATTTATAGATTATTTGTTCAATTAACGGTTGCACCCCTATTGCTAAGGGTTATACGGCAGACTGGAGCCCCCTGCTGGCCTGCACCAAAAAACCAACAACAACAAAATAAACAACCACTTACCTCCAAGGCATCCAAAAGATCAAGTTATGATAGTTTGTGTCATGTGTTGTGTGTCGTGTGCAGTGGGGACATCTTTTTGTATTATTGTGTCTCTAGCCCTGAGTCTGAGTCCTAACCTACTGTTTCTCAACATCCGGCCCAAGGCCAACCTGGGGTCCAAGTGGACCCATAATCCTCTATCATAGTCCAAGGTGTAGAGCTATAACCTCACCGCGGTGCAGTTTTCTAGCTATCACCTAAAAAATGTATAACAAAGCCTACATTTAGGTGATAGCTAGAAAACGACACTGCGGTGAGGTGATAGCTCTTCACCTTGGACTATGATAGAGGCTTTACAGGTCTGTAACTCTGAGAGTGTAAAATGGTTCTATTTTGTACACTCTTAAGAGTTAAATTAACACTGGATTTTATTGTGAAGATTGGAGGTATCCCAAAGATAACCTATTGTAGACCCGTAATTGTCCTTTTGGATGGCTGATGGTCCTTCTGGACCCAGCGTTGAGAACCAGTATCCTAACCTCAGCGGTGAGAGGTTAAGAGTTAGGGTGGGCAGCCAATAGCAACAAGCTACCGGTTGATCTTGTGGTGTGAGATGTTCGAAGAAGCAGTACTGTATAGGTATGCTCCTCATTTTGAAATCTCAGAAAACTAACGTTAAGGAACAAAACAACTCGTCTAACTCAAAAACCTTTTCTCGGAAAGAGTCAACGGAAAAAGGGGAGGAAGAGGACAGAAAAGGTGATGTCGAGCCATTCCAAAGAGAGCTTTTTTTGTTGTTCCGTCTCGCAAGGGAACAAGTGACGAGAGAGAGAGAGAGAGAGAGAGAGAGAGAGAGAGAGAGAGAGAGAGAAGAGAGAGAGAGAGATAGATGGGAAGGTACGGTGGAAGTAGAGAGGAAGGTGTATCCGATGCAATCCACCTGCCGTTTCCGGTTCAGTAAAAACAACTCAAAAGAGGAGGGTAAGGGGACTCACAAATACACAGTCAACAGTGGAAGATGTGCACGTACAACCCAAGACACGCCAAGACAGAGATGAGGAGGGAAGGAGAAGGGCTTGTGGTGATGGACATAAAAGGTTTGGTTTCATGCCATACAAAGTTCAGAGGGGTGGAGAGAGATTCTCCACAGCACCCCCCGGTGGCCGGGTGGGGGAAGGGGGGTTAATGTTGCATGCAACTGGTGCTCTCTCCAGTGACTCGGCACTGTCTGTGAAGCTCTCCTCCAGCGGTAAAACAAAAACAAAACAAAGCAACAAACAAACAGAGAAATTGTGAAGTTTGTTCCCAAAACGCTAGGTTAGGTTGCGGCCCAGTAGGTTTTCCCACGGACAGAAACAGAAAATGTGTTTTTAAAAAAAAGGGTATTCTCCTCATTCTACCCTGCCGTGGCTTTCTACTCCAGATGGATCAAGTGTCCTTTTGCTTTCTAAAGCCTCTCTCCAATCTACCAGAGGAGGACTGACATTTCGGCGGTCACCCCAGGAATACTGTGTTTACAAACGGAAAACAGTCCAGGTCCATCCCTCAATCCTTGACAATTTGCAGCAACACTAATGTCTTTAAAGAGGTGGTGCCACAGTTTTGAACTTTTTCTGTTTTGTATGTGTCTATGGAGTAGACATTACTCTGTTACTATGTCTTCCCTGTGTATTTTTGGTTTCTTCCTTAACGCAGAAAGCCTCTGGGTCAAAAGGCCCGGTTGAAATACACCGCTTTTATGACATCATAAAATCAAACTCAAACACACATCTGTGTGTTTGTGTGGCCAGAACGGAAGCATTACCTCTAGGTTACTTTGTAACCCCGGAACGGCAATCCGATTTTGGATTGTTTTATAACCACAAATAAAAAATACAGAAGGTGTTTTTTGGCAACTGACCCAATTGTTAAAAAAGGCGTAAAGGGCGTTTTTGGCAGTAATGAAGACGTTTCTGATGGAAGTGTTGACCTTAAAGCAGGCGTCTGTGTATACCGTGGTGCACAGTGTTGTTTTTGACACCAAATTTAGTTTTAGTTTTAGTCATAGTCTTTTGAATAAAATGTATTTTAGTTTTAGTCATAATTTAGTCACCTGAAAAGTTTTAGTTTTAGTCTAATTTTAGTCGTCTAAATAGTATAAGATTTTAGTCGACTAAATCTACAGTTGATTTAGTCAACTGAAATGTATTTTGGAAGGCCTTGATGGCATTGTAATGAATGATTTTACAATTGGTTGTGTGCTGAAAATAGCAGATCTACAAGCTCACAACGCGTTGCAGTTGTGAGCTTGTAGATCGGCTATTTTCAGCATGCAACACCTGAGAGCAAACAAACATAAAATGACTCTCTTCTCCACTAGTCCTTCCCTAACGTTTTAGTCTAGTTTTTATTTTGTTGACGAAATTGTCAATATATTTAGTCTTAGTTTTAGTCATCACAGCTTACTTTTTATTTCGTTTTTATTTCGTTTTAGTCAGTGAAAAAAAACGCAGTCGACAAACATTTTTCGTCATAGTTTTAGTCAACGAAATCAACACTGGTGGTGCATCCGGGGCTCTGGGGGGACGTCAGGAGAGGAGGAGTGCATTTCATACCGGGAGCTCCACACCAGACTAGTCCCTCCTCGGCTCATGTTGGATTTGTTAAACCAACCGTGCTCTACTCTCCTACTCTGAGCTATGATGTCAGGGTTATTTTTAGCCCAGTGTGTTTAAATAATTTAGTTGTGTTCCTGCACATATCTGGAAAATAAAATAAAATGGTTACTGCTCTGATCTGCTGGTGGTGGACTATAGTCTGGTTTATCTTTAGCTGCGCACCGGTGTTGTACATCAAAGACAGCCAATCTACAAGCTCCTCAACCTTTTCAGGCCACAACCCCCAAAACAACCATATTTTAACTGACGAGCACTAAGAGTTGAGGCATTACATTTTCTATAACATGGTTCTATTGTGAAAATAGCCGATCTACATGCTCACAACGCCTGAGCATGTAGATCGGCTATTTTCACCATTTCTGCCTCTAATATTTGGCAATTTGGCCAATGTTTAATTTGTACATTTAGAGTTATTAAAAAAAGTCCTTACATTTTCACTTTAGAAATGCGCAGATACCCTCTATACATTTAAACTTTATGTTGGTTTGCTTACTGTTGAGTGAGAAAACAATGTTGCACATTAAGTTCATCATCTGGGGACCCCTCAAAATAATTTGGGGACCCCCCTGGGGGTC
The DNA here is from genome assembly GCF_963921795.1 of Nannobrachium achirus. Classification (NCBI taxonomy): domain Eukaryota; kingdom Metazoa; phylum Chordata; class Actinopteri; order Myctophiformes; family Myctophidae; genus Nannobrachium; species Nannobrachium achirus. Next base: position 44,461,927 of record NC_137810.1, read on the forward strand.
CTGACCCACAGGTTGAGTATCACTGCTCTAGAACATGTCGCGCTGCGACGTGTTGTAGAGCTTGTAGATTGGCACAACGCACAGCCAAATATACATCAGTCTGAAGTGTTTGTTAGTCAACTTTAGAATGAATCCCCCCACAACCAGCCCTCCCCACCTCCCAAACAGTGTTCAGCAGAAAGCCACGGCAGTCAAAGAGGAGAAAGGGAGGACATTGTTTGTGTCTCTTGAAAAAGTGAAAAGGTGAAAAAGGTGCACTTGGTGTTGACAAAAAGGAAAGGAACAGAAGTGGACGGGAGAGGTACAAAGAAGCTGACAAATGTGTCTGTCCGCAAAGACTCAATTTGTCTCACAAGGTACGGTGCATCCACTCAGAGTAGAGGTTAAAAAAAGCTTATAAAGCCACCGTAGTCCGAAAGGTTGAATTTAATTTGCTGATTAAATTTAACCTCTTATCACCCATGAAAACAAATTGTTTGGTATATGTATGAATGTCGTGGCAGAAAACAACAAATTGACACCTCGAGCTCTTGCAGGGAGGGAGAACAAAATATAATCAATATCAATCAACTCCAAAAAATATCCAAAAATATGAAACATGTTTTTTTTTTTACAGCCACAGGATCAGCGACAAGTCAATTAAAGAAAGGCAAGTCATTACACAACCCTGCAAATAGTCTGAATCAGCTTTGAACCCTGAGAATGTCTGAACTCAACACAATCACAAGTTCAAAGGTGATGACGGTTGAAGTTGACATCTCAAGTGAAAAAGAAAACGTTAGAGCCTGGAGTCGGGGGGGGAAAAGAAAGATTCACATCCTCATTAGATTTCCACACAAACAGCATGAAGAAGACATTGAACCACTTCATCATCCACTGAACGCCAAACCAAGCAATGTTCCCTGCAGAGGAATCAGCAGGAGAGGAGAGGGGAAATAAATGGGCTACATACTGGCTTGCAAGGTCTTCTGGGATACGTCGTTGGTGTAGGCTCCCGTGCCTCGGTTGGAGATGGCGGCCAGAGAGAAGACGTACTCCGTGTTGGGACGCAGTCCCTCCACCACGAAGGACGACGTGGGGCCAAATTTCTTTATCTGTTATTTGGCGGAGGGAGACGAGGGGTGTGGAGGAAGGACAGTTTAATCACAGACATCACTGGGATTCAAATCTAAATGTAACATAATCGTCAGGCGGAAACCTTGCGTCTCCCATATTTTACACTTTTTATGTTTTATTTTTTTACTTTTTAAATGAATGCCAAATTTGATACATGGCTGTATGAGTTGAATTGAACCTGTGAGCATGTATTAACAAATAAAAATCAAAATATTTAACCGATAATATATCATTTTAATATCTTAATGTATGAAGAAATATAACCAGTATTAACTCATTCAGAGCCCCAGACATTAACGGATTATAATGTCCAAAGTGCCTCCTTCAGGTCCCATTCACTTGCGTTGTCTTATTTTGAAGGCCAGAAGTCCACCGCGCAATCACTTCCGGTCTGACGTCATCGGATCGTGCGCCGGAACCGATCCGTGTCCACGTGGAGTTGTGTAATGGCCGACCGGGAGCTTTTATAACTGTGTAACATAAGCGAGCATCTGCCTCCATCCTAGCTTCTAAAGCAGGGGTGTCGAACTCATCTTGGGGTGAGGGCCGCATTGGATGAAAGGCGACTTGATGAGGGCCGAACCAGTCGCGGATCGGATGGCATGCACACTCGCGCACATGTTCGCTCTGTTTTTCTTCCTGTCGTCTCAGCCACTGCTGTAGCTAGCAGTATAGCAGTATATCATTTTACAAATTGTGTTCATTATTAAGTAAAATAGCTACTTTCATTATTGGTATTACAGTTGCAGATAGGTACGAGAGATGCTATTTGTTTAAAGGAGTAGTTCATCCCCAAAATGACTTTTTTTTCTTTGATTACTCACGCCATGGAGAATTGAGTTCAATAATATATTTTTATTTTATTTGTCGCATTACTAAGACATAAATGTGATAATAGTACACTTCCCCCCATTGATTCCGGATGGGGACCCAAATGCATTTGGGTCCCCATCCGGAATCAATAGGCATGCATTTATTGTAATCAAATTTCTGTTTTAGGAATGAGTCTACATTGGCTCCATGGCATTTTGGGGGTGAACTACTCCTTTAAGAAGTGCCAATAAGAATAAACCATTTGATAATAGAATAATTCAATTCCTGATAGTCTCCAGTACGCTATAATTTGTAAATGGCTAAAAAAAATATTATTGATGAAGGACAATAATTATTTTTATTGTATTTTATAATAAAAAAAATAAAAGTAATGAACCATAATGGCATATTCAGAAAATATCGGAATAATAAAAAATTTACATTTTTATTATTATTATATTTTTTAAATAAGTTATTTTTTTAACAACATTAATGTCCATGTCTAATATGTGTAATCTTTGAGTACAGTTTGAATATTGTAGGTATGTTCAGGTATTATTCATAGCCAGACCAACCACCCTATTCCTAGCAATGCTGTCATCTTCAAAGAGAGAGAGAGAGCTGGTCACTTAACATTCCAATCAATCAACTCAATCACTGCCAGGTGGGAGAAACCTAGCCTGCAGTGTACAGACATTAGTTAGGTTAATTCTTAAAACAATCATAACTCTTGACAGGAATGGGCTAGAGACTTACTTTTTTTCCTAAATGCTCAGAAATGTATGCTCTAGCCTGGGGGGCCGGATTGAATCATCTCCGGCCCGCGGGCCGTATGTTTGACATCCCTGTTCTAAAGTGTAGTTTTGAGATAATGGACATTAAAGATGAGATCCCCCGTCCACCTCAATGTTATGGATGGGACTATTTTGTGCTCGTGGAGCCGTGATGATGCGAAATCAGCGACGGATTTCGTCTCCGGACCGCCGGCGATTCTTCTCGGTAATGTACTCGCCGTTACAGTAATCTATTACTTTTCCCGAGATATCCTGTGAATGGCACTACAGATACTCGAGTACATTTCGCGAGACATCTCGCGAATGGCACTAGATGAGTTAACAAGAGCTTGTGTGACTAAATAATAACTTCACTGGATCCATCGGAACATGGGTTCTTTTCTCCATTTCCTGGAAAGTAATTGTTTCAACCGTTTCCATACGACGGCGACGTTATGAAAAGCTAGCTTTAAAAAAGAAAAGAAAAGTTGAGTTGCGTTGTGTGTTGTGTTGTGTTGTGATCTTACCTGGTCACCGTGACCAGCCTCTTTGTAGCGCAGCACATAGTTAATGATCCCTTCCTTCTCATAGGCCGGTTCCCACGTCAGCTCAACGCTGGTGTCCGACACAGCGCCCACCACGAACTTGGTCGGCTGACCGGGAACTGGGAAGACACGGAACGGACACGAAACAAGACGTGAAAACTCTCAACCATCAGTCAAAATAAGGAATCCGTCAGAATGTTCTGTGTTAGCTGATCTGAGTGAGCGTGAAGTGAATATATTCCCTCGTGAGAAACAAAAGCAAGGGCCGTAAAATGACATATCAAAACAAACAACGTTTTCAAAAAGCATGTACTTTTGAATCGATTTGATTTAGCAGACAAAGCCTGAATGTATCACGGGTGAGTCTTTTTGCTGATACCAAACTTTGAGAACGTGGTTCTCAAAGTGGATTCCAGGGACTTTTGTGGGTTCCTTTATGGGGGTCTAAATTGACCCATACAATGATATAACTCTAACAGTATACAAATGGAACCACATTTGGTTGCATTTGTATACTGTCAGAGTTAAGGGGAGACCTTGATATGTAAAAGTTTGAGAAACTCTGCCAAACATCAATCCAAAAAGCTCACCTCCTTGCAGCACTTTGACGTGGATGGGCTCCGAGAAGGGCCCGTCCCCCACGGAGGTGAAGGCCAGCACCTTGATGGTGTAGGTCTCCGAGGCCACCAGGCTCTGGATGGTGGTGATGATGCTGTCCTGGACGTTGTGGATCTGCCAGGAGCTCATGGGCTGTGAGTCGTCCATGGTGTAGTAGACCCGGTAGCCCTTGATCTGCCCGTTGGGCTCCTCTGGCTCCTCCCAGCGCACCATCATGGTGTTGGACGAGATGATGCGCGCCTGGATGTTGCGCGGCGGGCTGGCGGGCGCCTGCTCGCCCGTGCGCGCGTCCACGGGCTCGCTGGGCGGGCCCTGGCCGATGGTGTTGAAGGCCGAGACGCGGATCTCGTACTCGGTGTTGGGGTAGAGGCCGCCGATGCTGTAGCGCGTGGTGGTGATGCCGTCCATGGTCTCGAACTTGCTGTCGGGCGACTTGGCGCGGTACTGGATGATGTAGTGGGTCACCGGCTCGGGGTTGCCCGAGTCCCAGGTGATGGTGACGCTGGTGGCGGTGGTCTCGGTCACCACCGGCAGGCCGGGGGGCTTGGGGAGAGCTGCCGTCGGGCACGGAAACGAGGAGGGAAAGTGAAGGGGATGTTATTCACAGTTTTTACATGGTCTTGAATCTGCTCAAAGATGAATAAGGAAATGGAAACTGTGATTCCTTTTATGTGATGTGCGTGTAATGTATGCTGTTGTGGTGCTGGCCACAGAAGACATTTCCACCAAAAGGTACAATGCCAACTGTCTTCTCGAATGATTATCATTATTTGGTGAAATGCTGAGAAAACTTATGGAGAAACATAGGAAATGACTTCAAATGAGCAGTATAGGGCTATTTGCACACATTTTCACGACTTTTCAAAAAATAGCAGATACAAGCTCGCAGCTTGTATATCTGCAATTTTTCAATAGCTAAAGTATAAAGTAATTCCAGGCCCCTCCACCTTGGGCCCTAGTAACTCAGTCCATCTTTTCCCCCCCTTGTGACGCCCCTGCTCTTACACTTGACGGTGATCTGCGCCACGGCCTCGATGATGCCCAGGCTGCTCATGGCCACGCAGGTGTAGTTGGCCGACTCGCGGACGGTGCTGAGCTCCAGGACGTTGCGGCCCACGGGCATCTCGTCCTCCGGCGTCAGGTCCTCGCCGTTGAGCGTCCACTTGACGTACGGCATGGGCGAGCCCACCGCCACGCACGTGATGTTGACGCTGCCGCCCGGCATGATCTCCTGGCTGGTCGGCGGGATGGAGAAACGAGGGGGCACTCGCCGCACTGGGGGAGGTGGGACGGCATGAGGAAGGGAAAGAGGGAACCACAAGAAGAGGGAGTGGGGAGTGGGGGGAGGGGAAGGGTGGGGGTTCGGGTGTCGAGGGAGTCAAAAAAAGAGAGGAGAGAAGAGGAGAAGAAGAAGAGAAGTAACAGGACGGGCCGATGAAAATGTACTCTTTACAAGGGAATACTTAACATCTACAGAAAGGATCAACGTGGTAGAAATTAAAGAGTCAACTGAAAAAAGCTAAATTAAAGCAACTAGACTTAAAATATAAAAAAATATACAAATAATATGAAGGAACTAAACTAACAGAACTGCTTCAACAACAATATAGATTGACAGTAAAGCAACGGTTCATAGCAACAAGGTTCCATTGACCAATATTTGACCCATCACAGCACAATTAAAGACACAAAAATCTATTATGAGTTTCTCATCTTCGTAAAACTGAGCTTCCCGAGGACGCTAGCTGGACTACGACATGCCTAACCATGGTTCCGCCAGGTGTGAGCTGTGAGAGTTGATAAGGGCCATGTGATATACTGCTATCACATGAGGCCTGAGGCAACGTAAGGCAACCTGAGACTTCCTGTTCCTCTCTCCGCCCACTCGTGGCAGATCCGGAAGTAGGCCGTGATAGGCTCCTCCTCCAGCGGCACAGGAAGTATAGGGTTACTCTGTACGGTTGAAACCACCACTAGGGGGCGTCTCCGTCCCGCTAGCGCGTGGCGCGTGTGTGCGTTGTGGCTTTTCTTTGACTCTGCCCTTCTATCCTTGCCTAGGCTAATTCGCTAAAGATGAGAAACTTTAATGAGATTTTTGTGGTTTAGGGTAGATCCACTGGACAAAGCCTTTTTAAGATCTAGACACGGTTCCATTGATAGATGCAGCTATCAGTTTCACAGACAGCATGCATAATAGACCGAGGTAAAAATAAAACTCAAGGAGTAAAAACAAATAAAATGGTAACAAAACCAGATATAAAAAATTGAGATAAAATGCATAGAGGAATATAACTGAAGGGTCGCTAGCATGCCCAGACAAAAAGACGATTGGAGAAGAAAGGAGAAAATACGAGATACAAGGACAGGAGCACCTCGGAAAAAGGGATAGAGAGAGAAAGGGAACGGAGATAAAGAGAGTGAGAGAGAGAAAGAGGGGGTTGGGTGGGAGAAGGGGGTAAGGGGGACGGGGTCACCCACTTCAGTGCTGCATGTGTAAACTTTTTTTTTTTTACGTTATCGTTAATTATTGATTTTCTTTTTTCCTTCAGCCAATGTGACAAAATGTGACGAGAAGGACACATCGTCACATCGCGAGTCCCGGTTGTATAACACAAAAGAAGTATAGAGAGAGAGGAGGAACAAAGTGGTGTGGTTCTAGTCAGAGATACATAGAGACAGAGGCCGTAGCAGAGAGACTGGAGCCAGAGGAGTCCACTTATTCACAGATAGTAGGAAGAGGTCAAAGAAACGGAACCGGACCAACAGAGAGAGAGAGAGAGAGAGACAGACAGAGAGAGAGACAAAGACAGAGAGATGGAGATAGAGAGACAGAGAGACAGAGAGATAGAGACAGAGACACCTTCCACTGGAGAAGGGAGACAGGGAGATCTTCTGTAGGATTCATGGACAGGAGGAGAGTTTTGAGTGAACGAGAGAAAAGGATAGTGGAGAATGGGACCGACAGGAAAGATGCTCTGGAGGGGGTAGTGCGTTATGTGTGAGTGCGTTTGTGCCATGTTTGTATGTGGCAGGTGTGTTGGGTCAGTTGTTATGGGTGTGCGCGTTGTGTACAGTATGTGAGTGTTAGCGCAGCTAGGAGGGGAGCATGGTGTCACTGTCGGGCAGAAACCTCGTAACTCCAAGTTTCAAATGTGTACGTTTTTTTGTAAAATAGCTGATATGCAAAGCACACAACGCCCGTTGGGTGCTTGTATATCAGTTATTTTCACTATTTTAGTTTTGGACACAAGGTTTCCACCCGACAACAACGATGAGTTAGTTGACACTTGTACGATGGTTGATGGAAGACATGCAAAGAAGGTCCACAGAGAGAGAGAGAGAGAGAGAGAGAGAGAGAGAGAGAGAGAGAGAGAGAGACAGAGACAGAGACAGAGACAGAGAGAGAGACAACGAGAGAGTGAGAGATAGACAGAGGTTGTTGAGGAAGGAAGAGAAGTCTGAGAAGAAGAAAAAAGATGAACTAAACAAAGAGCTGATTGAGAGACAGACAAGTGACAGGACAGACGAGTAGACAGACAGGAAAAGACAGATAACGCAAGACAGGGACACGAGGCAGAACCAAAAACCAGACCCAAGCAGCAAGACAGACAAGAAGACAGACGGGACAGTCAGACAAGACAAGACAAGACAAGGAAGACAGGCCGACAAATGCCGGACGCAAAGAATGGGGCACGCTGGACATACTGTACTTTACGCAAAGGGCGTGTGGGGGGTGGGGGGGGCAGGGGGTGGGGGTTGTGGGGGGGAGGGGTTAAGAGGAAGTTGGGGATAGAGTAAGGAGACTGTGATTCTGGAGCAACGAAAGAAAAAAGAGATAAAAACCAAAAATCATAATCATAAATAAACTAAAAATAAAACATGGCTCAAAGTGGGTTTGGAGGTCTCACACACTGGGGCTTAGAATCAGAGTCAACTATAATCCCCCCCCCCACACCAACCCTCAAACTCGCCACCTCGATGCTCACGTGACCCCGGGATAGTCTGATGGAACGAGAGGGGGCATTGGGGAGCGTGTGAAACAAAGGGCATCGAGGATAGCAAGCGTTCCAGAGCACGCCGTGTCGATCCAAATGGGATTCATACAGGCCTTCACGGTCACCCACAAGCACTCGGCAAGGGATCTGACCCGTTTGAACGCGTGTCCTTCGGCCATACCGTCGGGTACTAATGAAAGGAGCTTGCAGGAAAAGAGGGTACGCAAAAGGTTAAACAAATGCTCCAACTCTGCCGCTAGTGTTGGCCTTTAAGTGCCTTTTCACTTGAATTGAGTTGGCCATATATGATAACATTGTATTTTTGTGCCATGTATGAAATGATTAATAATACATTTTACACACGACATGTACTGATTGAGGCGAACACGGGCGATGACCTTCCGCCATCTCTGTGGGGCGATAACAGCCGTATACTCTTTATATTTACGCTGCGATACACACACGCCTTCAGAAGGTGCTGCAGTCCACTGATAATGTCAATTGCCGACTAGCTGGGGCATGGCGCGGCCTGACCTTGAGGCCGTGGAAGGTCAATTCAAGTAAAGCCGCTGCATTTTCATAACTGGAACAAGGTGCCTTTAGATGAAGAACTCAAAACCACAGAAACACTCACAAGAACTATCAATAACATGTTCGACAAGAGGGTTGTGAAAAAAAGGTAATGGCTTTTAAAAAAAGGCAAATTGAAATTGGATTGACTTGCTTTACAATCTAGCAACAAAAGATTTTGAAGAATTTGCCAACCCAAATGGGATTCATCAAAAAATATTATAGTTATATTACATAATCAACAATAGCTCTACACTACCACGACTAAAACGGGATTATACCTTATATAACAAACCTTTTGGTTGAGGTTTTTGGCTCTGTGTACCAGCTAACTTATCAATGCATGCTTGTAAAGTCCAATTTAAAGTTTTTTTTTCTATAAAGCACCTTGATTGCAATACTGTCATAAATAAATTATCTAAATTATTATGTCTTAAAAAGCGCCTAACAAACAACAAAGGTGAAAGGGCAGCCCATTCCACACACAAACATGCATGGGTGTGGCTATGGCATGAGTGTCATATACAGGTGCGCCCCCCGCCCCCCAGTCACAGGAGGAACCAGGACAATCCAACAAAAAAAGAAGTCACCCAAGCCCATCCAAGCATGCCATTCATTTCCAGATGTAGCATTGTTCCAGACACACACGCACAAAATAAAATACAAAAAGTAAACCAAACATAACAGATATCCACAACAGAATTAATGTCTGGACAGCAAAGACAAGTTCCATAGTGCAGCTGTGTTCAACAAGAGGGGGGGATTTGCATCAATACTATTAGATGTTTTTCAGCCATCATTTTGTCTCTGCTCTCATTTTGTTTGGTCATGTCCAATGTGAATGTATGTTGAATAAAAGGTGAACTGGAAGTGTTTCTTTTTTCGGGGGGGGGGAAAGAAGGGGCGCGGGGGGGGGGGGGGGGGATTGGGGGTTTGCGTCTGATCAGGTACTCTTCTCTATCTGCCAATGGACCGGGGGAGCTTTTGAGGCTGAGTGAATGAGGTTTTTTTTTTTTTTTTTTTCCTACAGGAATGATGTCTCCTTTCACCTCCAGGCTCCAATACAATCTTAACAGACATGGTGACACTGGGTGGAATCTATGGGGGAAAACCGTCAGTAACAAACCTACGGCCCGCGAAACATAAAGACGATGGGAAAACTGGCAGGTTTACTGCATGCACCACGCGCAGTCGCGCACAAACGAATACATTCAGCCTGTGGCCAAAGCAGAACATTGGGTTGTTCTGGCAAACAAACAGCGATCTCCCTATCATTCTTTTGAAGAAAGAGAAGAACTGAACAAAATTCCTGATTTATACTTGGGTGTGCACTGCATCGCACATCTAAAATAGACGATCTGCAAGGTCACAACGAATCGCAGCTCTATTTCACGATGCACGACACAGGCCACTGCAACTAAAGTATAAATCACCCTTTAAGATTCCGAGGGAAAACAGCGGAGACAAACCACATCGGCTGTGCGCCTCGGCGTTGGATGCTGCATGCAGATGATTCATCAGGCTACCATTAAAACTACACGTGGAGCTCTGTACATCTGTGTATGAGATCAACAACAGGACCAGAGTGGAATGCAATACTCAGTCATGCAAGTGACTCTAAAGGCTCTCGCAATCTGACAGGGAAGGGAAGGGGGAGGAGGTGGTGGTGATGTGATGTATATGTGTGACTCCTTCAGAGAGTCTCTACCCTTTAGAAATGCAAGCCCAGCGAAAAACAAAACAAAACAAAAAAAAGAATCCCAATTGCATGGACACGCTCCTCATTCACAGAGACCGGGAGCCCAGCCGGCCCATTTGGAATGGAAAGAAAGGGTGAAAAAGAAAAGAAAAAAAAATACAAGGCCTTTCTTTCAGTTTTTTTGGCCGTAAACAACGTATAATCCTGGTTCAAGCCCCAATGTGGAGAGAGAAAGACAACTCAAAGAAGTCTTAAAGTGGAACGAGGTGAAAAGCAGTCGAGAGAGAACGCCAGAGTACTGAACTAATCTCTAAACAAGTGGGCGGTGGCGTGGAAGGGGTTTGTGCCAAAAAGAAAGAAAAAGAAAAAAAAAGAAAACACAAGAGGTCAGAAGGCAGACATTATCGGCCATTTTGGCGAGGCAGCCTTGGAGTGCTGCCCCAAAATGAAGGGGGAAGCCAACATAATGTGCAGCCTTTTTTTAGTGTCACCTTGAAGCTGAGATTACACCCTCTTACTGCCCGACGTCACACAGGCTCCGCATAATATAGATCCTTTAGTTACACTTGCCTGGCGAGGCGGAGGGCATTTACATACAAAACCACAGGGGTCGCATGTATTAATGCCACGTTGGGCTGCACCCGCGCTAAAACAGTCACTATGGGTGGCCCCATCAAAATGGAAATTATCGCTTAAAGTAAACGGAGAGAGAAATCGTGGCGGTGGTGGGGGGTGGGGAGGTGGGTTTAGTAACAGCAAACGGAAGGTTTGGTGGGACATTTTGTCTTGCAGGTGGAAGACGGGCAGCCGAATGGTTGCTGCAGATATGCCCCTCTCTGTTGGCGAGGCTATGAGCACTGGATCTAATCTGTCAAATTATTATCTTTTTTTTTTACACCCGATTAAAAGGGAGAGTGAAAACTTTTATGTTTGCTTATTATAAGACAAGTAAGCAATTTAGTCAGAGGGGTGGGTGTGCGGTGGGCTATGGACTTCAGGACTCATTCGAGACAAACATCTAATAGAGATGGCAGGATTTTTTTTTTTTTTTTTTTTGCTTTGGCCAGTGAGAACTTAAGGTGTAATCTAGCTTTCTTTCCCAACGTTACAAACACGCAAATGTAGAGCAGGACATGCAAGCACATTCACAAACCAGGCAGGCATCATTGTTGTAGGAGGGCAAGCGTGCACGTGCAGTCCTTCACAGCGCAGTCTTGCTGCATCATTGACATGGTGGGAACCACGAGCCAGCAGTCAGGGCTAAACGTTAGCCCTGCACTTCTAGAATTTGACGGGTTCTCTTGAACATTTCCCTTCAGTGGAATTGGGCCGTGACGGAACGAGAGAATACCCAGTGGTGGTGTTCAACTGCCTATAGAGCATCTTTTAATTGCCAATTGGAACAGCGAGAATTCAAAAGGATTATGATTATATAAATTTGTCTAATGAGCAGTCTCGCAGAACAGCACGATGGCGGGGGGGGGGGGGGGGAGAGAAGGATCTTGATTTGATCCAAACAAAAGAAAAGATCAAATACATAATGCGTCTCCTCTAAGGAAACAATGGCTTTTGTTGGAACGGTTTAGATGATTTTTTTTTATGTTCTGTATAAAAAAAAGAAGAAGAAGAAAAAAAGAAATGAAACAAATATAAAACTACAAGAAAGTAACTTTCCTGCTTACGAAGTACTAGGTTGATAGTGAGTCCTGGCATGCTTGCAGACAAGGCAAGAACTAAATACTAAGCCAGGAGACTGGCTTAGTATTTAGAGACTCCGCCAGGAGTGTCCTTGGAGGCCGTGCCCGAGGCAACGCGTTCTATTATTTATTGTCTTCTTATGCGTTGGCGAGAGGGCAGCGCCATGACCTCCAGGCCTGTCCGCGGCAGCCATTACACTCAGCCCCACATGGGGGTGGTGGGTGGGCACCCAGGGGGACGGGCACACTCACTGCTCCGTGTTCATTATTTAAAAATCGTCACTTTGTGTGAGCGATACACACAAACACACTCGTAATTACCTCTCAATTTACAATTGTAATTGTAAAATTGTAAATTTGCTCTGAGCCGAACGCTCGTGGTCCTTTTTCTCCATGAAATAAAGGGAAAAGGGGGAAGAACTGGAAGTAATGTATTCATAAGGGCAGAGGAGGGATAAACTTTACAGGCAAGTTTACGACAGCCTGTGACATAAGATTTAAGAGGGTTCTGGCGCTGGTTCAGGATTAATATATGCCTCGGAGGAGACCCGGCACACATGGGCTGAGTGCAACATCTCAAAAGATGATGGGAACTTGGGAGAAACCCAATTACCACATAAATCAATGTGCAGCCCCTCGCAATTGATCCACAACTCATTTGGCACCCTTCTCCTCTCCGGCGCCATGACAGCCACGATACGAATGTGTCGAAAACAAAAAAAAAAATAGAAAATAAGAAAGAGTCTGCCAAGTCTTTCTTTAGTTCCAATTTGAGAATCTTCATTACTTGGCTTACGTCAATCTGGAAATCAATTCCAACATTCAACGCAGGGGGAGAAGAAGGGGCCGATGAATGAATAATACATCAGAATTTGATTGAGTCTCCCTGACTGCTTTGGAAGGAAAACGGCAGTCAGTCAACAAATCCAATCACGTCTCGTCGCCGTCATTTTGAAAATAAAGGCTGTCTTTGTGGTCGTTTAGAGACGGCAAACGCAGTGCCGAAGTCATTATATTGTTATTGATCCGCGTGGCACTGTAAAAGACATCCCAAGATGGCTGTGTGAAATCACCACTGAACCCCAATCAGGCCCAATCAGTTCTCATTCTGTTTTTAGTTTTTGTTTGTTAATGCATCACCGTAAACGAGATGGCAGCAACACTGCGCTGAACACACACTAAGTATTTCATTTGGCATTCACGTTCAATCCTCCGCGACTCAAGAAGCAGCAGCATCACTGAGTAAGTAAACAAAAGGAAGAAAAGGAAAACGCCACCAACAAAAGGAAACCACGAAAAGGACAAACGTGTTCAACGGAAAAGGAAGTTCAGGAACAGAACCAAAAAACTAAAGGAAAAACAAAACCACACAACATACACAGGACCAATAATCACTAAACTCAACAAAGAATGCTGATGAACAAAGGTTTGTATCTGGGAAAAAGTCTGTGGGACAACCAAGGAGAGATAATGGAACATTTCAACGAAACAAGGAATGCAGGAAAAGAAAAGAAAGACAACGGCCAAAGGAATTCTGTGTACAAAGCATGCAAGCGCAGTTACATTCTCCCATCATGCAACAGTTCCTTTACGTTATTTCCACGTGCTGGGATTCCAAGACATGGTGCAAGAAAAAGCCTTTCCGTGCAGAAGCAATACCAAAGGATGCAAACAAGAAAAGGCCCCACAATGCAAACATAAAAGTAAAGAAACAAAACCCGAGCTAATCGGGTTTGCTTTCATCATTTTTTCTTTGGAATTAAAAGTAAAAGTAAAAAATAAAAAAATAACAAAAAGAAAAACCTTCTTTCATAATCATTTAGCAGTTTGGATTAATCGTTTAGGATTTATTTCAAATTAGTATAAAGAATCGAGCTTTGTATATATAGGCTAAATAGGCAAATATAGCTAAAATTTTCAAACATGTTGATTTTTTTTGTATGTGGGTAAAAAAAGTAAAAAAGAAAAAACACACCAACCTTCTCGAAGCTCTGAGGGATGTAAAGGGGTTGATGCAGAACACAATGACATGAGGAGAAGAGAAAAATAGGGGAAACACAGAGAGAGTAAAAAAAGCCACCTCAAGGTGTTTAGCTGCAGCTACATTTCTGTTTTGTTTTTGTTTCTTTTTTTAATCCTTTTTTTTTTCTCCTTCCCTTTTCTCCCTTGTCCCTGCTATCAGTGACACCCCCGTCTTCAAATGTAAACTCAGCCTGCCCCCTTAAAATAAGCTTTGACCTCAAAACAATCAGATTCACCCCAGTGGCCGTGCTGTCGCTTGGTTAAGAGAAGGAAGGGGGGAAAAAATGGTGTCGCTGCCACTGGGGTTAAATCAAGCGTACCATATCATGATCAAAATTCAAAGAGCTCCCTTTTATAGCCACCGGTGAGTGCAGTAGCTCACCGTGGCAGCTGCATGTTATTTGCTTTTTTGGGTTAAGAGAAGGAAACCAAATAAAGAGGAAATCAAAGAAAACCAATGAGAGATTGAAAAGAAAAGACACAGTTTGGGCTGAAATTAGCAGCTGTGGCTTTTTATTGTGTCCCCACGTGGGCTGATTTCATAGAGTTCCCTTTGGAGGCCAATCAGTGCTGCTATCATTTCAGTCCCACTGAGGTTTGTTTTTTGCATTATTATTTTTTTTTCTGATGTAATATGCAGATTGTTTTGTTGTCGTTTTTGTACACAAATGTATTTGTCTGAAATAATTGTCCCCGCCACAGCTGCTAATCTCGAGTGCAATTTTGCTTCGTGAACAAAAACATAGTCAACATCAAATATCAGAAAATCGATTGACAAAACTGAGTAAACTGAAAACAGACAAAAGTTGGACACCATCAAGGCATAAAAAACATGTGTGGTGCTGGTGGTGGTGGATGCTGCAAAGTAGTGAACACCCAATGGAATTGATCGCGAGCCCTCAACGGGGACGAGAACCTCCCCCTCCCCTCCCCTCCCCTTCCCTGACTTATGGTAACTGCACGGGTTGCTGGCATTGATCTAAGGCTAGAACTGTCTCTATCTGACAAACTGCTAATATTGCCATGCTGCGTCGACAAAGTGCTCCCATTATTGCCATTTAATCTCTTCTCTGGAGCTCTCCACAATAATTGCACGCAGGGCCCCTCTTAATTTTCCTTCCTCACTCGCTGTGCCGTGTTGGAAGGAAGGAAGGTGGATATACAGTACAGTAGCTACTCCACTTGGAGTGTCTGGGCGTATTGCAGCAGAGACTGTGTTTGCCCCGGTGATGGATGCTGGTTGGAGACGAGGCGCTAATCATATCATCGAGGAGGGGGGGTTTTTGTTTTCATTTCAGCCCCCTCCACCCTCCACCCTCCCCCTCCCCCCTCACAGAGGAGATCTCTCTCCCCCTACAGAGCTACTTCAGAGGGTATGATAATCGCAATAATAATGAAAAAGCGGTTCCCTGACCCATTTTATAATGTCAGGGCCGTGAATTATTTATCGGGAACAAAGTTATTTGGTACACAGCGGAGTGAACAAACTGAGTGGAGCGCGCGACTGTGCACGGGCATCTTTTTTTAACCCGTTCAGAACGGGTACGCTATTGTTGTGTATCATTATTTTATGCTTTAACTATTGAAAAACAGCAGATATACAAGCTCACAGCGCGGCACCGAGTGCTGCGCTGCGAACTTGCAGATCTGCTATTTTTGAAAAATCGTGAAAATAAGAATTTTGACCCGATTCTATAGGTGTCTTTTGAATCCTTCTAAGGTTTTTTGAAAAACCCTATGTTTCTATGTCAGTCCGGCTAGCCGTCGTCAAAGAAAAGGTCCTTTTCACTTTCAACTGGAGCTCAGTTAGTCTGTTCTTGAGAGACTACTATGTCAGTGGTTCTCAAACTTTTTCATGTGAAGGACCCCCAAAATGATATTTATTTGGCCACGGACCCCCATCTCAAAATATTTAGTTCCAGGGACCCTCCCCAGAAGCAAGATTTGAGTTACAAACGTTCGCTTTGAAAATACATATATTCAAAGATTTGCACACATTTTCACGACTTTTTCAAAAATAGCAGATCTACAAGCTCGCAGCGCGGCACTCGGTGCCGCGCTGTGAGCTTGTATATCTGCTATTTTTCACTGGTTAAAGCATTCAATAATTCTAGGCCTAAATGGGTTAATACGAGCCAAAAAATAAATAATACATCCGCCCGCAAATGCATCAGCCTCAATTTATTAACGCTCGCTCGTCTGGATTCTGCCTGTCGTTTACCATTAGCGGTTATGGACTTTTGTCTTCATTGCCTGTGTGTTCTTAAAGAAACCCAACAGTCCCTCGGACTGGTTGTTTTTCTTTATATCTCCACTTTCCTCAAGAACATTCCAGCTTGAAAAAGAAGAAGAAAAAAACAACTACTGCTGCTGACTTTAAAAAGGTTTCTAAGAGACATTAACCCCAGCTGTTGTGCGGGGAAATACTATGGATTTACACTCCAGATCAACCCACCAACAAAGCAGGAGTTAAGTGCTCTATGTTTAACTGTGATAAAGAGCATTTTCCAAACTGATTGTGTTGGCACCACTTTCTCCCCTCCAATATAAATCCACCACAATCCTTTCTTTAAAAAAAATGTGCCCCCCCGAATCTGGAGTAGAAGAAAGACTCGGGTGGGGGGGGCTTTCTGATTTTGATTGGTGGCCGCGTACGACCTTGCCACTCAATCAAAATCGAGACTTACCGTCGAGTTCCCGCAAGAACCCTGGAAGAACCTAATCAAAAAGAAGTCTCTCAGGGGACTCTTTTTGTGGGGGGAAGGGGGAGGGAGGGGGGGATCGGTAAACTTTGATAAGGGTTTGGGGACTGGGCGGGGGTAGTAGGGTTGGGTGGGTGGGTGGTTGTTAGTTGGTTGGGGGTTGAGTTGGGTGGGTGGGTGGGTGAGGGGAGAGTATGGGGGGGTTCGGGAGTCAACATCTCATCGATCAACACATTTAAAGGCTTGTTAACATCGGACATAAAAGTCATACGTCAAGTCAAAGACATACGGCTGGACGAGGCTACACATTTCCTTCCAAGTAAGTGTTGGGGAAGGCAAGTGAGAGACAACAGAACGCAGCGTTATAGCATCAACACAAGAAGCAAGAGTTATCAGTTACAAAACCTTGAAATTCAGGAAGAACGCTTTCACTGCATATCAAAGTTACATTTCGTTGTTGTCGGGTGGAAACCTTGTATGTCCAAAACCGTTTGTTTTGTAGTTATCATTTTAAAAATGATTTAAAGTAGTGAAAACAGTCGATCTACAAGCACACACCGCCTCGCACCGCGAGGCGTTGTGTGCTCGTAGATCGGCTGTTTTCACTACTTTCGTGCAACGGCCTTGTGTGATGAAGCAGGGCTTTACTTTACGAAAAAACATACACATTTGAAACTTGGAGATACAAGGTTTCTGCCCGACAGCGACGATTTTACTACAAGCATCAGTACTACAGATTAAAGATTTAATATTACTTGGGTTACTTTTTTGTAAAATACAGTTCCTTTGTAATTTACAACTTCTTGGGAGAGAATACAAACAGTAATCACTGTATAAAAGACTGATTTGTAATGGTACTTGTGTGTTTTTGTTTTGTTGTTGTTGTGGCCCCTGGCCGTGGGACCGGGTTTCTCCCTACCTCGCACGTAAAGGTTAGCAGGGGAGGAGTAGCGCACGCCTTCCACGTTGGAGGCCACGCACTCGTACTTCCCCTGGTCCGTCTCCTCGCTGTTCTCGATCTGCAGGGCACCTGGGAAAACGACACAACCATAAAACAAACACACACAGAGAGAGAAGAGAGAGAGAACGACAGGAGAGAGAGAGAGAGAGAAAATTAGTCAATCTGAAAACCCAATCCCTCTTAACGGAGGGTATCCTTCACTGGTGGAACAAAGTACTCAGCCCTCAGTATACAATACTTGAGTCGAAGTATAGATACTCCCGGTTCAAATACTCCACTACAAGTCTATGTTGGTCCGTAAAAATTGTACTTGGGTTAAATTACCAGGAGTACTTAGTTAAAAAAAATCTAAGATTTTCCAGAAATGTTCAAAGTGAATAAAGCAGATATTATTAACAAACAAACAAAAAACACAAAAAATATGGAGCTCAAGGTTTCTACCCGACGAAATGTACTTTTTTACTCTTCAACACTGGGTATATCTTCATTCATTTTTCATTTTTATGTCAGAAGAAAGCTGTTATTTGAGCCGTATGAAGCCTAACGTCACGAAAAGCACCCATGTTGTTGTGCTCCCGGCCCGTACTAGGCCAACCACAGGTTCAAGAGAAGAAGGACGGAGTAAGAAAAAGAGAGAGAGAGAAAAAAGAAAAGGGGTCGAGGAGGAATTTAAATAAATAAACGTGTGAACTGAATAAGTCAGAACCTATTTGCAGCCGGGCGGTGTGTGTGTTTAACACGTGTAGGACTCAAGAGTTCTCGTGTTGAACACCCGGTGTAACAATACGTGTGGGATGAAAATGAGCCTGGCGATTGATTCAAATGGACGTATTAGCCCTTGCGTAGCACTCACCATGTGCCGGGTGGTGGTGGGGTGAGGTGTGGGCAGTCGTGGAAAAGGTACTCCGGTGTTTTAGTTAAGTAAAAGTAGCAATACCACAATATAAACATACAGTACTCTGATACAAGTAAAAGGCCTGTGTAAAAGTACAAAAGTATTGGCATCAAAACACACTTAAGTACCAAAAGTAAGAGTACAAAAATGTTTGAAAATAGCAGATCTACAATCTCACAACGCGTCCCTATGTATAAAATAGGGCTGAAGTGTAATATAGTAATTCATATCTGCATAGTAACTAGTAACTAAAGTTTTCAAAAAAGAATTAGTGGAGTAAAAGTACAATATTTGGATCTGAGATATAGTGGAGAAGAAAAAACAAAATTGTACTTAAAGTGCAGTACTTAAGTAAATGTCCTTAGTTACTTTACACCACTGGGTGTGGGGGTGGTGGGGGGGTCATGGGAGAGTTCCTCAGATGTGATGGTTTGTCGGTGTGTGCAAATGAGGAGTGGCAACAAGGAGATGCTGCTGCTTAGCACAGCAAACACAGTCCCACGGCCCAGAGAACTGCCAGCTGTGCAATAACTCATTCTCGCTGCAATAAAAGATATTATTTTGTATGTTTTCTTTTTTTCCAAGTCCATTAAATCAGCGGTTCTCAAACTTTTTTCCCCATGTCAAGGACCCCTAAATTATTATGTATTTATGTACGTATTTATTTATTTATACTGTATAATTATGTATAGGCTCTGTGCATGACTGAAGGTGGCGTTCTTGTTTCCCGTGCCGGGGTCAAGTTTTCTCATAGCATCGTTTGCTTGACTTTATTTATTTATTGGCTTTTCTGCCTTAATTGGATAGTAGAAGAATGACAGGAAACAGAGAGAGAAAGACAGGGAGTGACAAGCGGAAAAGGCCGTCAGTCATTAACCACTAGGCCATCGGCGGCCTCGTTCCTTTGACTGAAACACAGGACACCTTCGAATCGTTGTTGTTGGGTGGAAACCTTGTATGTCCAAAACCGTTCTTTTGGTATTTATCGTCTTATAAGCGTCTTGTAATTTAAAACAAGTGAAAATAGCTGATCTACACGCACTCAACGCCTCCGTTAGGCATTGTGTGCTTGTAGATCAGCTATTTTCACTTGTTTTAAATTACAAGACGCTTATAAGACGATAGATCTGCTGTTTTCACTAATTTTGTGCGACAGTCTTGCATGGTGAAGCAGGGCTTCGCTTCGCGGAAAAAACATACAAACTCGAAACCTGGAGAGACACAAAGTTTCTGCCCGACACGACAGTGACAATATGCTTTTCCCTGTTCAAATCTGCTGCTGAAGCCAATCAAACGGAGCTATGATTAGAAACCGACCTGGGAAACAGGACATGTTCATGCCGCCTCCTGGTAAAAGGCAACTACAGCCATGCAGACACACACAGCCTCCTCTCACTGCGGTAGAAGACGAACGCGGGAGGAGGAGGCGGCGGCGGCGAGAGAGGCTTAACAACGGGCCATCAGATCAGTCCTCGTTAGCGCATGTTGACGGCACTTCCTGATGATATCATTAGAGCTGCTGCTGGCCGTCCTGTCTGCTCTGCTCTGGTCTGGTCTGGGCGTGCGGTGTGATGCGGAGCGGAGCGGCAGACAGACGGATTGCGGCGGAGGCCTCCGCTGACAGACAGAGCACCCACAGCTCGTTAGCGTTTAGCCAGGAATCATCGTGGATGAGGCGGAGCGGGGGAGCGCAGGGCCGGAGCGGCTCCCTGCAGCACAGTGGCGTGCCGTGTAGCCCTCTTCCATCACCGGCCACACCGGGCCGCCGGCGGGAGGCAACTAACTAAGTACCGTTACCTATACATATCGTTGCTGTATATATATATCATTTTTTAAATAATCAACTGGTCTGATTAAACCACTGAAGTCCTGGACTATTTTATACTTTGTGTCAAACAAAAATTGCTAAAATAACTGATCTACAAGCCCCCCAGACATATCATAATTAATTTGATTAAAATCGATTAAATCAATTAGTTTTATTAACTATTGCACCGCTAGTATTCATGTGTATTAGTCATGCTTGCATCTCGGCAGCAGACGGCTTAGCGCTCCCTGAGGAGCATCTGTCCACCTGTGATTCTATACGAGGACATATTTGAACAGCAACCACTAGAATCTAGCGGCGGATCAGACGACTATCTGTCCATTTGTCTCTTTCTCTCTCTCCCTCTCTCTCCCTGTCGCTCAACAGGCTCAGATAATCCCAGTCCCTGATGGAGAGTCGTATATCTAGTGGTAAATGTGCCAAATGAAAATATCTGACTGCACAAGAGCACAGGTGGCGGACACCGGCTCTTACGTGTGTGTGTGCGTGCGTGTGTGCACACACACGTTGGGAGCTAGATTTTGATCTATTTGATGTGAGCTGGAGACAGCGAGTGCCAACCTGGCGGCTGGCGGGTTGGACGGCACTCAGAGGCCTCTTGAACCTTGATGCCAGGGAAAAGAGCAACAAAAAAATGCACCTTGATGCCAAGGAACAGGGGTGTCCCACCAAATTCTGGGCCCTGGGTTCAAGGATTCACTGCGGGCCCCCCATGAATGTTCTTCATAGGGGAGGGGGTTTAACCCAGTTAGACTCACTAACACATTATTACGCATTATTTTGTGCTTTAACTATTGAAAAATAGCAGATATACAAGCTCACAGCGCGGCACCGAGTGCCTCGCTGTGAGCTCTGTGGTGTGGGCCCTAGTAACACAGTCCCACTTTCCCCCCCCTTGTGACACCCCTGCCAGGGAAAAGAGCAACACACAAAAAAATGAAAATGAGGGACCGCACATGAAGTCGGGCTTCTGGCAGGCTGTTCCACAGAGCTCTGCCAGGGGGCCTGGCCACCACTGGTAAACACCTCGTTGAGTTTTGGAATCCTCGGGCCTACGGAAGTAAACTTCTGCTGGTGGGAGTAAAAAGCTCCTACTTCTTCTTGACCGTGGGTCTTCATTCAAAAGGGGCGTTCAGGGACCACCAGGGGATCCTCAGAGGGAATCCAACATAATAGAAAAAGATAATGTGGAAAAAATAACTATGAAGTCTATGAAGTCATCTATGGAATCTAGCAAAAGGTTTAATCTCCATCACAATTCGTTTTCAGTCCAATGGTTGGAGTGAAAACGTGCACACACTCCTTGGCACACAGCCTATAGCTACTCCTAGCATCACAGTAGCCTGATACAGTGTTTCTCAAACACTGTATGTTTCTTTTTTACATTTCAAGGTCTCCCTTTATCTCTGACAGTATACAAATGGAACCAAATGGTCCCGTTAGGGTTCATTTGGTTCCATTTGTATACTGTCAGAGTTACAGACTTGTATGGGTCAATTTAGACCCCCATAAAGGAACCCACAAAGTCCCTTGGCTTGAATCCACTTTGAGAACGACTGGCCTAATACGCCCAATTTACTCTTAGCCGATCTACAAGCTCACAACATGTTGCGGCTTCAACGTGTTGTGAGCTTATACGTTGCGTATGCGACACCGTCATTATTACGAAGTATAAACTACAGGCTTAAATGGCGCTACCGAGCAAACCCATAATAATAATCCTTTAACTGTGATACTGCATCGAGGTCATCTGAAGGGGACTCCCCGCCACTGCCGCCTAGAGAGATGACAAATGCGCCCGGAAAAGATATATAAAACCTTGCGTCAGTGAGACAAATAAAACAGCCATGGCGAAGAATTAATTAAGAAGTAATTAAAAAGGCACCGGAGGACCCGGTGGACTGCACTTTGGTGGCAGGAGAGAGAGAGAGAGAGAGAAAGAGGGTTTGAGGGAAGGAATGAGGGTGTTTTTAATGTGGTGGTTGGTTGGGTGAAGGGCTCTCGCTGAGGCGCTGGGTCCCTACAGGCTTCATTACACACTTTAAAAGCATTATTTCAAACATAGACACTTCCTTCAGTCAGGCAACAAGGGAGAGGAAAGAGAGAGAGAGAGAGAGAGAGAGAGAGAGAGAGAGAGAGAGAGAGAGAGAGAGGGTGGAGAGTGTGTTTAGGGAAAAGGGTGAAGGGATGGGGAGAGTCAAAGGGAGGAAGAGAGAACACAGAGAGGAACATGAAGAGAGAGGATGATGAAGAAGGCAAAAATGGCTGCAATAAACGAGAGATGGCTATTAGGAGACAGATGAGAGAAAGGGAAGAAGTGAGAGAAAGAAGAGAAGGAGAGAGAGAGAGAGAGAGAGAGAGAGAGAGAGAGAGAGAGAGAGAGAGAGAGAAGGAATAAACTGAACTTGTCCTTTGTGTAATTCCTTGGAAGTAGTGCACCAATTACAGAATTTTCTTTTTGTTAACAAATGTATAACTAAACCGCCTGTATTCAAAATTGTAATGGAGTAAAATTACAAAAAAGTACCAAAGGTACAGTAGTAACATTTTTCAAAATAGGTATATTTTGTATTAATAATCTGAATCTGCAAATAAACCATAGTTAGAATATGGAGATAAGACGTTTCTGCACGACAGTGACGATATGCTGATTTCAGTTCTAATCTGGCGTTCTGTTGAAGAAGAATGCAATCACTTTCATGGAGAACCACGGCTATTCAGAAGGAAAGAAAAGCCTGTTCAGTAACTGAAACACGCAGCTGTTATTGGCCACCGTTTTTCCACCCCGCGCTTCCATTAAACCTACGGTAATTTTGGAGTGGTTCTCTCTGCTTGTGTGGTCCATTTAAAGACGGATAATAAACATATTAGACAGACAACTGTCTTTAAAAGGGCTTTTTTACAGACTGGAATACATCCACTACATCTCAGAGGCGTTGTGAGCTTGAACATCTACTCCAAACTTAACCCCAAAATGTAACCTCTAAAAGCGTCTAATCCTAACTATTTCCTAGTGTTAAGCCTAACTAAAATATGTATACCAGTATATATTTTTTAACCATACAACAACCAGGAAAATGGTCCTCATAATGTCTGATTTGGCCCTCACAAGTATATTCATCCAAGTGCGCACACATGCGCACGCACACTGTACTTTAGCACTCTCTTTTCATCTCAATTTTCGTGTCTGGTTTTTAAATACTATTTTATATGTACAGTATGTTGAATAATTACACTCCCGGGTGCCCCGGGCATCCTGTCACTTGCCAGCGTAAGTGCGGCAGCTATCGGCATTTTCTTCTCTGTTTTCCTCTCTCGGTTTCACACAAATAAAACAAAGGATGTGGGGAAGGCTGGGGGGTTCCTATAAAGCCCTAGAAATTATCTTTTCTCTGGCATGTTGGGAAGTTGGAAATACACGCAGAGTTTGTCTACAGACTCCTGGCAATGGAGCTTTGCAACTATGTTCCTATTCATATTCATTTGAATGTTGTTGTTTTTTACAACAGAAAATGTAAAAAGTTTTGCCAATTACTGGGGGCCTTGCAATATCATCACAGGACTTGGCGGGACTCCCTCTTTCATTTGTGTGTCGCCCCATTTGCGCCTAAACCCTAACATTTAACCTCACAAACACTATGCCTAAACCTAACCTTAAAGGATAGTTCAACCCCAAAATTACTTTTTTTCTATTTATTACTCACGCCATGGAGACTTGAGTTCAATAATATATATATATATTTTTTGTATTTGTCGCATTCCTTAGACAAAAATGTGATTATAGAGCATCGCAGTGAGGTGTCGGAAGCAAGCTGGCCATTCATATTTACCATAGGGTTTTTCATTATCAGCCACAAAGTCGTAGCAATTCAATGTACACTTACCACTAGGCTGGTGGTTGTAAAATGGTTCCATATGCTCCTGTAGAACCCCCGAGTGTGTATGCAATCACTCTAGTTTTAGTAAAAACACGTTTTAATCAAGATCGCACGGAGAAGAACTGCATTTCCCATACTGCTAAACGTAAAAACGACGTCTGTGATTGGTCTAGCTTCTTCTTCTTTCACATATCTTGCGGTTACCGCGGAAGTAGCTTACTGCCCCCTGTCTGCCCGGCAGATTATTGCACTTCACCAGAACTCTGTGAGCGAATACTTTCTTTTACAAATATGATGTGTTAAAGATGACGATAAGAGAGTCCACAGAGATGACAATCACTACATTTCAGGCCATATGCTGGCCTGGATAACTAAACTGAGCGTGATTTAAGGGCTATATTTCAGGTAACAAGACTGTCATTCGCAATGCATTCTGGGAGTGTAGTTTCCGCAATTTTTAAAATAATGATGTACACAGTCTTGTACCCTGCCCTTTTTTTCAGCTTTCGAATTAATCTTTGCATTCAAAAAAATTAGAATATTGTCAGGATTCCTCTCCAGCTGAGGTGGCTTTGTCCAAGGCTTAAAAACGTTTAAATAAATACTTTATGAAATGTCTATGCAAGAAATGAATGGAGAAAACGCTTCCGACACCAGAGTGAGGACGGGGTGGGGCTTCAACTGCGATGCTCTATAGTAAATTGACCTCCATTGATTCCGGATTGTAATACATTTGTTTGTCTTAGGAATGTGGCAAAAAACTAAAAATATTATTGAACTCAAGTCTCCATGGCGTGAGTAATAAATCGAAAAAAAGTCATTTTGGGGGTGAACTACTCCTTTAACTTCACAGAAATTATACCTAAACCTCAAAGTCCTGTCCGAAACAATGGGAAAAGACTCTCCCCTGCAATGACATCACCTATGCAGACAGAAGACAACACACACACACACACACACACACACACACACACACACACACACACACACACACACACACACACACACACACACACACACACACACACACACACACACACACACACACACACACACACCCTTATGACTCCCTTCACTTGTTTCTTGGCCACAGAACCATGTTGAGGACAGGGGGTCATCTCTGACCACTCTGGCACCCACAGACGCAATAACCTGGACCGAACCACCTGGAGCTGGACTGAATGAGAGCAACGGGAGGGAAGGAGGAGGAAGGTGACGGGAGGAGGACGGTGTCCAAGAAGACAGGGAGAGAGACAGACAGCAGATGGAGCGGAGTTTAGAAACTGAAAAGGTGGACGGCGAGAGAGAGAGAGAGAGATGAGAAGAGAGTTGGAGAAGTGGGATGTGTACCAACAACACCAGAAAGACAGATGGATGGATGGAAGGAAGGATGGGGGGATGAAAGGGAGGAGAGGAACCAGCATGGATGATTAATTTCAGAAAGTGGCTGTGGCCATGGGCGCGGGGCGAGCTGGCTCTGCCATCATCACGTGAACCCCTCAGTCCCAGTGCTGTAATTCAATTAGCTCACACTGGCAAGGCCTGATTGATTAGTTTAGCCAATCAACAAATGGCTGGACTCTCTCTGCTTTTCTCCCACAGCTTTTTTCCCCCTCTTCCCCATCTCTCTTTCCCACGCAATCCGCTTCTTTCTCTATAGCTCTGTTTTCATCTTTCTTTTTCACCACTTTCACCCCGAAAAACCAATTCTCTTTTTCTCAGCCTTTCTCTTCCGTTTATTTAGATTCAAACGCACGGAGCAGACGCAAACAAAACAAAACAAAACAAACGCACGGAACAGAGAGAGCAGGGCAGACAGAGCATAATCACTCAGAGGCCGGCCTGTTTGAAGGCAGGGCTGTTTACCAGGCAGTGTGTACTTGAATTGTTACAAACCAACACTATGAATAGATGTAATAGAGCAGGGGTGTTCAACAGGGGGACCGGGACCCCTAGGGGGTCCTCAGAGTTACTACAGGGGGTCCTCCAAATCTTCCAATCCTTTTTATATGAACAACTTGAACCCTAGTGTCCATATTCTGAGAACTGTAGCCAAAAATAGACGATCTACAAGCTCACAACGCCTCGTGCCGCCAGGGGTTGTGAGCTTGTAGATCAGCTAATTTGGGCAAAGAGGTTTGGTGTAGAGGGGGAAAAGAGCAGACTAAGTACAGAGTAAAAGGTCACGTTTATTAGGTAATTACCTAATAAACGGTGGTTAAATATCTGAAAACACAAATTGACATGAATCCAAAATACACTGATGACTGTGCTCGCAAACGATTAAACTACATGGAATCTATGATAAGGTTGTGGGGGTCCCTGCTTCATCTCTCTTTCAATTAAGGGGTCCTTGCCCTGAAAACGTTGAAGACCCATGCAATAGAGCGTTCTTTGGCATGTCTCTCTCTCTTCCCTCTCTCTCTCTCTCTCTCTCTCTCTCTCCTCTCTCTCTCCAGGCTGCCACTCGGCCTGCACGCTTGGTCGATGCCCCAAGGTCGGGCAGAGAGTGAGCGCGTCGGGCACCCGGGGCCCCGCAGACATGACGTCCATTGTTGTCAGAGCCCATCTGGTGCTCTCGAAACGCTCCCGTTCAGATCGGTAATGAAGCAGGTAGGGAGTCCGGCCCGTCAAGCCACCTAGCCATGCCTCCGGGCTCCGGTGCGCGGGAGGTCTTGCATGGCAGCGGATGTTAATGGCATTGTTAATTTTAGCCACTTTTTTTTTGGGGGGGGGACTGAAACACTTATCCTGGGTGACTTGTGTTTCGGGCAAGCCAGGTAGGGAGTCTATTGCTGCAGGACACCGTGACAGGTCACATTGGCGGCGGATGGCTGGCTCCAGGGGCGTCACAAGGGGGGTAAAAAGTGGGACTGAGTTACTAGGGCCCAAGGTGGAGGGGCCTTAAGTATTTTATACTTAAGCTATTGAAAAATAGCAGATATACAAGCTCACAGCGCGGCACCAAGTGCCGCTCTGCGAGCTTGTAGATCTGCTATTTTTTAAAAGTCGTGAAAATGTGTGCAAATCTTTGAATGTATATTTTAAGCGAACTCAAATTTTGCTTCTGGGTAATCTGGGGGGTCCCTGGAACTAAATATTTTGAGATGGGAAACAGGTTTTGGCAAAAAAGATTTTCACGATTTTATCAAAGATAGAAGAACTACAAGCTCGCAGTGTGGCACTCGGTGCCGCGCTGTGAGCTTGTAGATCTACTATTTTTCAATAGTTAAAGCACTACATGGGTTAAACCCCCCCTCCAATGAAGAACATTCATGGGGGGCCCGCAGTGAATCCTTGTACCCAGGGAGGGCCCAGAATTTGGTGCGACACCCCTGGCTGGCTCCTACTGGTCGGGGAGGAGGAGGACTGCTTGTCAGCCTTCTCATTTGTTTTTTAAGGATTGTTTTAATGGCGCTCCTGCTAATCCAAGTGAAGAAGCCATGTATTTAGAGGTGGGAAAACGAGGCTCAACAGCCAGCCCCCCTGCAGCTCTCCCAGCTTTAATAAGGTGTCGAGATTATTAGTACTGCTTTTCCACCTCACACACCACCTGCAACGCCGCAGCAGCGGTGATAATACCTCAGCTATTTAGCTCTGGACTTGTACGTGGTCCAAGTGTCCCAGACTCTTCTCCCTCCTCTTCCTCCTGGCTGCCCTCCCGGGCTGTGTGGAATGACCTGCTCCCCTCTGTCAGGAGAACAGCAGACTCACTCCGCCTCACGTTGTACCTCAACTCTACACACTCTACCTCAGGGGTCTTCAACAGGGGGTCCGGGACCCCTAGGGGTTCCTCAGAGTTACTACAGGGGGTCCTCCAAATCTTTGTGTGATAGAAACTAGTTTTTTCCCCCTTTTTTATATTAACCACTTGAACACTAGCGTCCATATTCTGAGCGCTGCGAGGCGTTGTGAGCTTGTAGATCGGCTATTTTTGGCAAAGAGCTTTGGAGGGGGAAATGAGCAGACTAAGTACAGTGAAAGGTCAAGTTTATTAAGTATTGACGGTTCAAGTAGTTAAATATCTGAAAACCCACATTAACATGAATCCAAAATACACTGATGCTCGTGCTGTCAAACAATGAAAATATGGAATCTATGAAAAGGTTGTGGGGGTCCCTGCTTCATCTCTCTCTCAACTAAGGGGTCCTTGGGCTGAAAAACATTGAAGACCCCTGCTCTACCTCAACCCGCCTAGCACTCCTCGTTGCTTGTATCAACATTCCTTGCTCCTATAACCCTAACCCTCAGAATGCATCCTTCCTAAATCTGTACCATAAACAGGTGGCGTGGTTCTATTTTCAACCACACACACACGCACACACGCACACACACACACACACACACACACACACACACACACACACACACACACACACACACACACACACACACACACACACACACACACACACACACACACACACACACACACACACACACACACACACACACACACACACACACACACACACACACAAAAGTACCCACCCCTCTTTTTCTTTGATGTTCGAGCATTTGCAGCAAACCACCTGTGTCCTTGTAAATCACCTTGGTCACAATGGCTCCTCTACCCATGCTAGCCACGACATTTCCATACACGGCTGTGCTGCAAAAGTGTGATGTTTAGGCGCGGCGTGCGTGTGTGTGTGTGTGTCGCTGGATGTGTGTGTCAGTGCATGCGTGCATGTGTGGGATTGCATCGTTTCTGCTACAGTATGCAAAAGCACCCAAAGAAAGAAGAAAAAACCCTAAAAGAACTAAAAACCGAAGATGATCTCCTTTGTGGATACTAGCTAATCTCATTATGCAAATGCAAGTTCATAAGTCACATTCGCTTTTGTTGGCGGAGATGTGATTCACAGGACCTTTTCATTCAAACGCACGGACAGGGTATTATATTTTATTTTATTTTGGGGTGGGGTGGGGGGGCTGTCATGAGTGAGCAGTGGGGGGTCTGCGGCGAGTGAGTCTCACTGGCTTTTAACGTTTATGTAACTAAGCACATTTACTCAAGTATTGCACTTATAGTAGGTCGTCACTGTCGGGCAAAAACCTCATATCTCCAAGTTTCAAATTTGTACGTTTTTTCGCGAAGTAAAGCCTGCTTCATCAGACAAGGCCGGCACAAAAGTACTGAAAACAGCTGATCTTCAAGCACACAACACCTCATGGTGCGAGGCGTTGTGTGCTTGTAGATCGTCTGTTTTCACTATTTAGTACATTTTTATAAATGATAAAAAAACGAACGGTTTTGGACATACAAGGTTTCCACCCGACAACGACGATGTACAGTTTTGAAGGACTTTATTTGCATTACGTTATTTGAGTATGTTGAATCTACTTCTACTCCACATCTCAGAGGCAGCTATTGTACTTTTTGCTCCACTACAATTATTTGAAAACTTTAGTTGCCAGTTACTTTTAGATTTAGTTTTGTACTTTTACTTTGGTGCTTTAATTACCATATATATTGATGCCAACACCTTTGTACTTTTACTCGAGAGTATTTCTACATACACACGTGGTACTGCTACTTCAGAGCACTTCTGCTCTGCGGCGGGGCGGGTGTCACCGGCTTTTAACTTTTATATACCAAGAAATCAACGGCGAAGTTTTAAATGAAGATGTTCAATGACTCGACACTGTGGAACCCCGTGGTGTATGAAATGATTTAGCTCAATGGGATGGAAGATCTTAATCTCTGGGATGTTCAAATAACTCACCTCCCTAAACCATAATGAAGAAAAGACGGGGGAAAAAAATCACATAATGGCTGAAATCAAAGCGCTTTTACATCCCATCCTGCTGAATATGCAGATATATTCAGATGAGAGATTAGGATGTTCACTTACCTGCCCGCCTGTTGGAAAGAAGTCAGGTTAGACTAATCCCAGAATAAAAAATACAAGCTTTATCAACAAGAATTACACGCTGGTGTGAGATATGCGTCTGAATCCAGACACACAATTCACCAGGGATGGGAAATACAGTATATATATTTTTACCACTTTCACCCAGGTGTCCATATTTTGCATTTCATTGAACAAACAAAAAATATAATACGGTAGAACATTTCAAAACAAAAAAATAATAATACAGAAAACAGCTGATCTACAAGTTCACTGTGCATCGCGACGTGACGCGCACCAAGTACAGTGCATTTAGTCTAATTCCCTCAATCCCTCTCCTGATATCGCCAAGCTGCTCCCACTACTCATACTGTATAGGTCAATTCAAGTGGAAGTTTCACGTTTATTTTGTAACATTTCCATGCAGTAAGGGTCACAGAATGTTCATATTATAGATTTTACAGGGGGTGGGAATTTCCTAATTCCAAAACAATACAAAATTCTCAATTTTCACACTATCCTGGAAAACCCAATAACATCTGTCTCTGTTTGTTTGTTTTCCAATGTAAATTATATACGCTTTGCCCCATGCCATACATACAGTATATTAGGGATGGGACGATAATTGTTATTATCGTTTATCGTGATGAAAAACGCATATCCGGTACCATTTAAACCCTCTATAATTGGTAAAACAGACCAGGAAATAACGCGCTTGTCTTTTTTTTCACTCTCGACCATATCTCTTTGCGAGGCGTTGTGAGCTTGTAGATCGGCAATTTTTTATGATCGGCAATTTTTTATGTTCTGCCCCAGGGTTATGGATGATGGGGATATTTTGATTATTGTTCTAATATCGTAAATCACCATTTTTTCCGGTCACAATAATCGTGACATGAAATTTTCATATGGCCCCATCCCTACAGCAAACACGTACATACATACTGTATAATACATCCATCTGGGACAAAGCCATATTATACACAAAACAAAGAGAGGGTTTATATTATTCTCTCCAGAGCAGCAGTGATGCACAAGGCAGAGCAACAGGAGAAAAGGGGAAAATGAAATCAAAGGTAATTTATGCGAGGGCTCGGCTCCACTTGCGTTCCTGCAGCCTCCCTTGCTACGATCCGTGTGTGTGTGTGTGTGTGTGTGTGTGTGTGTGTGTGTGTGTGCGTGCGTGCGTGCGTGCGTGCGTGCGTGCGTGCGTGCGTGCGTGCGTGCGTGCGTGCGCGCGCGTGTGTGTGTTGGTTGGGTGGTGGTGGGGGTACCAGGACATTAACATACATAATGTGGGGCATCATCATCATCATCATCATCATCACCTATCTCAGCAAACAAACACGCGAGGATCTCAAGGCGGAGAGGGAGGACAGGTGCAAGCCTGGATGCTGTGAATGGTTTACGCGTTCATTAAGCCTATAGCTGAGTCAACACAGATGGAACTCCCTCCCCCGTCATCAACCCCCCACCCGCTGCATGTCCAAACAATTTAAAATGTCACATACACATATACCACCACAACAAATGGCTGCTAATAAACCCGCACCCACCCACCCATCCCCGTCCCATCCAACACAACCCATCACAATTCATATCTTTCAGTGATTTCCCTGCGTTGAAGGAAGAGGGGAGGGGGAGAGACACAAAACACACACAGCTTGGGAAATGACGGTACAACACGCCAAAGAATGGAATGGAAAACGGGACAGAAAGCAGAGACATACACATACACGCACGCACACACAAACACACAACCCACACAGAACAAGGAACAAATAAATGACACATTCCCTGGAAACAGGAGAGGTAGATGTTGCTGATGCTTTTAAACGGAGGGTCCATGTTTTCTTTTTTTTGGATCTCTCTCTCTCTCCCTCTATCTTCCGTAGTTTACCCGCAGATAAAGGGGTGGAGAAGCGTTAAAGAGGTTATTATGTCTTGGTTATGTGTTAGTTAGAAGCCGTTTTCTTTATGGAGGAGGTGGGTTTTATAAGAGTCTTACCTCGGATGGGGGTACTCTCTGGAAGAAACAACAAAGAACCAGAGACAAAAGACAGACAGCATCGTCAGTGTAACTCATCAGTTTGAATCATTGAGGTGCTGGGGACAAGATCACTGGGGCTCCGTGACAATCAAGAGGATTATTTTAGACGTGACTCTCGGACACAGAAACAAAGACGTCACCGCCGGTCTCACAGAGGTGCAATGGGACTCTTTATCTATCTCTTTCTTTCTTTGATATATCCTCGCTGTCGGGTGGAAACCTTGTATGTCCAGAGCTGTTACTTTACAGCAAATGGAGAAAAAAAACTATGTGTTCCAGTCGATCCGTTGTAAACTGCCATACAATGTCATACAACCAGTGGTGGAAAAAGTACTCACATATTTGACTCAGGTAACAGTATCAATACTGCAATATAGAAATACTCTGTTACCAGTCTGGAATTCAAAATGTATTTGAGTAAAAGTATGAAAGTGCTGGCATGAAAATGTACTTAAAGTACACAAAGTAAAAGTACATAATGTTTGAGAATAGCAGATCCACAAGCTCACAACATTGTGATTTTGTAGATCGGCTATTTTTTCAAATAGTCAAGTTATAAAATAGGGCTAAAGTGGTTTATGTATGTCTTATAATATCATACTTGATATCTGCAAAGTAACTAGTAAATAATGTTTTCAAATAAACGTAGTGGAGTAAAAGTTCAATATTTGGATCTGAGATTTTGTGGAGTAGAAGTAAAAGTATTGGAAATTGGAAACACTTAAATTACGAATACCTGAAAATTGTACTTAAGTACAGTACTTAAGTAAATCTACTAAGTTACTTTACACCACTGTAAAAAAATAGACAAAATATGGCGATACAAGGTTTCTGCCTCACACAGAGACGATATATTAAGAGGAGGAGGGAGCGGCGCCCTGTTGGCTGAGCTGGACGTTAAAGACAGAAGTGTGTTTTATCATTGCCACTCCTCTGGTTGATAAGGCAAAGGCTAAAGAGGATTGGCCTTAAGTTGACAGGCCTGCTCCTCTGCCATAAGCCCTCTTTTCCCAGCCAATTGACCTTGGAC
Organism: Nannobrachium achirus; assembly: GCF_963921795.1. Classification (NCBI taxonomy): domain Eukaryota; kingdom Metazoa; phylum Chordata; class Actinopteri; order Myctophiformes; family Myctophidae; genus Nannobrachium; species Nannobrachium achirus. The sequence continues at coordinate 44,494,971 of NC_137810.1, forward strand.
GGGGCAGGGTTAAATGCAATGATACTGTGCTGTCGTTGGGAGTGGGTAATACAGGGCGGGCTGGCTTTTGGAGGGGACATTATTTCGGCATAGTGTGTCTAATGGCGCTTTCCCACTGCATGGTACTACTGGCTGAACTCTACTCGACTCTATACAAGCTTTACTTACGTTTTACCATAATGTTGTAAAAGTGTTTCTCAAACCGGGACCACCGTAATTCGGAGGATGAACAAAACGGAGCCAAATGGACCTGTAGTGCTACACGATGGATCGAGTTAAAGCTCATGCTAACACTAATGCTGTCTGGAAACTATCTCTAACTTGCACAGTCCAATAAAATGGTTTCTGATAACATTTAGGTGAAAAATAGGCTATAATCAGCTGTGCAGTTGCTCTCAATATTGATTCATTTCAGATTTACGATGGTAAGTTTAAACTTTACCACTTTCAATCTGGCAAGTTATTATAAATTATAGGCAAACATTTTATCTGTTTACCAAAAAATGCTTGTCAGGGTGGGAGAGGGGTCCTCAGTTCACATGATTATTTTGGGGGGGAGGGGCCTCAAGCGTTTTAAGTCCATGGCGACACAGTGATGAAATGCAGTGGAAAAGCGCCATCGGTCAAAGTGAGAATTCGAGCCGCTCACATTCAGGCAACGCCGCCTTCAGATTTCATGTCCCTGTTTTGTCACCGCCATTTCCCGCAAGCCTGGCGGGCTGGATCTGTACCTCATCTCACACCCACTTCTCTGGTCATTCAATCGACTGCCTCTTCCTCTACTTTATCAGCTTACAGCAGCCTGCATGTACTGTATGCGTCCTGCTGTAGTGTACTGTGAGATTACGTGTTGGGGTGTTATACGGTACGCCTCGCTGCTGCAAGCCAATTCTCCCATCAGGGACACACACACACACACACACACACACACACACACAGGGGCGTCACAAGAGGGGGAAAAGTGGAACTGAGTTACTAGGGCCCAAGGTGGAGGGGCCTGGAATTAACACTTAACTATTGAAAAATAGCAGATATACAAGCTCACAGTGTGGCACTGAGTGCCGCACTGCGAGCTTATAGATCTGCTATTTTTGAAAGTCGTGAAAATGTGTACAAATCTTAAATATATGTATTTTTTAAGCGAACATTTGTAACTAAATATTTTGAGACGAGGGCCCGTGGCCAAATACATATCATTTTGGTGGTCCTTCACATGAGAATATTTGAGCACCACTGACATAGAAACATAGATTTTTCAAAAAAATCCTTAGAAGGATTTGAAATATTCAAAGACTTGCACAAATTTTCATGATTTTTCAAAAATAGCAGATCTACAAGCTCGCAGCGTGGCATTCGGTGCCACACTGTCAGCTTGTATATCTGCTATTTTTCAATAGTTAAAGCACAAAACAATGCATAATAATTCCCAGTTCCCCCTATGAAAAACATTCAGGGGGGGCCCGCAGTGAATCCTTGTACCCAGGGCCAGAATTTGGTGCGACACCCCTGGATACACACACACACACACACACACACACACACACACACACACAGTGTGTATAGAGTATTGAGCTGAGGGACTGGTGGTGGTGGTGGTGGTGGTGGGGAGCCTCTTGAATGAAGTCTCGAGTCATATTGCTACCGTGTTAAAAATGTGTCTCTTATCGGACAGGGCTGAAGGCTGGTGAAGGCAGCCCGGATGAACTGTGACCCTGCACTCATCTTTTTTTGTGTCTGTCTGGTTTCATTTCGCTGCTCTACTTTCCCATCTTGTATTCTGTCTGACCCGGCCCTGCCCCCTTGCCCCCTTGCCCTCCCTCTCTGTCCCCCTCACTCTCCCTCTCTCTCTGACTTTATGCCTTCCTGTCTCACTCACTCCATCTGTCATTCTGTCCCAATCTTTTTCCCCCCTGCCCTTTTTCCCCCTATTTTAGCGCTTAAAATACAGGTTCTCAACATCTGGTTTCAACAAGGACACGTAGTGTCACATATGCCAAACACCACTCTTACATGGCACCCCTGGCACTCTGCCAGTCCCCCGTCCCCCCCTTCATGTCTACAATGTAGCTCACAGGTTTAGAATTTGGGTTAAATATTCAAATTGATTTGCTGGCTTAGTAGTTGTACACAATTACCCTTAGTGTAAAAGTTTACCAATAGGACCCGTAATATTTGCACATTTGCATTTGAGTTACAAATGGATCAATTAGCACTGAGGATATTTACTGTTTAGGTCAATGCTTGTCAAAGTGGATTTCTCAAAGTCTGTAACTAACAGCAGTCCATTTGGTTGGATCAGAGTTTAGGGCAGACCTTGAAATTTAAAAGTTTGAGAAACACTGGTTTAGGTATTATCTCTCTCTCTCTCCGTGCCTGTCTATTTCTCTCTCTCTGCCTGTCTCGTTCTCTCTCTCCTCTGTCTGTCTACCTTCATGCTGCTCTCTCTCTCTCTCTCTCTATGTGAAGATGGCTCTCTTCAGGATGACAGGGTGGTGGCCTTGGCAGACTCCTGAGAGCGCCAGCAGGGCGTCGCCAGCCCAGAAGAGCTGGCCTACTTAACACAGCGAGGGGGCCAGGGGGGTCAAGAGTTCACACCGCCTCCAACCGAGTCAGGGTGTGTGCACACGGTGCGCGTGCGAGTGTAATATGGTAAAAGGTAAATGGTGCATTTATATATAGCGCCTTTATCCAAGGCAATTTACAATGATTGCGCATTACATTCACTCACACATTCATACCCAGATGGCCGAGGAGACCATGCAAGGCACCAAAATGCTCATCGGGAGCAATTAGTGTCTTGCTCAAGGACACTTCGACACTAACTCTGGGGGAGTCCGGGATCGAACTGGGAAGCTTCCGGTTCCCAAGCGGCCGCTCTACCTCCTGAGCCATTGCCGAGTGTGTGCATATGCATGCTTGATTAAGAATGTGGATATATACTGTATACTGTATGTATTCACGGTTGTGTGTCTCTGTGTGTGTGCGTGCGTGTGTGTGAGCGTGAGCGATGCACTCAGTTAGGAGTGTGCGTGTTTACATCTACACATATCTATCTAAACAGGTGTGTGTGCCTGTCTGTCAGTCAGTGCTCACTGTCAACCAATCTTTGGCCCAAACAAAAGCAAATCGTCATCATCATCATCATCACGGACAGCGCTGCTCAGAACACAGCGGAGGCAGCGGAGTCTCCTGTGTTTAAGATGTAAAACAGTGCTGGCAATTTCCAAAAGCCATTCAATCCATTAGTGGAAGGGAGATTAGATTTTGTCCTGGTCAGACCGCTGCACCTCGCCTGCATACTGAGTCCCACCACCATGTCCTCTGTGAGACCAGCGCTGAGGGAAGGAAGGAAGCTGTGGCTGTAGCTTCAAATCTGGTATTCAAATGTCCCACATATACTGTATGTCCATGTATACGTATGTATACATATACATACATATACATACACACCTCCCCTGCTTTGCTGTGCACTGTGTTCCTAGTTATTACATTCCTAAACCTCAAGGACAAACACAAATCTTGAATTTGGGACTCACAGTCAAGGTGAAGTAAAATGACATTTTCATTTGGGAGCTTTGCCAACTGAATAGGTAATGGCACCTTGGCGCCATTATAGCTAAGTGAGTTGTTATTATCCATAGAGACTGTCAGAGTTATGCAATGTATCAACGGCTCCTATTTTTAACCACTTTCAATTCTGGCAAGAACCTTCACGAATTGTCAAGGATGCAAGCCAATTTTGCCAACCACTTTTAAGATCATTTCAGAAAAAGAAACACTTCCGATAACTCCTTGTTAGTGACAGTAAATGTATTTGCTCTGTAAACCTGTCGTAAATATTGTTATAACAATAATAACATATTACAGAGCACAGCATATGCATAGCATGGGACTGATTAACTGTGGGTGTCTTTGAAAAACCAGGGAAAAAAGTGAAATTGCAATGATTTCTTTCCGACTAACGTCACGTCTAAAATAATTTCACAGGCTGTGTCATCAGCTGTCACAATAATACATGGAAGAGGAGCAGAGGATTCTGGGTAGGTTACGTTGTTAAAGAGTTAAGAGTTTTGTTTAGGGGGGGCCGCAGGAAGCTGGTCACTTTTCTTTTCCTTCAGTTTAGCTGGAGTTTTTTAGTTGAGGAGTTATAGGTATAGTTAGGTTAGATTAGGTTACATTTAGGTTAAGGTTAGGATAAGGTTAAGGTTGGGTTATAGTTAGGTTAAGGTTAGGGTGAGGTTGAGGTGTTGGGTTATAATTAGGTTACAGGTTAGGGTGAGGTTAGGTTTGGTTAGGTTATAGTTAGGTTAAGGTTAGGTTAATAGAAGCAGGTTTGTGTAAAGCGGAAAGCGTCACTTGAACATTAGAAAAAAAGGACTGGGTCGTTAAGGGAGATAAAGGAGTGGGAGGTGGGGAGAGGAGGAGAGACAGAATAGGATGAAGAGTAAGAAAGGCAGACAAGTTTAAATACATTGCGTCTTAAAAATATAACAATAAATAAAAACAGAGAATGGGGGCAAATGAAAAAAGGAATCATGAAGACAAAATATGTCTCAGGAGTAGAGGAGAGGAAAGGAGGAAAATAGAAAACAAAACAAAGTGAGAAATCCTGACAGTTTTATCTGACTTGAGAAGGCCACCAACAGAGGATGCCCCGCCCGCCTGTGTGAGATTCAATTTCAATGACAAATCCACCTGTGTTGCAGCACGCAAACCCTCAGGCCCGTAAGCCCCGAGTCTTAAGCCCGGGTGAGCCGACGGGCTGCAGGAGCCAGCCAGGGGGACAGATCATCTGCTTAGGGGTGACAATGACCCAAATACACCTCTGTGGGCCGATGATCTGGCCAGGCGTTATCGAACGCCCGTGTGGGATTATTCACATATCCCACCCGGTCCCAGCTGTTCCGTCAAAAATCATGTTAAAAAATATGATTGAGGATTATAATTGCGTCCGAGCCAGAGGGCCATGTGGGCAAATCCTGGCCAGGAAAAGGGAAGGCACATCTGCTGGTCGTATTAGGGCAGGAGAGGGAGCGTGGCATTAGGGATGGGACGATACGCGATATTATCGTTTATCGTGATGAAAATCACACACAATAATCGTATCGCGGAAATTGTATTTATCGTGATATTGTCCTCCGTCATGCACTGGGATCAATTCTCCTTTTATTTGCCGAGCGGCATATCTGGTACCACTCAAACCCTCTGTAATTGGTAAAAGGTACTTATAATATACGTACTTGAAACAGTCTTCTTTTCACTCTATCAAATGTCTTTGCCAAAAAATAGCCGATCTACAAGCTCACAACGCGCCACGCTGTGACGCGTTGTGACGCGTTGTGACGCGTTGTGAGCTTGTAGATCTGCTATTTTTTGGCAAATGTTACGCCCCAGGATAAAGGATTTTGATAATCGTGATAATATCGTAAATCGCGATTTCTTTTGTCACAATGATCGTGATATTACATTTTCATATCGTCCCATCCCTACGTGGCGTTGGGAGGATTACGTGATTTGGCAAAAGCGCCGTGGTCTTTGCCCACCCCAGCCTGGGGTTTATTGGCTGACCTTCTCGTCACTGCGGAGATGTGTCCAGAGGCTCTGGCACGGGCCTCTCTCAGGCAACGCTTGGCACATGGTGGCCTCATCTGGATAAACCCCTGTCACCCTCCGCTAGGTCACAGCCGAGGTGAGCGTCGGTACAGCGTTCCGCAATCGTACCAAAATCTGCATTTCAATCTGCTTACGGATTCGACGTGGGCATATGAACACACATCTGTTAATGTGGGCTTTTTGTATGTATGCCGTCGTTGTCGGTGGAAACCTTGTATGTCCAAAACCGTTCATTTTGTATTTATCATTTAAAAAATTAACTAAACTAGTGAAAACAGCCGATCTACAAGCTCACAACGCCTCGCGGTGCGAGGCGTTGTGTGCTTGTAAATCTGCTGTTTTCACTACTTTTGTGCGACGGCCTTGTATGATGAAGCAGGACTTTACTTTACGAAAAAACATACGCATTTTAAACTTGGAGATACAAGGTTTCTGCCCGACAGTGACGATATATAATGTACCTAAATCCAGACATGGCACCACAACGACCGCGAGGTCGCGAAATCCAGGGAACATGCAGTAGTCTCTGTCGGCTGTATGTAATCAGGTCAACATGTTGAACTTTTATTTTATTTATTTTTTACATACAGAGACCTTATTCTCTATGAATATGCACCGCTTCCAGTCGTCCCCTTCACGACCGCTGGGTAAATCTGCTCCGGCTGACAAGGCCAGCGAGGGCCTGGGGTCTGACCGGAGCCCTGGGGGGGAACCAGGGAGAAATGTCAGGCTGCATGCCTCCTTCCTCCACACCTCTAGAAGAGCTCTCCGCCTGGGGCTCGGCACGCAAATATCACAGCTCTGCCAGCGCTGCATGTAACCAGCCCGCCTAGCCAATCAGCTAGCCAGTCGGTCCCTTCAGACGACACAAGCCAGCATACCATAAAATGTGTTTTCCTTAGATACGGTGGCTTTGGGTTCAGTGCAAGGCGATCCCCCCCCACATGGGTAGAGAGGAACCACTTCCATGGTCATATTGACCGATGTCGATGCTGATATAGCAGTACCGGTTTCTACTGGTTTTCACTGTGTACACCTGTTATACTGCAACTATGACGCTGAAAACAGTTCTTTGTTATGACCTGATTTAGGCCTACTGAACACTACACTCTGTATCCAAGGGAGACAGCATTTAAATGCGCTGTGATATAGAAGTGCGGCATATCAGATACTGTATGATCACACAATATATCATTTTGCAAGTGGCAAATTTGCTATATACTTTCAGACACTTTGAAATAATTCCACAGTGCAGCCATCGTCTCCTGTGTAGGTAGGTTAAAAAAGACCAGCTTGTTTTTCCATTGAAATGGTTCGGTTGGCACAGCATTAATGCTTCATCACATCAGAGCCATACAATAATGGGAATCATTTTCATATCTGTCTGATGCCAACACACACATTTGTAAATAATTATAGCATCCCTAGCTCGACAATCTATGTCGGAGGTGTCATCATCAAACCCGGAGGATGATAGAATGATAGAATGCCTGAAGCAGGAAAAAAAGAAAGTAATAAATAAAAAATGTTCTACCAAAAACTATAAAACTAAATAACAGAGCCCCAGAAAGTGCAACCAAACATCTGACCATGAAAGAACTGAAAACAAGGTGAGAATGAGATTCCCTGCTGATACAGTGAAAGCATCAAGGAAACTTTGTCAGTCTTTTCGAGACTTATTTCTGCAAGGACACGCGCACGCAGGCACATGTGCACGCACGCACACACACACATTGCAGCAGAGGGAGACGGGGCTGCTTCAGAAGGTTCGGGGCTTCACACAGTACACAGACATGTGGTCTAAGGATGGTGAAACAACACCTGTGATGATCCAAATCTCATGTCTGTCTGCGATGATCCAAATCTCATGTCTGTCTGCACCTTTCCACCAAGAAAATGCACTAAAACAGACCTGGTTCAGGTCCACACTGGGAAATCTTACTCGTTATGTGGTCAGATGGGTGAGCTGCGTCAGAGCACAATTCATTAAATGGTGGAACTAACATAGCGTCACTGTCGGGCAGACACCTTGTATCTCCAAATTTCAAATTTGTATGTTTTTTTTCGCAAAGAAAAGCACTGCTTCATTATACAAGGCCGTCGCACAAAGGTAGTGAAAACAGGAGATCTACAAGCACACAACGCCTCACGGTGCGACGTGTTGTGTGCTTGTAGATCGGCTGTTTTCACTAGTTTAAATCATTTTTAAAATGATAAATACAAAACGAAGAGTTTTGGACATACAAGGTTTCCACTCGACAACGACGATAGTATAAGTTCCTATTCATTGGTATCACAATGAAAACTAATTTTCCAAGGTTCTATAGAAAAAAAATACCATGTCTTTTTTTATATTCATTTTATAGCATCATCGAAATCTTAGTGTTTTGCCAATTATTTGGGGGCTCACTTACAATATCCTCACAGTCACAAAAATGGTCCCCGGCCCGTAGGTTGGGAAATCGCTGCACTAAAATATACTAGACATCTTTTCGTCTATAAGGGTATTATTTCATGTTTTAAACACTCCTCTCCTGGTAAAGGGGGTGGATTGAAGAAGTTGGCTTGTCAAGCCGCTTGTGTGTGTGTGTACGTGCATGCGCGTGTGCGTGCGTGCACATACTGATGTGCTGCACCAAGAAGCAGAAACATCGAGAGGATTTGGGGGGGTCCAGGACTTTTTCTCATCAGTATAAATCCAGAATAGCGCTGACTGAACGAGCTTTCCAGCGAGAGCTCTTAAGTAGAAAAGGAATCAGAGCTAAACAGTAACTTTACACAGAGGAAGCCTTCACTGGCTCTGCTACTTCCACAGATCTATACCATTCTTCTAACTTTCACTCCAAATCAATGTGTAACTAGCAACCATTTGAACACAATGGACACTTTCTCTTGTGGAAAAAAAGAAAACCTCTGCAAGTAATCCGATGATTACGACTACATAATATTATGTTACACATTTGCCAGCCTTTCACATTTTATCCACAAAACACTGTTGAGGCCGAATGCAATTGACTCATGAATGTCAAACAGACATAATGTTAGCGAGTGTTGGGGCCAGGTGATAGGACTTCAAATCATTGTCATAATTATTTCAAACTTTTGCCGCAAATATGATTAATAAACTATACAAAAAATAGCAGCTCTAGAAACTCATAGATTGGCTATTTTAACTTTTTTTTGTAGGCGGCCAATTAACCTACAGTACATGAGCAAGATTAAGTAGGCTACTGGTTCTAAATATGGGTTTTGATATTATTTTTCGGTTAATGGTGTCCAGGTGGCTTCACCAGTTAACATGTGTCCACCCTCTCTTCCTTCCTTCGTCTCTCTGCATTATGCTATCTAAGCAAAGCATAAATCACCTCAAACAAAGAGATTAAAAAGATAAAAGTAATTCCCCTGAGTGTGTTTGTGGAAAGTGGCTTCAAACAGAAGCCCTGAGAGGAGGACAAATGAATTGTTTCCTTGAGCTCCCTCCCTCCCTTCTCCCTCTCTCTCCCTCTCCCCCTCTCTCTCCCTCCCTCCCTCTCTCTCTCTGCGTCTGTCCTTGGGACTGGCTACAGAGCTTGGTTTGGGGTGGTGTGGGCTGTGGAGGGTGGGTGGTGGTAATGCTGGGATGAGAGCCAGCTGGGCAAGAGGAGGAACAATAAAATGAAAGAAACTTTCTCCTGAGAACAATCTTTTGGATGTTTGGTCGTATAGTTTCTGGGGGGGAGGGAGGGGTCCTCAGCTGCTCCCCCAGCGTCTGTCCCTCACCTGGAGGGAACCCAACATACCTCTCGCCCTGTCACCAATCACCGCAAGCTCCAAATGCTCCTTCTTCTCTTGTGGACGGCCGGGGAATGTTATTGCAAAACCAGGAATAAATTCTGTATGGGTGTGTGCTGTTCGCTCACGTGCGTGTGTGCCTGCGCGCGTCTGTGTGTAGGGGGATACAAATTGGCTCCTCCCTTGAGCTGGAACATTTTAATGAGCCTCAAATATCGTTTGTATTTCCTGCCAGGTACAGAAAAGAAAAAGATAGCATTTTCTCTGATTTCTTTTCCCTCTTAAGAGGAATATACTGATCAGCTCAGAGTAACCAACAGTATATGTCTGTGGTTGCACTGGTCAACTCCTAGTAGCCAAGAGTAGAAGACTGTGGTACTGGTCAACGCCCAGTAGCCAACAGATGAAGACTGTGGTTGTACTGGTCAGCTCCAAAGTGGCCAATTAAAAAAGGAGTATAGCCACACACTCGTAGCTGCCAATGCAAACCTTTTTATTTTGACACAGAGAGAGAGGACCAACGTTTCAGACAGACAAGCTGCCTTCTTCAGGGTAATGAGCTCCCAGCTTCCAGCTTCCAGTTGCCAACAGTAGAAGATTGTGGTTGTACTGGTCAGCTCCCAGTAACCAACAGTAGAAGATTGTGGTTGTACTGGTCAGCTCCCAGTAACCAACAGTAGAAGATTGTGGTCGTACTGGTCAACTCCCAGTAGCCAACAGTATAAGACTTTGGTTGTACTGGTCAGCTTCCACTGTCTAACAATAGAAGTCTGTGGTTGTACTGGTCAGCTCCTAGCAGCCAACAGTAGAACTCTATAGTTGTACTGGTCAGCTCCCAGTGACCAACAGTAGAAGACTGTGGTAATGGTTAACTCCCAGTAACCAACAGTATAAGTATGTGGTTGTACTGGTCAACTCCCAGTAACCAACAGTATAAGTATGTGGTTGTACTGGTCAACTCCCAGTAGAAGTCTGTGGTTGTACTGGGAACATACATATCAGTACAGCATCACAATAAACGCAAAGCAGTGCAGAACAACAGAGTGTATACAGCACTGGGTAAGAACAGGAACAGTGCGTAGATGAGACGCAATAATAACAACAACTCGCTGCTGTCACAGCGCTAAACGTCCTTGCTTCACCCTCCAGCAGGAAGGGAGAAGGGACAACAACGCTGGCATCAGTGGCAGCATGTGAAACAGAAACACAGAGAGAGAGACCAAGAGAGGGAGAGAGAGAGAGAGAGAGAGAGGAGGGGAGGAGGGAGGGGGGTGGAGGGGTGAGGGGAGGGCATGCAGTTTTGGAAGAGTAGTTTTGAAAAGGCCATCTGCCTTCAAGGAGACTCGGTGTGGGGCTCGTGGCACTTACCAAAGGCTTCTGAGAACCACAAAAGGAAGGAAAAGGAAGGAAAGAGAAAGTAAAACAGAAAAAAAAGAAAGGGGAGGGAAGAAGAGAATAGTTCATTTCAGGGTGAGGCTGAAAAAGTCGCTGAGAGAGAAAGAAAAGAGAGAAGGAGAAGAGAGAGAGAGGGCGCCACCCAAGAGTCATGGGAACCACAGTTGAGGTGTAGGTCGCTTTTTTTCTCCTTCTTTTTTTTGTCTTAAACAGCTGTCATAAACATCAGCGCAAGCACAAGTTAAGGTTACTCAAAGCCACAAATGTCAACAACTGTTTAACCTTTTAAGTTTAACGTGATGTACGGAGTTCACAGTTATATCATTATAGACCAAAAAAACGTCTTAGTGGTTTGTGTCAGTTATTCTAACTCTTGTTATCTAACTATATAAAATGAAAATTGCAGTCAATAAAGTTTACAGCAGCGCTCGACAACTGAAATAGAAAACAAACAAGTGAAGCTGGTTAGACGTGAGGTTGAAACAGTTAAGCGTCGTTGGCTTCCGGTTATGTCCGATTAAGAGGTGGATCGTAGAATGTCAAGATGGAGGATGTTGAAGACTCTGAGATGCGAACAGAGACACATCAACAGTTTCAACAGATGGACGGACAGACAAACGGACAGACTGACAGACAGACGGACGGACGGACAGACAGAGACAGACAGGCAGACAGACAAAAATACAAAGAACAGAGAACAACCATCAGTTTCAGTGAGACATGACTCAGAGAGACAGTGTGAGACAGACAGACAAGAGGGAGGATAGACAGAATACCCCGTGTGTTACTTCAGTCCTCGACAGTCAAATCCTCAGTGTTAATTTCACTCTGAGAGGCCACAAAGGGCCAATATCATTTGTATCCTCTCATAGTTACACATGAACAGGGAGGATTTCACTGTGTTGTCATTGGACTAACCCAGTCTAAAACCAAAATGTTTTCTATGGCCTTCGATAAATTTGGAAAATAAAGCCTATCTCAGTGGTGCATAGCAGCGCTGCTTCATTATTTTTGTTTGTTATGAATGTTTGCTTGTTAAACTTAATAAATGAGCCCCTATGGTGGAGTGTAGCTGGGCATGGCGTGGTAATAACACTGCCAGGATAAGTGGATTGTTTTTCCACCGGGCCCACCAATGCTAGAAATGTAGCTATGCCCTTCCAGTATTGTAAACCAGTTTGGTTTCAAACTGTCTAGGGACTGGGCATATGTTAAAAATGATGGCTGCACAGTAAATGGTGTTTAACTGTATGACATCGCATTTTAATTACGATGCTAAACATGTACAATACTTGAGACTAACTAATCATTGTGATGCATAAAAGTGATCTAAACCTTTTCACCACAAAGACAGACCCTGATTTAATGTGCTAACATCAAAGTCCCAGTGAGCGTTAACTGCTGGGCTTTAGAGGTAGAACAAACAGTGGCCCAGCATTGGAAGCATTATAGCATGAGAAACTCAGTCCACATTCTGGATTTCTTTCTTTCTTTTTTTTAAACAATCCCCCAAGGTGGCCCCCGTGTCCTCAGACTAAAGTCAAATGCCTTGGCAGCCCTCCCCGAAGATCTCCTGGAGTGTGTGCTCCTTCCACAGGGAGGGCCACAGCCTGCCAAGAGCCCAGGAACACTGCAGCCTGCAGACTTGCGCAACATCCATTCCAGCACAGAGCTAACATTCCAGCACTCCTCCAGCGCTCATTTTTTGGACACAATCGGGGTCGTCCCGGTTTAATAATTTCAACTTTGATGTGCTCAACCACTTAAAAGTCAAAAAAGGACGACTGCCAGTAATAGAAACACACTGACTGTTCGAGTTGCAGCGGGGGAATTAAAACATAGCTGGGATTTCAGGGTTCTGCAGTATCATCCAAGGCTCAGTCTTCCCTTGCCAAACACATGGAAGTTGGTGTTAGTGTATTAATGATCGCGAGGCACCCCCGCAACAACCGGGGCAGTAGCTCGATGGCCACAGAGCCTTTATTTAGTCATGTCTACCCTGATTTACATTAGCAGCGGCAAATCAAATAGGAGCCATTGGATTTTTCTGATGGTGACGAATGATCGACCTCAAATATCTACCACTGTGTTGCCCAGGGCCACTGCAGGCCCTGCTCTTAATTAGCAACATAATTAGACTTTGCTTTACTGGGTCTCTCAATGGGACTGCAATCAATGGGAAACAAGACAACACATCCACCACCACGTTTGTTGTGGCAGGGAGTAATTTGGACGGCGCTCTCCTCTATTATGCCAGTGGTTCTCAACCTTTTCAGCCCGCGACCCCCAAAATAATCATATAATTTTTTCAGCCCCCCCCGACAAGCACTAAGAGTTGAGGCATTGCATTTTGTATAACATGGTTCTATTGTGAAAATAGCAGATCTACTATACATGCTCATAACCTATTTTCACAATTTCTGCCTCTAATATTTGACAATTTGGCCAATGTTTAATTTGACATTTTAAAGGTATTAAAAAGTCCTTAAATTGTCACTTTAGAAATGTGTAGATACCCTCTATACACATAAACTTTAGGTTTATTTACTATTGAGAGAGAAAACAATGTTTAACATTTAGCTAAACATCTTGGGCCCCCCCAAAATAATTTGGGGACCCCCTTGGGGGTCACGACCCACAGGTTGAGAAACACTGCTCTATGCTACGACACATTTTCTGAGGGCGTAGTGAATCATGTGAAAGCCTCAATTACTGCTGCTTCAGACGTTTTTAAAATATTTGCCATAGATAAACATTAAATTGGGGATGTGCACATTTAAGCGACATACCTATATATATTGCCTTTTGATATGCACAACAGGATCACATACTGTAAGTTGTTAACGTTTTGCTGAAACAAACTTAATATGGTGCCAACCCCGAGTTTCCCGAGTTTGTATTGGTACTACCGCTGTGCCAACCCCGAGTTTCCCGAGTTTGGGCCGTTTTTGAAAAAAAAAAAAAAAAAAAAAATCAAAAAATTCTTTTTTCAAATTTTTTTTTTGGACCTCCAGAAATGTATTAGGCATGATCGCGATCGCGAAATTGCATGTTTAACCCCCATATCAACTCATTCTTTCAAACATGGCAGCCATGTTTGTTTACATCTGAAGAAAACATAATGGCTGATAAATCATGAATGCCTGAACGGATTTCCAAGCGGATTTTTTTGTTTGAAAGCTGTGAACAGCATCTACACACGTGGTGCATCATCTAGGCATGGGCGTGCACTTTTTACACAATTGCACAATTACATGGAAGTCTATGGTAACCATGGCAACGCGAGACATTGAAGAGAAAAAATCATTGCAACATAAGTGTTAAGACAGACAGATTAAACTTGATGCCCTTATAAATGCCCTTATAGCTCAAATAAAGATCGAGGAATGCCCTTTTTGAGAATGTCATCGTTCCGTCCGTCAGTTGTCTTCCCGCACATTGTCAGGGACAAGCTCAAATGTCAAGACGAAGAAGCTGTCCACTGCTGCTCAGTTCAAAATAAAACAACCCTGACAACATAACCCCCGCTACTTCAAAACAAGACCGCCGACACGGTCGTCCGCTGAAATGAAGACCAGGGTTAAGAAACAAAAAACAAAAGAAAAGTTACCGTTAACTTGGGAGGCCCCAAAGCCACACGCACAAAGGCTCAACATGTCCTTACCTGAACGCAGCTGTTTGATTCGTCCGTTGCTGGCACTGGGGTCGATGGGCAGGAAGTCCTTGAACCAGGTGATCTCGGGGTCGGGGTTGCCGCTGGCGGCGCAGAGCATGGTGGCGGTGCGTGTTCGCTCCACCACCTTCAGCTGAGGGCCCATGTCGATGTTGGGGAAGCCGGCCGGCAGCAGGTCCTCTGTGGAGGGACACAGATGAAGATGGGTCATTTAATGTTGAATTCAGTTGGTTCGCAAACCATTTTTGGAGCGGTGAGCTCCCAACAAATGGCTTTGTCTGTCCCCATCTATGCCTGTATGTCCTTATTAGTATGAACAGCTGCAACCAGGAGACCAGGAGTGGTACTGTTGCGCAGCCTAGAAACACACACACACACACACACACACACACACACACACACACACACACACACACACACACACACACACACACACACACACACACACACACACACACACACACACACACACACACACACACACACACACACACACACACACACAGGGTATGGCTGCTCAAATTCACTTCGAACCGATGGTTTGCATCTGAAAAGAGTTTGTGCCATGCACCCCCCTCACAAGAATTGTAATTGAATCTAAAATAATTGAATATTGGTTTGAAAATTCTGTCAACTTGTAAATCGGCTATTTGTCAGATAGCTAATGTATAAAATAGGGTCAAAGTGGTAAAACTGTTATTCTTCAAATATTCACTCAAATATTCTCTTTAATATTCTCTCTCATATTATGGAATGACCGGGGTTACGTTCGACCCCACTGTGAGTACCACTGTGAGTTTGATCTTGACGTGTCTTTTAGCGATTGTCTACCAGTGTTCAGGGTTCATGAGGATCGTTATGAATTCTGTTGAATTGTGTCTGACGATGTTGACTAGAAAGCGCCTGAGGTGTCTCATGGCCCAGGGCTCGAGGCTCAGAAAATAGTTTTTGTCTTTATCCCTGCGGCTGTCAGAGACCTGAACTCGGACAAGGACAAAAAAACGAAACACCAGAAGGCTGTCATAGACAATTCATGACCGTTTAAGTGTCCTGGGCCATGTGTTCTTCTTTTTCCTCATGAATAACATATCGTCGTTGTTGGGTGGAAACCTTGTCCAAAACTGCTCGTTTTTTATTTATCATTTTCGCGAGGCGTTTTGTGCTTGTAGATCGTCTATTTTCACTAGTTTAAGTAATTTTTAAAATTGCTATTTTCTGCTATTTTCACTTAGTCTTGTTCGACAGTCTTGTATGGTGAAGCAGCGTTTACTTTACAAAAAACATACACATTTGAAACTTGGCGATACAAGGTTTCTGTCCGACAGTGACGATATACGGATACACAGATATTGTCCTTAGAATGAGTCACAGTAGAAAGAAAATGCTGTCTATTTCCATAAAAGCCCTTAAAACACATTTTTCATAGCAGTTAATAAGAAAAAGCCGTTCACATCATCTATTCTATTTTCCAAATCCCTTCTGGGGGCGTCAAACCTAAACGCCGGCAATTTCAGCTGATCTAATAACATCCGTAACATAATGGAACATCCTTAATCCCAATTTACCTCAGACCCGCTGCGACGGATACACTTCTAGAATGCAGGATTATATGAGCTACCTATGCAGACAGATAAACAAGTCAGCTGATGGATAAACCTGTTAAGTGCACTGCATTCTAATATTGTAGATACAGCACTACTCCCTCCAAAACCTAACACTCCTAGATAGTGGTGGACGGAAAGCAAGTACATTTAACTCAAGTACTGTACAGTTTTGAGGTGTTTTTTTTTTTACTTTATACTGGAGTACTGCACTTCCAACTTTTCAATTTTTTCAAAGTTTTGGTTTATACTTCTACTCCACTCCATCTCTGAGGAAAATATTGTACTTTAACTCCACTACAATTACTTGAAAACTTTAGTTACTAAGTCATCATTTTTTAGATTTAGATTTCTATTACTAAACTTATGTTAACCACTTAAGCTCCATATATTTTCGGCTCTAAATATCTGATCCACAAGGTTGCAATGCGACACGTTCCGAGCTTGTAGATCTGCTATTTTCAAAAGATTTGTATACATTTTGAAAACTTGAAATGGGACATTCTGCATTTAAGTATATGTTGATAACAATATATGTTGATGACAACACTGTTGTTCTTTTACTAAAGTAAATTCTCAATGCCAGACTTTTACTTGTAACGTAACAAGTATTTCTACATTGTGTTATTGATACTCTTACTCAAGTAAAAACAAAGAGTACTTCTTCCACCACTGCTCCTAGATGCCTGCAGACTGCACAGATTGCAGGGGAGGTGAAGGAATAAATGAAGGAAAGGCCCAGAGAACCAAGGTCACCTTCCTCAATGAGTCACAAACAAAGAACAAATCCAGAGCAAACACAGGAGGCCAACCAAAGGCAACACACCTGCCGACTTGATCTCTGCTACTGACGTTGAGCAAACATTTCATCACTCACCGCTCCAATGTCAAATGTGCACGGAATGGCTGAATTATAGATGAAGACATCCATGTACACACTCTGTTGTTGACTCTCTGTTGTTGGGGACTGTGGGAGTATGGTACTGTACACATCAGGGATGTTCTAATACCATTTGTTTTTCAGTCGGTCGATACCACGTATCAAGTTATAAATAAATCTAGGAAAAAATACATTATTATTGAATTAATAAATTGTTACAATGCAACCACAATTGCAAATACAATTTTCGGGAGGGCTTTTATTGATTGTTGCGACCGAAGGTCGCATATACTCTGAAGAATCGTGTCGCTTGAGTGTCCTTCCTTCCTTCCTTCCTTCCTTCCGTATCCTCTTGACCGTCCTTCCGTATCCTCTGTGATGTCAGTGTGATGTCAGCGAGTTGTGACATCACTTCCTGTACAGGGCGGCTACACGAAATGTGGATAACACTATATATGGAGATAGTCCAGTCCATCATGTCATATGGGACTACCGTCATAGAAAGTAGCCATTGTTAGGCCGGAGTCATTGGCTGTCTAAACATGGAGATGTGGATAACACTATATATGGAGATAGTCTAGTCCAATATGTCATATGGGACTACCGTCATAGACAGTAGCCATTGTTAATCCGGAGTCAATGGCTGACTGTCTGTACAGGAAGTGATGTCACATGACATACTTTTTATGCCCATATATGAGTCCTAACATGGAGATGTGGATAACACTATATATGGAGATAGTCTAGTCCAATATGTCATACTAGAAATTTGCGGCGGCTGTGCCGCCGCTCCATTCCTAGGACTTCGCGCCCTCCGGGCGCTCAGGCAGGACTGCTCTATATTTGATCATTGATGCTTGTCTTGTAGCGGGGACTCTGCTGCCGTGCTCTGCACTCACTTGTGGAGGCAGCAGCAGCAGCTGCACATGCAAACACAGTGGTGTCAAATTTCACTCTCTCTCTCTCTCGCTTGCCCGCCCCCCCTCCCCTGTTGCCTCCTCTCTCTTGTGCTTAGCGAATGAGCGGACGGCATAGGGTTAGGGGCTGTATTCCTTACGTCCTAGACAACGACTACCTATGAGTTGAAGTCGATGTAAAGGGGGCGTTAATGGGCTTGGAAGTGGGATGCGGCAATAGGAGGAATGTATATATAAGATGGAACTACCGTCATAGACACAGCCATTGACTCCGGCCTAACAATGGCTACTGTCTATGACGGTAGTCCCATTATGACATGATGGACTGGACTATCTCCATACATAGTGTTCTCCACATTTCCATGTTTAGGCCCCATCGCTCACACCCTCGGTGGGGTTGGCGATAGGGCCTTTCTGTGTGGCGTTTGCATGTTCTCCCCGTGTCTCCTAGGGTTGATACCCTCACAAAAACATGAACAAACTCCCCCCAGAATGATAACAACTAGAATCGTCAGAGAAACACTGTGGTTGGCCAGATAGTCAAGAATTGGCGCGACCTCGCCCTTTAGGGCGAGGTCGCATGTCACCCTGAGGTGTCTTACTAGTAGTACTAGTACTAGTAGTACTAGTAGTATATAGTAGATAGACAGGATATCCGAGAGAGAGGACAGGGGAGTGACACGCAGCAAAGGTCGTTGGGATCGGGATTCGAACCTGCTACACCCCCGGACCGGGGCACACAAACAGTAGTAAAGCAGTAGTGCAACATCAACTGAAACACGAAATATTCAAAATAAACGGGAATTATTTTGAGTTATCGTCACGTGGTAAATCATGTGGTATCTGCGCGTATTCGCCAGTACCAATGCCAGCAGTTTAGTCAGTATTCATCCGTCCATCTTCAACCGATTATCCAGAATCGGGTTGCGGGGGTAACAGTTCCAACTGAGATTTCCAGAACTGAGCAATCTCACTGGACCAACTGTAGTGGTAATTCACAGAAAAGGTTGGCTATCCACAGTTACAAAC
This sequence comes from Nannobrachium achirus, assembly GCF_963921795.1. Taxonomy (NCBI): domain Eukaryota; kingdom Metazoa; phylum Chordata; class Actinopteri; order Myctophiformes; family Myctophidae; genus Nannobrachium; species Nannobrachium achirus. The sequence goes on from NC_137810.1 coordinate 44,513,850, forward strand.
CCAAATATATTGAGTCAATTGCTGTGATTTAACCACCTCTTGTTTTCGCGCTACGCTAAGTGTCTTTTCCCGAAAACAGCCGACAATACGGACAGACCCTCTTACAGATGACTTTGGCCTTTGGCCACGGCAGTGAAAACACACAAGGGATAAGCCCCAATAATCACACATGATAGGATGAGAGAGACCGGGAACGAAGGCCTAATTCACTCAGTGCTCATCAGCATCGCTAAGCGGCTGCACTCTCTCTCTCCGCCGTGCTTCGGATGAAAGTGCCCTGGTGCTTAACGCCTGACCTCCGTCACCCGACAGAATACAGCCAGAGGGGGGGTAGCGAGTAGTGACTCATTCCTGGCCAAGTGGGAACCCCTGGGGGTGACCCTGTACTGTAAAAACGCGTCAGACGCCTGCGGTGGCGTCATGGAGGCCATGCTGTCCCACTGAGTTAAGAGACCGTGGGTAGAGATCACTACTCTTCATCTGGCGCTCAGAGAGAGAGAGAGAGAGAGACAATGACCTCATACCAATCGTGCAGAGTAGACAGACATCACGGCGGCAGTCGTGCTGGCCATGGTGCATGGTGGACAGCGACAAAGTGCATTTTACAGTTGCGGTCGAGCAGAAACATCTCATCTCCATAATAAATAAAAAAAATATTTTCTTAAATTAACTCCCCACCTGATCATACTACAGCGTCACACAAAAGTATCAAAGTAGCAGATCCGCAAAATGTTCATCTAGTCTACCTGCTACTTTTGCGTTTTTTGAATTTGAATCAGTTTGGGATATATGAGGTTTCCACCCGACAGAGACAATCTGTACTTTACATGAGTATTTGTATTTGTGGATACTGTCGAAGACAAATATGGTACTTTTTTTATTTGTCGAAGACAAATATGGTACTTTTTTTATCCCACAATGGTTCTGGAGGGGGAAAGGGTACAATATAAACGAACCGCTTAAGCTCTATTCAAATATAGTGGGGTAAAAGAATAGCCAATCAAGCCGATGTACAAGCTTACAATGTGTCGTGACAAGACGCATTGTGATCTTGTGTTTCGGGAAAGTTGGAAAGTTGGGGGAAAGTTGGTGGAAAATGTCAAACGAAAATGTCTAAAATGTCTTTTAGCAATGGACTAAAGGAATAAAACATTTTACTTACAGTAGTCATTTGTAGGTTAGAATACAATTGTTAAAGCCAAGTGCTCCAATACTTTAACTAAAGTACACATTTGACAGAGCAACTATCACTTAGTTGAGTAACAACTATGATCTACTTTGACTCAAGTAATGTAGTCTCGGTACTTCGTCCACCACGGTTGAGGCCCTCCGTTGAGGGAACAAGGGATGATAGCCACAGTTGGAGAGACGATAAAAGCCGTCCGTCTGTCTGCCGAGTCACGCAAACACAGCACAACCCGAACGATAAAAACACAGCCCAAAGCCAGGGACAGAGAGACGAGGGAGAAGACAGCGGTTACCTCACGTCGGAGGGGCCGACTGCAGCAGTGGAGCCATGAATATTTCAGCGCTCGCTTCAAAGAAGTCGAGGCGTTTATGCTGTTTTAGGCTTCTCGCTGAATCCTGCCCATCGATTATTCACGACCGCCGCTGTATAATCTCTTTGTATCTGGGTCCCCCAAGACGGGAGGACAGTGCTGGCCAGTTTTACGACGCAAAAAAAAAAGAAAACGAGACAGAGTGACGTGTCGTGTACCTTCTCTCTGATGTTCTTTGTTTGTGCCATACACTCCCTGAATACTACAAGCACCCCTCTGGCTACAGCTGTGTCGTCTTGAAATGGTTGTTTTATGGTTAAAACCAGACTTCTTTTTTACCAGTAGGAAAAGATTCATGTTGGGGTTAGGATTAGGCATTTGGAAGGTTAGGTTTAGGGGTTGGGTTTGGAGTTACACCTGATTTATGCCTAGTTCTGTTGCCGATGCCACGCACTGAAAATAGCTGATCTACACGCTCACAAGCTCTACAAGCTCTAGTGAACTTGTACTGTAGATCGGCTATTTCCGGACTTTAACGTTACTGTTAAAAATGTGTCCTGTAAAAATGGCATTCATAAAATCACTGTTCTAAAATGTTGATGTTCTCACAAGTATATTAATATACATGTGTGTCTGTGTGGGGTTCATGGATATATTGTCTCTGTCTAGCGGAAACCTCATCGAAACTGTTACTTTTCAGGATTCAAAAACAGCTAAAGTACTGTAGCCGATCTACAAGCTCAAAGCGTGTCGCTCGCAGATCTGCTACTTTTGATGCTTGTGTGTGATGCTGTAGTTAAAATATTGAGATAAGAGGTTTCTACCCGACAGCGAGGGTATTCTCCACCGGGAGGGCGGGGGGTAGGTTTGGCCATGACTCTAGTGGGCTGTGTATGTGCTCTATGCATGGCTGGGTGCGGGGACAGGCTCTGTCCCACGATGGCTATACGGTAATGAAGCTGAAAACACACAACGAAACACCACTGAGTTGGTGGAGTTGAGGTTAATGGAAGCGGGCAGGCGGCAGAGGCAGGGATCTGCCGGGAGAGGAGGACCTGAAAAGAGCGTGCACACACACACACACACACACATACACCGGACAGACCAGAAAACAAACACAAACACATGAGCAAAAGGAGAGAGAGGATAGCGAGGGACACTTTTACACATGCCAGTCTGGGTCTAAGCACTGATGGAAGTACAGGTACTTAGGTAACGGTGCTTAAGTAGAATTCTGAATTAAATGTACTTTTATTGTAGTCCATTTTTCAATACTTTATACTTCTACTCCCCTACATCTCAGACGTAAATATTGTACTTATCGTCACTGTCGGGCAGAAACCTCGTATGTCCAAGTTTCAAGTTTGTACTTTTTTTCACCAAGTAAAGCCCTGCTTCACCATGCAAGGCTGTCGCACAAAAGTAGTGAAAACGGCCGATCTACAAGCACACATTGTGTGCTTGTAGATCTGCTGTTTATTGTCATACCTCCAGACAAGGTCCCCCTATGGGATAACCAGCGCCATCTGGCGCTGCAACAGAGTAAAACTCATAAGCTCCCGTACGAGAAATATCATTTGTCGGTAGGGCTGTCAATCACAAACGAGGGCGCCGCCCCCGAGTGTATAAAAGCCCTGCGGGCTATCATAACTTCCTCTTCCGCACCTCTGCTTACCTGCAACTAGTGTCGCGAACTCAGCCATATAAGTATAATTTTCTGTAAAGTTTAGCCTAAGCGTTGACTAGGAAGTCGGCCACTGGCCTTTATAGATTATTCTCCTGTACGTTTCTATTTCTATTCTTCCTAACAGTTCGGTCCTTTTCTTCACTTTCGCTTTGAGTCTTTACTTCTTCTCTGTACGTTCTGCCACGTGTCTCCCTGCCTTAGCTTAGCTTCGCTTAGCTTCGGTTAGCTCACGATGGCAGCTCGTCGACCTACAGTTAGCAGCCTGCTAGCTAGGGTACCGAAGAAGTGCGGCCTTCCCAGCTGCAAAGGCCTCATCGCCAATGAAGATACACATCCGTTCTGCATTGTCTGCATGGGGGTAGGACACGCCTTGGCCTCTCTGTCCCCTCCGGCCCCGGCCACGGGGGTGAACTGTGCTGAATGCCTCCAGTACGATGTTCCAGCCCTCGAGGCACGATGCGAGATCGCTGCCGCGGCTACGGCCTTCACACCACGGTCTCCGCCGGAACCCTCCCAGACACCTCTCCTCGTGTGCCGGACAGCGCTGTACGCCACAGCGCTGCTTCTCGCCACGTGGTTAGGCCTCCAGCGGCCTCGCCCTCTGCTAGCTTCGGTAGCCCCGTTGCTAGCGGGTCTGCGGCCCCTGTTTCCACTGCTGTTTCTCCGACGGGCTCGACTGGTGCCGTGCCCAAGAAGAGAACATGCAAGACCGCCCACGTTGTTTCTCCGCCAGCTGCAACATGGACCGTCCCCCCCAAGGAATTCCACCCTCTAGTCGTCGGTGACATTCCTCTCTCCTTCTCCGTCCCCCAGCTACGGGCTATGCGGCCACCTAGCCCCGTCTCCTGGCATGCTAGCGACGGAGACGAACCGGAGCTAGAGGACTGCGACATGGAGGAGTTGAACACGGAGGGTGAGTACTCGGAGGAGGACGAGTCCTCTTTCCCCTCCGGACAGGGCGGAGGCGCGGCCAGGGTGGTTCCTCATGCCGAGGCTTCCATCTCCGCCGCGTCCTCCCAAGCCCCTTCTGCCTCTCTCCCCCCTTCCATGCCGGCTGGGGCGAGAGGGGCAGCGGCGCAAGACCCAGACTCCATCCCCATGGACGAGCTCTCGGTGCTGGAACGCGCCACCATCCGTTGTGGCCTGGAGCTGCCACTCGGAGATGCGCCACTCGGACCACGGGCTAGGATTCCTCTCCTGGGCCAGGATTTGGAGTCCTCTCCCCCGCGTCGGATGGAAAAGCTACCACTAGTCCCAGGCTTTGCAGAGGCCCTGCATTCAACCTGGACTACACACAAGGACCCCCCCAAGCTCCCCTTCCTGGTCGATTACCGCGACTCAGAGAAGGCGGGAATCCCCTTGTGCCCTCCCATGGACAAGCTGATGGCCCAGTCCCTGGTAGGGAGCCTCAAGCCTAGCCATGAGCGGACCGGTCCTGGAGGCCGGCCTCCCCTCAATCTGGCCGTGGGTAAGAAGCCTCCTGGGTTTGCCATAGCCTTTGATGACAAGCAGTCTTCAAGGGTGAGGAACTCTTACAGATCGTCCGCGCTGGCAGCCAGGACGATGAACGCCACCCAGCTGCTGCTTTTCTCCACCAGGCGCCTCCTCAGCGAGATGCGGGAGGTGCCTGACGTGTTGGTGGAGGAAATGGACAAGTCGCTGCGCATGCTGATGGACCTGAATGTCCACGCGATCGAGTGGCTTGGACATGGCATGGATTATTGCATCCAGGCGGAACGTGCCAGGTGGCTAGACAAGGTAAAGTGTCCTGGCAGTTCCGGAGAGGAGACCGAGAAGGTCCTGCAAGACCTCCCCGGCCACCCTACCTCCCTCATGGGCGGTGGACTGGAGCTTCTCCGCCAGGAGGTGGCGGATAAGAAGATCACTCTGGAGCTCCTGGGAGCCACGACGGACCCCCAGGTACCCAGAAAGGAAAAGAGACAGGGACGGAGCAAGGCCCCTGGTCAGGCTGACAGGGGGCGCTCTACCTCCAAACAGGGGAAACAGCACAATCCCCCTAGGACCCCCTCTTCTTCCTCCGCGGGACCCCCTCACACTGCAGTGGGGGCTCAAGCCCGCTCTCAATCCCGCCACCCTCCCAGGCACGGGATACCGGCCAGCTCCCACAAAGCCCGTGGGAAGCCGCCGCGAAAGTGACACTGGACTCTGGCGGGGTCCCCCTGAAATTTCAGGGGACCCCCCCTTGCAAGCGCAGACGTTTGGACAATACAAACAATTTTTCTCATGCCAAGAAATTTATGTTTATTCCTCCTCTGTGCTCTCTTCCAGTGCCTGTAATAAAAAGTGTGTTGATGAAACAATGCCTGTTTATTTCAAACCCACCTGCTTTACTACAGACGACCCCATTTTGCATGAATTTAACCAGTGTAGAGAAGTCCAGGCTGGAATTTCTTTCCACTCAGAAAATATCGCTTCCTCCAGTCATGCAGACAGGTTACAAGCAGAATATTTCTCTTTGCAAAATGTTCCCAGACAAGCTAATTCCTATTCACAGTGGTATAGTCTCTCTAGTGTGCAATACCCCTCTGTCTCCACCGAGCGGCACTGTTATGCCGACTCTAGTTCAGGACAGGAGTTTGGTCTTAGCGTCAGGGAAGAAGCCAACACATATCACCCAGGGTCGGCCTCGTCTTCCCGCAAGGAAGCATATAAAGGCCTTAGCACAGGTTATAAACGTAAATACAATTCCCCGAGCCGGGGATTATGTTACTTATGCGATGAACCCTGTCCCCCGGGCTCCACGTTGTGTGTCGCATGTATTATTAACAAGCGAGGCTTCTTGGAGGTCACGTGTTCGTCTCCCACCGGATACGGAAATAAGCGTACCGGAAACGGAAACGCTCTTTCCGCCGGTGACTCCGCGCCTTCCGGCCCGGCGTCTAGCGGATACGGATACGTGCCCGGATATGGAACCTTTCCCTCCCGGCCCAGTAGTTCCGCTCAGGCGGTACAACCCCAAGGCTTCTCCGTTGCTCAGCAACACGTTAGCACAGTGTGCAGAGCAATGGAAACGTTGCAATCCGAATCACTGGGTGTTTCGGACGGTGACGCGGGGTTACAGACTACAGTTCGCGAAAAAACCCTCCCTATCCAGCAAGGTTATTTATACTCGAGCCCGCGGCTTGAAGGCCGATGCCTTGAGGGAGGAGATAAGCTCACTATTGCGCAAGGGCGCTATAGTGGAGTTATCACGCGACCAGAGCCGTTTAGGCTTCTGGAGCCGTTATTTTCTGGTTCAGAAAAAAGGAGGGGGGCTGCGTCCGATTATGGACTTACGTGCTCTGAACAAGCACTTGAAAAAGTTCAAATTCAGGATGCTGACGTCAGAGTCACTGATGAAATCAGTGAGACAGGGGGATTTCCACTGTTCAGTGGATCTGAAGGACGCTTATCAGCACATCCTCATTTATCCCCCACACAGGAAGTTCCTGCGGTTCGCCTTCGAGGGGCGCCTGTACGAGTACACGGTCCTCCCTTTCGGTCTTTCTCTGAGCCCTCGGGTTTTCGTGAAAGTGACCGAGGCAGCCATTGCTCCACTGAGGCATCAGGGAGTCAGGCTGGCGAACTACATAGACGATTGGATGATTTCCGCCGCCTCCTGCTCAGAAGCGGCGCGCCATACCAATCTGGTGTTGTCACACCTGAAGGCCTTGGGTTTCAACGTCAACTTTGGCAAAAGTATGTTGTTACCCTCCCAGCAGATTTCCTTTATAGGAATATCTCTGGACTCGGCCACCATGTCCGCTCGCCTCTCCCCGGAGAGGGTGGACAGGTTTCTGGCTTGTCTCGGCTCCTTCCGACTGAACCAGGTGGTCAGGTACAAGGAGTGCATGAAGTTGACTGGGCTGATGGCTTCAGCAGTGCACCTTCTGCGTCTGGGCAGGTTTCATATGAGACCTTTCCAGCGGTGGTCACTGGCGCTCAGGATTCCTTCCCTGCAAGGGTACAGGAAGGTGACAGTCAGCCAGGTCTGCATGGACGCTCTGGTCCCATGGAGGGACCAGGCGTTGTTGACAAGTGGGGTCTCCATGGGCGAAGTGGTGTCACGCAAGGTGATCACCACAGACGCCAGCCGCTCGGGGTGGGGCGCCACCCACGAGGGGCGCTCAGCCAGGGGTCTTTGGACCCAGGCCATGTTGGAGTACCACATCAACTATCTGGAATTAATGGCGATCTACTTGGCGCTCAAGCATTTCGAACCATTTCTCCGGGGTTGCCATGTCCTGGTCAGGACGGACAACACGGCGGCCCTGTATTATCTCAACAAACAGGGCGGCCTCTCCTCGCGGACGCTGGATCAGCTGGCGCGCGAGATGACCCTCTGGTGCTTGCCTCGGTTGAGGTCCATCAGAGCCTCCCATGTCCCGGGCCTTCAGAACGGCGGCGCCGATCTGTTGTCCAGGGGGGAGCCTCGTTACGAGGACTGGTCTCTCCACCCTGCGGTGGTGAGGCAGATTTTCTCCAGGTTCGGTCGACCGCGAGTCGATCTCTTTGCCTCCCAGGAGAACGCGAAGTGTCCCCTTTACTTTTCAGTGAGGGGACCTTCTCCTCTGGGGATGGACGCGTTTGCTTACGAATGGCCACAAGGTCTTCTCTACGCGTTTCCACCCCTGGAACTGATTCTTCCCACTCTGGAGAGGATCAGATGTTCCAACCAGGAGGTTCTTCTGGTGACACCATCCAGGGGAGTGTGGAGGTCTCTGATCACCCCACTGCTCTCTCAACCCCCTTGGCGGCTTCCCTTGCTCAGGGATCTGCTGCGCCAGGCAGGGGACGAGATCTTCCATCCAGACCCACGGGGCCTAGACCTGTGGGTTTGGCCCGTGAGAGGGAGAACCTGCTTGCAGCAGGCTTCTCACCGATGGTTGTAGCCACTATTCAGAGTGCTAGAGCCCCCTCTACTAGGGCTGTGTATGATGGAAGGTGGAATGCCTTTTTGGACTGGTGTGAGCTACAGGAGCCACCTGTGGTGGCTCATATAGCTTCGGCCCAGAAGGTGTTAGATTTCCTGCAGGACCGCCTGGACCTTGGTCTGGCGTTCTCTACACTGAGGGGTTATTTAGCGGCTATTGATGCCTGCCACCTGGGGGTGGCAGGCAAAGGCCTTTCTAAAATCCCTGAGGTGGTCCAGTTCATGCATGGTGTGGACCATTTGAGACCTGTGACCAGAGCCTTGTTTCCTGTTTGGGATCTACAAGTGGTTCTTGAGGGCCTTTGCAAGGCACCCTTTGAACCGATTGGGAGGACCTCTTTGAAACATTTAAGTTTCAAAACAGCTCTTTTGCTTGCCTTGTCTACGGCTAAGCGTGTGAGCGACCTTCATGCGCTCTCTGTGAGCCCTGATTGTATGAGGTTTCTCAATAATGACTCCAAGGTTCTTCTTAAACCTCATTTGAGTTTTATTCCTAAGAACCGAGTGGTCCCGAAGGAACCTGTTGTTTTGACGGCTTTCCATCCTCCTCCGTTTGCATCAGAGGAGGATAGGCGTCTTCATTGTCTTTGTCCAGTTAGGGCCCTGAAGGCCTACTGTGATAGGACGGTGGACAGCAGGTCTACTTCTCAGCTTTTCGTGGTCATGAATGCCCGTCAACGGAAAGCGGTGTCCAAACCCACTCTGTCGAGATGGCTTGTGGATGCTATTAGGTTGGCTTACACCCGGTCTGGGTCTGAAGTGCCGGAAGCACTTAAGGCCCACAGTACTAGGGGTGTGTCTACCTCTTGGGCTTTGTCCAAAGGTGTCTCCATTGAGGAGATTTGTGCAGCGGCGAATTGGTCTTCGCCGTCCACCTTTGCGACCTACTATCACCTGGACGTTGCGCCTTCTGCTATGGCGCATACGGTTCTGGGTGCTGCTGCCCTTCCTACTATGTAGTGGGGCGGCTCTCTCCCCTTCCTGAGATAGCATGCTGCTGTCTCTAGGATACGTGGGGGGACCCTGAGTTTTTCCCTTATATTATTGCAATTTTATAAGGTGGACCTGTGTCTGCCCTTAGTGCATAAGGCAGGCCTCGGTCTGTCAGGGTCTTTTTCTGTCTGAACACGCCCAGGCCCTGTGGGTCTGGGTCGGATCAGTCCTGAAAGAGGTCACGTCGGTTGACAGGACCTCCTTTCCGGATGTGGTCGGTGTGCACGACAGTCTTGTCGGTTCATGACTTCTCGGGGAGTATATGAGTCCCATAGGGGGACCTTGTCTGGAGGTATGACAATAAACGTATAGGTTCCGAACGGAACCATGTTTATTTAATACCGGAGGACAAGGTCCCCCGAATAAAGCCCCTCGGTTCGCTAGTTGCGGGCGCAGAGGTGCGGCTTTAGAGGAAGTTATGATAGCCCGCAGGGCTTTTATACACTCGGGGGCGGCGCCCTCGTTTGTGATTGACAGCCCTACCGACAAATGATATTTCTCGTACGGGAGCTTATGAGTTTTACTCTGTTGCAGCGCCAGATGGCGCTGGTTATCCCATAGGGGGACCTTGTCCTCCGGTATTAAATAAACATGGTTCCGTTCGGAACCTATACGTTTTCACTAGTTTAATTCATTTTTAAAACGATAAATACAAAACGAACGGTCTTGGACATACAAGGTTTCCACCCGACAACGATGTTATACTGGACGTTAGTTAGTTAGTTAGTTACATACATGAATCAATCTAGCCCTACAGTATGTTATACTTTGTGTATTCAAAAATAGCTGATCTGCCATTTTGGAGAGATCTGGACACATTTTGAAAACATTTGAAAAGGCTTAAATTATAGCATATAATGACTATGTTCTTTTGGTACGTGGTCATGTATGTTTTGATGGCCAATATACTCCAGATGATCTTTTTGAATACAGGATTTTAACTTAAGTTAAACAAGCAGAGCATTTCTTCTTCCACCGCTGGTGTCTGAGACACAGCAGCGTAGAATCAACACCACGCATGGGTTCTGGGTTATTAGCTTCCTCCAGGAATAGAGTGTGATAGCATCAATCCCTACAACTGCCCCGCTGCAAGATTACAGGCCTTGTCGATTAAAGCGCCCATGCAAAAATAAATAGATTGCTCACGGAGGGGCTGTTAGTTCAGGGTCAGTATATTTGCGTATGAGAGCGCGAGCGTACGTGTGCTTATGTATGTGTGCGTGCGTGTGTGAGCGAGTACTTGTATTACTATATTTGTGAGGACTAAAGGTCCCTAGAAGTATAGTAGAATGTGATAATTATAAGTTGAGAGAAAAGCAGAAAATTATAGGTTTACCATTAGGAAAGGATTCAGATTTTGTGGTTAGGGTTTAGGATTCTGCATTTATAGGTTAGGTTTAGGGGCTGTTTGCCTATTCTATACATAGTTGCGCAACAATATCACAAAAACCGATAAATAGCTGATCTACAAGCTCACAAAGCCTCGCAGAACCTTTTCAGCTTCAGGCTTATAGTTAAAACTGCCAAAGCATTTAAACAATGGCATTCATAAAATCAGCATCGTAAAATGTTGATGTCCTCACAATTACAGTAATACAAAACTCTGAGAGAGAGGGTGTGTGTGTGTGTGTGTGTGTGTGTGTGTGTGTGTGTGTGTGTGTGTGTGTGTGTGTGTGTGTGTGTGTGTGTGTGTGTGTGCGTGCGCGGGGCAACCAATGACACAGGCTGATTTCATCACAGAGTTCCCTGGGGCTGTCCGGTTCCCCATGACTGTCCCGGCAATTACATTTCGCTATGATGCATGCTGGTGTTCCTCGGCGATGACAAATTCCTGTTCCGAGCGCCAACGGAGTCACAGCTCCCGCTGCATGACCTAATCGGTCAGCGGGGCCGCGCGTGTTTGTCGTGTCGTGCGTTCAATTCCGAGGCCTGCTGTGGTGTTGGTGCTGCCGCTCGGGCCAAAACCTTACTGTTACCACTTAAAAGTTGCAGTTCACACATCCAAACTTGGCCAGAAATATAAACGTTTGATCAATAATGCCACTGTCAAGTATTCTTCTCACACAAAAAACATCTATAAAGGAGTTTTCTAGTACCTTGAACTTGGCTCTGTCTGTGCCTCCATTAGCAGGAAGGAACGTCTTATGTCCAATTTTGGAGGTAAAAATGCATATCAATGTTTTGAAGTCTCTAAAGCATTGAGCAATCTAAAGTTTAGAGCAGTAGTTCTCAAACTTTTACATTTCAAGGTCTTCCCTTAACTCTGACAGTATACAAATGGAACCAAATGGACAGTTTTGTATTATGTCAGAGTTACAGACTTGTAAGGGTCAATTTAGACCCACCCTCTAAAGGAACCTACAGAGTCCCTGGAATCCACTGGTTTAGAGTAAAGCAGAGTACTAAAAGCCACCAGGATTTTGATAGAAAATCTTCAAAAACATATTGAAAACTCAAAAAACCTGATTGTGGGTGGAGAAGTGTGTCTTTAAACCCCAGCGTGGGGAAAGCTTTCGCAGGAAAATAGCCGATCGACAAGCTCGCAACACGTTGTGAGCTTGTCGATCGGCTATTTTCAGCGAAAGCCTTCCCCACAATAACGGAAAACACACTAGTATCGACCCCTGGGGGACTCTGGTCAACCATACAGGGTTTAAGTGGTTATTGGCCAACTGACTTTTTTCCCCCCTTCTTTTCTTAGACTGGAAGCCAATACAGCCTGCGGCATGTTAAACTGTTATGACTCCAATGTGGTGGTCGCCTTGTGTGACCGTCTGAATGTGGTATTTGTGGGGAGATTCAAGCTATTAAAATGACAAACTGAATATCTGAATCGAGCGCGATGACAACAACAGATTATGTTGAGTGCTTTACAGGATTGAATAATTGACTCGACTTCATGTGGTGTGAAACATACTACAGAATGACTTTGATTTTGTTTAAAACAAGGTGGAAGCGCTGCCTGCTTTCAGTCACAGTGGCTTTCTCCTAAAACGCGTAGGTATAACAAAAAGTTCTGTTTTTGGTGAGGCTGACTACTGTAGGGAGACAATGAGAGACCCTGTTGAAGACCAAAGTATTGAAACTCAACAATGCATTTATAATTTTTTTCACCTGAAGATGGAGTGCCTCGCCACAAGCAGAACTTTGTTTTTTTATTGGGTTCTTCTCGCTCCCTAAGTAAGGGGAAATTCGCATTGGTTTTGTGTTGGCAGCACCTCGCGAGTGGGACCTGACTGCCACACAAAGCACTGTGCCCTCACCACCTGATCTAATCTAAGTGTGCATGTGCCACGGCCTCTCGAGAATGAAGGCCGCTGCTGCTGCTACCACTGGCAGCACCTCATTGGTAAACACCGGCGAGAGTGGCGTCCACGTTAGATCAATGCCAGTTAACCACTTAGACCCTCTGTTCTTAGCATAACGGACACAAGTTACAGCACGACTGCACAGAACGTGGACTGCTATGTTCACCCCCGTCTACGCCGAATCTCCTTGACAAAAATAACCACTCTACAAGATGTGAACCTCAAAGAAAGCGGTGAAAGTACAGTCGTAATGGCATAACGGCATGGATTTCTACACAGAGAGGGCAATTCTTTCAACATAAGATGCTGCATTCAAGTTCAGGAGAGTTTGGACAAGGCAATTCTCTGCCTTCAGGTATGGCATGGAAAGGGGGCATTTAAAAAAGGGCAGGGGCACAAGCCCCCCTTATGTGTGCACGTGCCTGATGTCACTCAATAACAGAGAGAGGGCCTGCATTAGAGGCTAAGAAGCAAAGTGGCCAGCCGCATCATCATCTTCCCAGCATGTGAACCAGATGTCCAACAAACCCACTCCGTTATTGTTGGGCGGGGTCTTGGGTTTGTCTTGTCGTAGTGTTACGAGAGCTGTTCCCGACGCGTCCCATTGATTCGGTAATTGGTTTGGCGCCCTGCAATTACGCGCTGGCATATGCCGACGACTGACATCTGGGCAGGCCAGCCTGGTCCGACCCACCGCCGAGAGGCATTTAGGCAGCGGCGACAAGAAGCTCGCTAAGGGAAATAAATAATAATAATGACACAAATGAGGTCATGTTGACAATGTCGGAAGGGAAACCACACATGTCAAAAGAACGGGCACGTCGATGGTGCTCGTGTGTCCATAGAATGACTCACATATATACTCACTAATCGACTGACGCCAGTTTGAAAGTAGTTAAGCTTGGTTAGGGCATTAAGATCATTTATTTGGGAAAGCAGCCATATCGTCTAGAACCGTTATTTTTCAGGACTAAAGTAGCAAAAGTAGCAGATCTACAAGCTCAAAACGAGTCACTTCACACCATGTTTCGAGCTTGCGGATCTGCTACGTTTGATGCGTTTGTGTGACTCTGTACTAGTATGATCAAGTCATTTACGAAAAAACTAAAAGTTAAAATATGGAGATACGTGTTTTCTGCCTGACAGCAACGATATACAACGTCCATACATCCAAGCTGACATCTCCTCCCCCCCAACTCTCCTCTCCTGTTATTGAAAAGAAATAGTGTTTTTTCTTTTTTTTTCTACTTGGCTCTCCCCGGGTGCCGTCATTATCCATAATTGTCTTTAATTTCACCACAGCGTTTAATGTCATTACACAGAGATGACAGGTGCAGAGCTTTTTAATCAGCCTCTGGGTTGGCTTGGATTGCCCCGCCACGGACCCTTAATCTGCAGACCGCTGGTATAGGCTACCTGCTGTTGTGTTTGTCCTCTCTGTAGGTTCTGTCCCGTTGTTTGACAGTGTCCATCGTCTAAAAACCAACCCGTTTGACCCCAAAACCCAAATAATCCCATTTACGATGACTCACCCCGCGTAAAAAAATCACCCATCAATGTCATTCGGTCTGATCTGGGCCTGCTGGGGTCAGGGCCGTTACGGCTACAGACATCCCACATCGCAGCAGGGTGCATTTTCACATTGCACGCCATTTGGATGGATGCTTTTATCTGCGAGTGCCTCAGAGGACCGTGAGTGGCTACATTTTAAGTATGGATGGGAACATGGGAACCCCATGGCATTGTCAGCGACATACTCTACCCCGAGTGGTTCTCAAAGTGAGGTCCAGGGACCCTTACAGGTCTGTCTGTAACCTGAGAGTGTACAAATGGAACCAAATGGACAGTTTGGTTCCATTGGAGGCATTAAGGCCTCTCCATACTTCGACCGAAATGTTCGGTGAGTTGTGTTTTCCGACGTGCAAATTTCCGAACTCTCGTTCGGTCCAATGCTTTTCAGAAGTCCTGAGGGATATACTTTTATGGTATTAAAGGACCTTTTGACCTAAACGGCGGTTTCGGTCGAAGTATGGAGAGGCCTTTAGCCTGAAATTAGACAATCTACTGAACTTTCAGATGGGCTATTTTCGTTGGTAGTATATGGAGGCAACTCACGACTCAAGCGTCATGACCAGTTAACTATACAAGGTTGAAGTGGTTAACTTCCTCCTGTCGCTCTAGTTTTTATAACTCATCCTCATCTGTCCTCCTCCTGTCTACACTCTCTCATCAAATGTGTATACTTCATGCCCTGCCTGGGGACCAAGGACAACATTCACATTCCAAATTCACAGGCTTACAGAGAGAAACAAGCACAGAGGGATGAGACACACAGAGAGAGAGAGAGAGAGAGAGAGAGAGAGAGAGAGAGAGAGAGAGAGAGAGAGAGAGAGAGAGAGGGGGGTGGGGTTGTAGAGGGAAGGAGTGGGAGAAAAAAAGAAAGGAAATAAAGAAAGAAAAGACAAAAGAAGAGGAGTGGAGAGAAAGACAACAATGATGCAACACTTTGCAGAGAGAGTGAGGTATGGCCGGGGTTCTCAACCCGTGGGTCGGGACCCCCAAATTATTTTGGGGGGGGGGGGGGGGGGGGGGTCCCCAAATTATTGTGGGGGGTCCCCAGAAGATTAACTTAATGTGTAAAATACCATTATTTTGGGGGTTGCTGAAAAGGTTGAGAACCACTGAGGTACGGAGTGAGAGAAAGAGGAAGAAAAGAGAGACAGAAACGCATGGAGAAAGAGAGACAACTGGAGCAGGAAGCAATACAGATCAACTGCCACTGGTCTGGTCTGTGTTTCCTGCTCCGAAATGATGAAAATGTATAAAAATAGTAGCTGAGTTAAGAGACATGCATCACAGCACCCAGAGGGATGAGGCACTAACGACTGTCTGTATGAACATGTATTTATTAGATCGTATTCTGTTGGGGCAGGAACCTTCACCTTGTACCTCCATGTTTCCTTTTCTCCAAAACTTTATGGCCTACTTTGTTGTGCAAGTGTGTCGCACCAAACTAGCGAAATATAGCCGTTCTAACAATCTCACATCGCCTTATGAGCTTGTAGATCAACTATATTAGATATATTTTTAAATAATTTTGACAGTTAAAGTTAAAGTGGTGAGGGGTGCCCGCTGGCCTATTGGTCCAGGCGCAATGGCGCATACCACTTAGACATTGCCACATAGGCATGGATGCCTGGCGGCGTCGCCAGTTCGATTCCCGATCTGGACAACCTTTGCCGCGTGTCACTCCCCGTCTCTCCCCCCATTTCCTGTCAGTCTACTGTCCTATCTAATAAAGGCATAAAAGCCCCAAAACAAATCTTAAAAAAATAAAAATAAAAATAAAGTGGTGAGAGGTCTGTGGGTTTCATAAATACGGAAACAATGGAAGGTATTAACAAGAGATTGTTACTAAACAATTTCATATACAGTACTGTACAAGGTTTCCTCCCTACAATGATGATGATGATAAGCTAATTATACAGATTCTTTGATCTTTTTCCTTATTTTGACTTTCTTGTATTTTTAGTTTCCTCTACACTGTTGATAAGGCTCCAAGTACAAGCGCTCCACTGCATGCAATGTTGCCACAGCTGTATCGTGCATGTGACAATAAAGCCTCCATGGATGGTGGACGTGTGGGCTTGCATGTGTCCCTGTGTGCGTGTGTGCGTGCATGCGTGCATGCGTGCGTGCGTGTGTGTGTGTGTGCGCGTGCGTCTGTCTGTCCATCAGACTGACAGTTTCACATACTGTACACTCCAGATCCTCCTATAAAATCTACATCATGCCTTATTAGGTCAGTGTAATGTCAGAAAGGCATTTCCTCAGTGGATACGAAATTATTAGCCACTTATTTTCATTCCATTCCTGGTCCTTCTCTCTGAATCTATTCGGTATGCTCACTGAATATTAAAATCTGTGTGTGTGTGCCTCTGTGTGTGTGTGTGTGTTTGTGTGTGTGCCTCTGTGCGTGCGTGCGTACGTGCGTGCGTGCGTGCGGCTCACAATACAAATATCATTGCAGTCGGGCAGAAACCTCTTATCTCCATATTTTTACTTTTTGTGTTTCTCCACATCCCATCAACAAAAAGCTAAAAGGAGTAGTGATCCTGTCCTTGGCCAGCTAAACGTGGAGAAGCAGTGTTCGGTTTTTAAGCACCACCATTATCTGGACCAAACTCCATAGAAAACTGCAGGTCTGCTTACAACTCTCAGTTCTTTTATATCAAAGCTGCCAGACTTTTTCCTGTTTCTTTTTGTTTCTTGTTCAGCACTGTAACTTTATTCTCATGTATATCTGTTTGGTTACTCTTTGCAAACTTGTTTTTAATTGCATTCAAATGTCCTTTTTAGATTCTTAGGTTCTTTTGTAGAATGTCCTAGAGCTGCATTTCATAACGGTGTTTTTGTGTGTGGGGAAAAAAGTGAAATAAACATTTCAACCAATCTTATTACAAAATAACATCTCTGTCAGGTGGAAATCTCATGCAGTACGTCCAACATTGCTACCGTACATTTGTAACTTTTCAGGGTTCAAATAAAAAAAAAGCAAAAAGTAGCAGATCTACAAGCCAAAAAAAACGTGTCGCTTTTGTGTTGAGGTCAGCTCAGTTTTAATGCCCTTAATATTTTGTGCGAAGCACAAATCGCCTCGCCTTGGCCAACCCTGCGAACCCCGTAATGGTCTCTAAAGTGACAGCCAGACCCCCCGCAATCCCCATTAAGCACCTACAAGCAAAAAACAAGACCCTGCACGGTCGGTAAGCGCGACATAGTTATCAGTCTGTGTGTGCGCGCGCGCGTGTGTGTGTGTGTGTGTGTGTGTGTGGGGTTGCGTCATGGACATTGTCCCCCCGAGGCCATTAGCTTGGTGCAATTACAGCCGCTAATAACAGGCCTGGAGGCCCCCTTTAGTGAGGGGAGTGGCGATTATGAATATGTTTTGGCCGTCAATGAGAAGCCTGAGTGTCTGACGGATGACGGAGCAGTAATTGCTTTACTGCCAGCGCGGAGATGGCGAGGAGGAGGTGACACGCAGGGCAGAAGGGAGGGGTCAGGGAGGGAGGGACGAGCGCCGCGCATACAAATAAATCACTTAAGAGGAAAATAAATAAAATATACGAGGGAAAAAAAGAAAACGAGTGCGAGAGGACACGAGAGGCATGCTAATAATCACCCTCACAGCTAATAGCCAGAGAACGATAAGCCAACCATGGTGACCACATAGACCATGGGTCTTCAACAGGGGGTCCGGGACCCCTAGGGGGTCCTCAGAGTTACTACAGGGGGTCCTCAAAATCTTTAAGTGACAGAAACTTTTTTTTCTCCTTTTTTATAATAACCACTTGAACCCTAGTGTCCATATTCTGTAATCAGAACTTTAGCCAAAAATAGCAGATCTACAAGCTCACAACGCCTCGCGCTGCGAGGCGTTGTGAGCTTGTAAATCGGCTATTTTCGGCAAAGAGCTTTGGTGTAGAGGGGAAAATTACTAAGTACAGCGTGAAAGGTCAAGTGTATTACGTTTTGACAGAAAAACACACATTGACATGAATCGAAAATACACTGATGATTGTGCTGTCAAACGATGAAACTACAGTATTTTCCGGACTATAAGGCGCACCGGACTATAAGGCGCACTGTCAATGAATGGTCTATTTTCGAACTGTTTTCATATATAAGGCGCACCGGACTATAAGGCGCACATAATAGACGCTACCGTTGCGTTATGCATCCAACAGATGGAGCTGTGCTAAAGGGAATGTCAATGTCAAGGAATGATCCATATATAAGGCGCACTGGACTATAAGGCGCACTGTAGTTTTTTGAGAAAATTAAAGGCTTTTAAGTGCGCCTTATAGTCCGGAAAATACGGTATATG
This sequence comes from Nannobrachium achirus, assembly GCF_963921795.1. NCBI lineage: Eukaryota > Metazoa > Chordata > Actinopteri > Myctophiformes > Myctophidae > Nannobrachium > Nannobrachium achirus. The sequence continues at coordinate 44,532,157 of NC_137810.1, forward strand.
GAATCTATAAAAAGGTCCTTGCTTCATCTCTCTCTCAACTAAGGGGTCCTTGGCCTGAACACGTTGAAGACCCCTGACATAGACAGTATAACACACAATGTGGGTGGTAGTGGTTGCTGTTCAGGGGTGCCGACGGTTAAACTTAAACCACATATTGCTCATTTCTGTCATCCCTTCCAATTGCACCCGTTTAATCTGTATCATGTCTGAGTTCTCTGTCCTGATTTGATAAAATTGCCATGCTGACCGGAAAATGCATTTTCTGTTTAAATAAAGAGCTGGAGAGACATGGAGACTCCGGTTACGGAACAAACACTCCAGCACTCTATAGCAATGAGTAGTATCACAATAGAGAGCTGTTAAACACTTATTTCAACCAAAGAAAATCAATTACCTATAGCTTTAATGGAAAAAGTAATCAATAGAATAATCGCTACAAAAACAACTGGTAGTTGCAACCCTGTTGTTGTTTGAGTGTTTTCACTCTTTCTCCCTTTCTTCTCTGTCTCTTTCACAGCCACAAAAGGACAGGCTGCTATTTCAGCGTAATTTGCTGGTGATGGCTGGTCTTCAGAGGTGAGGCACTGGACAGAGTGGCAAAACAACAACTTTGTTGCTGTTGGGCCAGAAACCTCTTATCTCCATATTTTGCATTTTTTGTACGTTTATCTTTTATTTCTTTGGTAAATTAACGCCCTACTTGTGTCACACAGAAGCAGCAAAAGTTAGCAGATCTGCAAGCTTGAAACATGGCACGAAGCGACACGCTTTGAGCTTGTAGATCGTCTACCTTTGCTGTGTTTTGGACATATGAGGTTTCCACCCGACAGAGACGGCTTGTTCTCTGTGGACAAAAGTATCGAGCTGCCAGGAATTACAATGAAAAACATCTGAAGAAAAGACGTCAATAGAGAAATATCTCCTTTATATAATAAGTATACTATTATCGACCAGGCTTGCAGAACTGCCATTTTGATACTTTTGAGTTTCTCACTACAGGGGGGCCGCCAAATATTTGTGATAGGATCATTCTTTTAAATTCACAACTTGAACCCTCGCATCCCTATTCTGAGGAGAACTGTAGCCAAAAATAGGTTTGGTGTAGAGGTAAAAAAAAAAGAGCAGACCAAGTACAGAGTGAAAGGTCAAGTTTACTAAAAACTTGAATCCAACATAGACTGACGACAGTGCTGTCAACCAAGTAAGTCTATGAATCTATCTATTAAATCAATAGAAAATCTGCATCACATCACGTTTATACAATATGTAGAGGAGGTCCCTGCGTCATGTCTCTCTCAGCCAAGGGGTCCTTAGCCTGAAAACGTTGAAGACGCCTGAACTAAGACGTTCCTTGGTCAAGTAAGAGCAGGTCTACTACTGGTTACTATGGAGGAGGACAGCCCTATACTAATCAAGGCATTAACCCATTTAGAACGGGTACACATTTTGTGTATCATTATTTTATACTTTAACTATTGAAAAATAGCAGATATACAAGCTCACAGCGCGGCACCGAGTGCCGCGCTGCGAGCTCGTAGATCTGCTATTTTTGAAAAGTCGTGAACATTAGAATTTTGACCCGATTCTATAAGTGTCTTTTGAATCCTTCTAATTCTAGGCCTAAATGCGTTAAGGACACGTCCGGCTCTCACCGTGGTGCCGGTGGACCCCGGGGGAACCCGGGGTGACCTCTGTGTTGAACAGCGCCAGCCACCGTGGGTTCCAGGCTCATGCGTTATGGATGAGGCCTTGCGTGGCCCCCAGGGCCCTGCGGTATCCCCTATCTGCTCTTTATTCATGAGGCGTCTCCTCATGGCAGGCTGATTTCACACCAGAAACGCGTCCCGGTTCAGCTTCCGAGCGGAGGAGCCCCCCGGTCCATCCGCTGTAAGCCCCGGCCATCTCCAACACCAGTGGTGTAAAGTAACTGAAGTACCGTACTTATGTACACTTTTGAGTTATTTGTACTTTACTTGAGTGTTTCCAATTTCCAGTACTTTTACTTCTACTCCACTACATGCGGGATCCAAATATTCTACTTTTACTCCATCCACTACAATTATTTGAAAACTTTAGTTACTAGTTACTTTGCAGATATAAATTATAATATTTTAAAACATACATAAACCACTTTATCCCTATTTTATACTGTGGCTATTTGAAAATAGCCTATCTACAAGCTCACAACGCGTCGTATCGCAATGTAGGAATTCTCATTTTACTTGAGTGAAAGTAGCACAAAAGTATTGGCAACCTCTCGGGGGTCCAGAGAATCCAAAAAAACTCTCTTTCTCTCCTCTTTGTTCTGCAACTTCGGGCATCTTTCTTTAAGCTATTCTTTTTTCTTTTTCTTCTCAAGACTGGTGTGACCCGGAGTTGGGGATCACTCATCCCCCTCCACCACTCCTCTTTCTCTCACATTTCTTCCTTTCTTTTAAACCCTCTCTCTCTCTTTCGCCTCTGCCTCATTTTCTCCCTCTGTCCCTCCAATCACAGGTGATTATTGCTCTCTCTCTCCAGGTCTCACTGCAGGACCAAAGGCCTGGGAGCCACATAATGTCGTTGTCGTGTGGAAACCTCGTATCTCCAAGTTTCAAATTTGTACGTTTTTTTCCGCAAAGTAAAGCCCTGCTTCATCATACAAGGCCGTCGCACAAAAGTAGTGAAAACAGCAGATCTGCAAGCACACAATGCTTCGCGGTGCGAGGCGTTGTGTGCTTGTAGATCGGCTGTTTTCACTAGTTTAAATCATTTTTAAAATGATGAATGCAAAACCAAACGGTTTTGGACATACAAGGTTTTCACCCGACAACGACGATAAGGTCCTCTCAGTGAATTCCCTCCGGCCGGAGGAGGAAGGCAAGGCTGGAGGAAGGAAGTAAGTACGGTAAGTAGATAAAGGTGGAAGGTTTGGAGTGAGAGAGAGAGATATCCTCTGAGAGGCGGCGGAGAGTGACAGAAGTCAGGAGAGGCCACAGCGAAAAGGAACTATAAACCATAAACTCCAACTTTTCGAAAGCCTCCAATAAGAGAGCGGGGCCAGCGGGGGCGTCAGGGCCATCCACCAGGGTGGAGACGGCCTGCCGTCGACAGCACTTTATTGTTTGCACCAAAAGTCTGCCTCCTGCAGCCTGGCGGTAATAACGGCCGGGGTCTCCACCCCTCCACCCCTCCACCCTGCAGGGCAGAACCTCCACACCTGCATTGAGATTGATCGGCTTCATCACAAAGCACACAGATATTTGTTCCTCCTCGCAAACAACAACCAAACTCTGAAGGAAATGTTAAGACTGCTCTAGTGCAGTGGCTAAAATGTTTCTAACATTATTCAAAACGTGAGTTTTTGAAAATGTGCAACACATTGGGAGCTCGTAAATCCGCTATTCTCAAATAGCCAATGTAAACAGGGTTAAAGTGGTTTAAGTGATTTTGATACTTTTGCTAGGGACCCCCTGGAAACCCCTCAAGGACGACTAGCATTGCGGTCAGGCCGGAGGGGGAATCGAACCCGGTGGCCATAGACTCACAAGACAGCTGCATTATCCAGTCAGCTAAAGAGCCAGGCTCGCTAGCGAGCGGTAATGTAGCAGCACTATGTCTACAGTAATGCTAACAGTAGCAGTAACAGTAGCAGTAGTAGTAGTTGTAGTTGTAGTTGTAGTTGTAGTTGTAGTTGTAGTAGTAGTATTAGTAGCAGTAGTAGTTGTAGTAGTAGTTGTAGTTGTAGTAGTAGTAGTAGTAGTATCAACTGTAGAGTGTAAAGGCTGACAGCAGTACAGCTGGTGGTTGATAGTGGAGAAGAGAGGAGGAGGAGTGCTTTGTAAACATTATTCTGTGATAACAGGTTCCGCTGCAAGGTTAACTGGAGGGTGTTATTTCCATGGAAAGATCGTAGATCTTAGTGGAGATAAGTAAATGTGTTTTTACGTTAGCAGGAGAGGCGCTGATGCGGCTAGGCTAGGGGAGATGGGGTTGTTTATATCAGTCTCTCTCTCTAAAAAATTATGTTTGCTTCATAACTGGTAATTTTACGTAGTTTTTTAATGCCCGCGGAATATTAACTTTCAAGCCGCGGAATCAAGAATTGCTCTCCGCAGAATCAGGATTGTTCACCGCGGAATCAGAACTTTTTCTCCGCGGATTCCTGGGGGGACTAGTTAATCACCCTGGTCATCATTAGTTGAGCGGCGAAAACGATGCAAAACGTTTCATAGTGCGGCTCTGTCTGTATGTCTCTGCCTGTATGTCTCTGTCTCACTGCCTGCAAATCTGTCAGCCAGTCCAGTGGAGCCCTGGGCTAATTGTGCTGCTAACGATAAATACGACACCACTAACAAGCTGTACTGCGCGCGCACGTGCGCACATGAACGCGCACACACAAGCAGCCTTTCATCATAAGAGGTAGCATCTATCTCAAAAAGACAGACAGAAAAAAAGGCCCTGAACATTTTTTTTTTCACTATTGTGCGACAGTCTTGTACAATAAAGCAGGGCTTTACTTTACGGGGAAAAAAACATCCAAATTTGAAACTTGGAGATATTATCTGCATAGACAAATGTTTAACGGGTATAAAGTATGTAAAAAAAAGTATGCCCCATGGGGTAAAGTAAGCAATGACAGCCATCTCGCCAAAATAAAACAACAATATCCAGTCAGTCAGCGGATTGGACTCACTGTTCCACCAAAAATATTGGCAAAGATAATTGATAAATGTTGGGCTATTATAGGAGTCTCCAAAGATCAGGATTGGTCTTGGAACCCCAAAACTCTAGAATCGTTTGGGCTCTAAAATTCTAAGATTTGTTGTTTATTTCTTCTCGTATTGTTGTGCCATTCCTCCATTTCCCATCTCCGTACATTTATCTCTCTCTCCCTGCCTCCTTCGACCAAACCCTCAATCACTCTGTTCCTTCTTACTAATTTCTCTGGCCCCGCTTATTCCCCCGCACTCCCTCCCGCTCTGTACGTCTCTTAACTTCGTTCCGTCTTTCTCTAATGCCTCCCTGTCCGTCTCCCTCTGTCCCTCCACGCCTCCCCTCCCGTCATCTCCCCCGTGTCTCTCTGATGAGGTCAGATGGCGTGTGTCCGTCCTTGTTAAAGAGGTGCCAGTTCCCCTTTTCTTTTTTCCCATTGGATCCCTTAACCGGTCAATTAGGCTCATGATTCAGCCTGTCTGGGAGGGTTGACCCCCGACCCCCATTCCCCAGCAGGCCTGCCTTGGCCCTCAGCCTCCGAGAGGAGCCAAGTTCAACCCAGAGAGACAGAGACACACACACACACACACACACACACACACTCGCGTCATCTACTCGCGCCACAGTCCTGCCTCCAAGTAGAGGAGGAGAGGATTAGACGTGAGGCCGGAGGAATTGAGCAGGTTGGAGCGACAGCCACATTCTTGCCTACTCGCTCGCTCGTTCCTCGTGCATGTCACGTTGTATTTTGGACAATGGACAATATACAACAGGTAGTTCAGACGAGGCAATCTGATTGGTTGAAATAGCTTTCTAACCGTGCGAATAATGAGCATTACCACATGGGTCTCATCAAACAAAGAAATCAGAGAAATCTGGCACTACATTTTTTGGGGTCAAAACATTTTTTTTTTTTCAAAAACGGGGAATTTCCGGGTTCTACGGGCATGGCAGGGCGGTATAACAGGATTTTTTCGGGATTTTCGGCCATAGCAGCAAATGAGTTAGGAATCAAAGACCTTCTTCAGGGGGCGCCCGCTGGCCTGGTGGTCAAGGCGCATACCACATACTAGGCTGTGATGCCTGCTGGCGTCACCGGTTCAATTCCCGATCCGGACGACCTTTGCCACATGTCATTCCCCATCTCTCTCCCCATTTCCTGTCAGTCTACTATCCTATCAAATAAAGGCATAAAAAGCCCCAAAACAAATCTAAAAAAAAAAAAAAAAGACCTTCTTCAGGCATCTGAAGTCATTTGACTGAAACGTTGCATTCCTAATAAAGAGGGTTTTCTTTTTTGGCAAGTGGAAGATGGTGTGAAGGTCCTGTGTACATCTTGTGC
>NC_137810.1:44548193-44553193 GCF_963921795.1 Nannobrachium achirus
CCTCAGCGCGGTGGCAGCTTCGTTAGCGAGAAGAACATCTTTTTCATTAAGACACACTGAGCATCAATCACTCGATGAGCATCTGGGGCTCCCTACCCAAGCAACACACATCATAAATAACAGAACAATGTGTGTATTTGTGTGTAGTAGGGAGGCAGATAGAATGACAGAGCAGGACCCCATACTTGACGAGTTAGTCAAGTGCACAAAAAAACAAAACACGACCAGCTGGGGAAGGGGGAACTTTGACTGCCTGCCTGCCTGCCTGCCTGACTGACTTGATTGATTTAACACTTTATTAGTCAGGAATGCGACAAATACAAAAAAATATTATTGAACTCAAGTCTCCATGGTGTTAACAGAAGCACAGAAAGCGCGTCCGTGTGCGCGGACTATCGAAAAATAGACAAATATTCTGTGAAATAAACGATAAATAGCTGCTATTTTGGTTAAATATTCTTGGCAGCGAATGAGTTGGAAAGGTGTAAAAAAGGATGACGTTCTGGTCCGGACATCTTCCTCACCTCTATGCGCTGGGAGTTGACCTTCTTGCCCTTCTTGTTCCAGCTCACCCTGGGCTTGGGGTCGCCCGTGGCCTGGCACACGAAGGACACCACGCCCCCTGACACGCCGATCTGGTCGATAGGAACTTTGGTGAACCGTGGTTGTGCTGGTGGAGAGAGAGAGAGAGAGAGGTCAGTCAGTGTGTTGTACAGACACATAAGGAATGGTCAATAAGGAATGGTGTGCATGTGCATGTGTGTGTGTGTGTGTGTGTGTGTGTGTGTGTGTGTGTGTGTGTGTGTGTGTGTGTGTGTGTGTGTGTGTGTGTGTGTGCGTGCGTGCGTGTGTGCGTGCGTGAGAGAGACCGACAGAGGTGAAACAGGACAGTGAAGGGACAGCACAAAGAGGCAGAGATATATGTAGGCAGTGTAGCAGCGCGGCTGGAGTCAAGCCAATTCCGAGAGACAGCTCTAAATAAAAGTAATTACATTTCAGAAAGGGCAGCTTTCCACGCACGCGCGCGATCCCCATCCCCTATCCCCCCCTCTCTCTCTCCCCATCTCCCACTCTTCACAGCTAGCAGCCTGACCCAACAAAGTGGATGAACTAGGGAGAGAACTTAGCCTTGGACTTGTATGAACTGAGTTGCGGGGGGGGGGGAGAGAGAGAGAGAGAGAGAGAGAGAGAGAGAGAGAGAGAGAGAGAGAGAGAGAGAGAGAGAGAGAGAGAGAGAGAGGTCAGTCTCTTGGGAAGCAGCACACACTGTACAGTATATGCGGTGATGATCAAAACAGCCCGGCGCCCAACAGAACATTAATTATTGAGAGGCCGTGGGGCTAACAGTGGCCCCCAGGCTACCATAAACACACATGAACAACACTAGAGTTCCTGCTTTCATTAGAGGGGGGAGAGAGAGAGACAGAGAAATAGATAGGATTCTTCAGATACTACGAGGCCAAAAGCAAAGGCAAGAGAGAGAGAAGAAAGATAGAGAAATAAGGCATATAGACGTGTAAGACACGAGAGAGGGATGAGCTGCCTGTCCAGTTTGTTTCATCTTCTCATCCTCGCCGCAATATTTCTGATGCAAGTGCACCACAAGCGTGTGTGTGTGTGTGTGTGTGTGTGTGTGACTGTGTGTGTGTGTGTGCGTGCGTGCGTGTGTGAGAGAGAGAGTGAGAGCATGGGCAATGGGCCTGTGCGAGTTGAATCCTCATATCGTCGTTGTCGGGTGAAAACCTTGTATGTCCAAAACCGTTTGTTTTGTAATTATCATTTTTAAAATGATTTAAACTAGTGAAAACAGCCGATCTACAAGCACACAACGCCTCGCACCGTGAGGCGTTGTGTGCTTGTATATCTGCTGTTTTCACTACTTTTGTGCGACGGCCTTGTCTGATGAAGCAGGGCTTTACTTCACGGAAAAACGTACACATTTGAAACTTGGAGATACAAGGTTTTGGCCTGACAGTGACGATATCGGGAGGAAAAAGGAGAAAAAAAGAAATACGCCCACAGCTGTGTAATATACCCAGCAGCAGTCAGTCACATGCTCCCGGGAACTTTGCCCTGCCCGCCCTGGACTCGAACCGCCGCCGGCTCGCCAGCACCGCATCATGACCTCATCCCGCCACGTGCAAAAGGATGCAGTCGAAGTAGCGCGGTCGAGCGAGAGGACATTCTGACTTAGGAAACTCTGGTGCTGTACTGGTGCAATATCAACCACGTCACTCCCACCCACATGCGCACACACACACACACGCCTGCAACAGGTGTTACCCAATCTGAACACACTCCCCAAGTTCCTGCCATCATCACACCTCCTCTAGGCAAGACTTTTCAAGTCAGAACGTCCTGTATGGGAGCGGAGCGTCCAATCCGTCCAGTGGGGAGCTCAGCTCTCCTCTCCTCTCCTCTCCTCTCCTCTCCTCTCCTCTCCTCTCCTCTCCTCTCCTCTCCTCTCCTCGTGTCTTTGATGCAGGGTGGGAACACGGATAGCTGTGGGGCTCTCCAGGGGATCCCACAACGCGGCGACCACAGAGCCCAAATCAAGGTGCCTTTACCACTCTGTACCAAAGCCGCACGTCACAGGTTGCGCGTGCGCTCGTGCGCGTGTGCGTGTGTGTGCGCGCGTCCGCACGCAGAGTATAATCCTCAGTGTTCATTTCACTCTCCGAGTTCCACATGATAAATTGACAGTGAGGATTTGACTGTGTGTGTGTGTGTGTGTGTGTGTGTGTGTGTGTGTGTGTGTGTGTGTGTGTGTGTGTGTGTGTGTGTGTGTGTGTGTGTGTGTGTGTGTGTGTGTGTGTGTGCGTGCGTGCACACGTGTGCATGTGACCACCGGACGGTTGGTCGCTAGTTCGAATGCACGGGTGGCCTGTGTGAAAATGTAGCCGGAAATAAAGCAAAGTCAAGGACGGACACTCTTCCTCCTCCTCCCTCAAACAGCGGTCGCCCGGGTGTCCTTAAGCAAGGCACTTAACCTTTCTAAGTGCTCCGGTGAGAGCTGCTGAACCAACGGCCGAAAGAAGGATGTTGTAGTAAACGCACATCCAGGTAGAAATAGTAGGAGAAGCGTGAACGGGGGCTCAAATACAATGAAAGTACATACAGCAGGCCCCTGAAGCGCAGCCAGATATTTAGATACTGACCATAAGGTATTCAGATCTTCTCTTAAGTTCTCTGTGAATTCATGCTGGTTCTGGGTGCTTTATTTATGTAGGTTTGTTTTTGCATGTAGACTGTGAAAGAGATTCAAGATTACTTTCTTTTGTCATTCGCAAGCGGCGGAGAGCGAAAACCCATTTCCCTTTTGTCTGGCTCTAATAGGAGAAATGCCATTTCGTGTTCCGGTGTTTGCAGACTTAAATGACAAATAATTTCACCCCTGTAAATGACAAATAATTTCACCCATGGCATGGCATGAGGGCTTTTGTTTTGTATGGCCCGCGGCTTACTTCCTAAAGTGTGTTATTGATGGCCCGCCATATTTGTGATGGGAACAACACTAGAGTTCCAGCTTTCATTAGGGAAGCAGGGGCGTCACAAGGGGTAGGAAAGTGGGACTGAGTTACCAGGGCCCAAGGTGGAGGGGCCCTAGTAACTTTAGCTATTGAAAAATAGCAGATATACAAGCTCACAGCGCGGCACCGAGTGCCGCGCTGCAAGCTTGTAGATCTGCTATTTTTGAAAAGTCGTGAAAATGTGTGCAAATCTTTATGTATTTTGGGGGGTCTAGCTGGGGGTCTAGCTGTGGCCAAATACATATCATTTTGGGGGTCCTTCACATGAAAACGTTTGAGCACCACTGACATAGAAACATACGTTTCTTGCACACATTTTCACGATTTAAAAAAAAATAGCAGATCTACAAGCTCGCAGCGCGGCACTCGGTGCCGCGCTGTGAGCTTGTATATCTGCTATTTTTCAATGGTTAACACTCATGGGGGGCCCGCAGTGAATCCTTGTACCCAGGGCCCAGAATTTGGTGTGACACCCCTGAGGGGAGAGAGAGACGGAAAGAAGGAGAAATAGATAGGCTTCAGAATCAGACAGATACTAAGTAAGAGGCCAACAGCAGTGGCAATAGAGAGGAGAGAGAAAACAAAGAGTGTGTAAGAAGTGAGAGAGGGATGAGCTACAGACTAGTGTCCAGTTCGTTTCATCTCCGATCCTCACCACAAGATTTGTGATGCAAGCGCACCACAAGCGTGTCGTTGTTGTCGGGTGGAAACCTTGTATCTCCAAGTTTCAAATGTGTATGTTCTTTTGCAAAATAAAGCCCTGCTTCATCATACAAGGCCGTCGCACAAAAGTAGTGAAAACAGCAGATCTACAAGCACACAACGCCTTGCGGTGCGAGGCGTTGTGTGCTTGTAGATCGGCTTGTGTGCTTGTGTGCTTGTAGATCGGCTCAGTTGTGTGCTTGTAGATCGGCTGTTTTCACTAGTTTGAATAATTTTTAAATGATAAATGCAAAACCAGCGGTTTTGGACATACCAGGTTTTCACCTGACAGCGACGATGTGTTATTGTATGTGTGTGTGTGTGTGTGTGTGTGTGTGTGTGTGTGTGTGTGTGTGTGTGTGTGTGTGTGTGTGTGTGTGTGTGTGTGTGTGTGTGTGTGTGTGAGAGAGTGAGCATGGGCGTGTGCACTGTGCATGTGTGTGTGTGCAAGTTAAATCCACATATCTTGGGAGAAAGGCTGAAATAGTTTTTTGTTCACAGCAGATGACACATTTGACTACACTGTCAATAAAAGACATTGCTATAGTTTAACAGACTAAATGAATTGCTCAAAGTATAAGGTACTGAAACAAGGACACACTCAAGTAAAGTAAAGGTACCTCAAAATTGTACTTAAGAACAGCATTTAATAAATGGTTTCTATCGGCTGGACACTTCATATGTCCAAAACTGTTACTTTTCAGGATTCAAATTCAAAAGTAACAAAAGAAGCTCAAATCCAGCTTGTGAATCTGCTATTTTTGTGTG
>NC_137810.1:44558193-44560856 GCF_963921795.1 Nannobrachium achirus
GACCCACAGGTTGAGAACCGCTGAGGCAGGAGATATAGTGGGTGAGGTGAGGACAGTGGCATAATATTATAACTATAATATTAGACCAGGCGCTCATCATTTAGAATGGCAAACAGGTAAATCTAGCTCAGGTCAAACTTGATTATCATATTAGACGAACAACAGACACATGACTGACACTCGCACGCACGCACACGCACACGCACGCACACGCACACGCACACACACACACACACACACGCACACGCACACGCACACTAACAATCTCATACACACTAACATAATCATGCTCAAATCAGCTCCTCAGCAAAAAATGGAGCAAATAAAAGGAAAATGAAGGCACATTAGCCAGATTGCTTGTGAGTGCTGCCGAGGGGAAACAAGTGTTGAGACATCTCAGTGCCAACAGGAGGACAATGCCTTGTTTGTCTCTGGTGCTGTTGTCAACACAGACCTGTACCTCCACACACAAAGACTGTGCTGTAAAGTAACCAAGTACCTTTACTTACTTTGTCTTGCACGCACGCAAAGGCGCGCGTGCAAGACACCAGTCATGTTGCCACACCTTAGCTTTTGGAGCTGTGTGGAACACAAGCTACCCTATACGTGGCCGTGTGTGTAGGTATGTTTGTGGGTGGGTGGGTCTGTATGTAGCCTCAAGAATGTGGTGTAGTACCTTTTATGACCACACATGTTAAGGGAGGGGCGCTGTTTTCAACTGCAATACACACACACACACACACACACACACACACACACACACACACACACACACACACACACACACACACACACACACACACACACACACACACACACACACACACACACACACACACACAGCTCCACTTCGAACAGAGGTTCGATTTTTTCTGAACTGACGCCACTGACTGTTCAATTTTGAGGTATTTGCACTTTACTTGAGTGTTTCCAATTTCCAATACTTTTACTTCTACTCCACTACATCTCAGATCTTTTACTACACTACATTTATTTGAAAACTTTAGTTACCAATTACTTTTCATACACTTGAAAACATCAAACGGGATATTCTGCATAATGTTATGAGTACTTTCTACTTTTGGTACTTCAAGTAGATTTTGATACCAATACTACTTTTGTACATTTTGAATTCCGGACTTTTACTTGTAACAGAGTATTTCTACACTGCAGTATTTGTTCTAGTGACTCATAATACCCTCCTAATACGTGAGCAGGCCGTGTGTTTTTGATAACTTTTTTCATTTTTTTTTTTTTATAATTTTTTATTGTATTAAATGTATTCAATTTTCCCAAAGAATTATTACACATAAAAGTTATAAGCCTGCTCACGTATTAGGAGGGTATTATGAGTCCCTAGAAAAAGATAATGGGTGTTTTTAATGAATCTATCATGGTTAAAATGGAGTTTGAAGTTGCAATGGGTGTGTATGGGGAGGCGTCCTGGAGGAGGAGGGCCTGATAACATCAAATATCTAAATATTTAATCAAACAAATTAAAAACTGTTCTGGGTGTTCACAAAAGCCTGATTAGACGATAAAATGACCAAAAATATATTTTTTAAAGTGAAATACCCCTTTAAGTAACAAATGTGCGTACTTTTTCCACCACTGCTCAAAGACATCATAAATCAAGTCCATGCAGCAGGAGGGGAGGGGGCACATGTTTGGAGTGGACCCCACGAGCTCGGCCCTCTGGAGGGCACATGTTTGCTGCCGGGCTCAAGCTGGCTTTCGCAGAAAAATGTGTTGCTGAAAAATGCTATTTTCAACGAAAGCTTTCACCACAATAACAGAAAAACACATAATACTACAGAGCCCTGGCGTACACCGGTCAACCGTATGGGGTTTTAAGTAGTGGAAGTTTACATTTACTCAAGTACTGTAGTGTTAAAGTTTTTTTTAGGTACTTTTACTTTGAGTATTTCCATTTCTAGACTCATTTTGTGACCTGCTATAAGAAGACATTTCATGCCCAAACCAGTACTTTTACTCAAGTCACATACTGAATGCAGGACTTCCATATATTGAGTATGTTGTGGTATTGTTATTTTTGGAATACTTCTTCCACCATTACTACAGCGCGCGCACACACACACACACACACACACACACACACACACACACACACACACACACACACACACACACACACACACACACACACACACACACACACACACACACACACACACACACACACACACACACACACACACACACACACACACACACACACACACACACACACACACACACACACACACAGTCGTGCACATACAGGCACAACTGTACCAATATGTTTGCAAATACAGAAATTCTTCCACATACTGTAGGGGTTGATGTGCATGCACATACGCGCACACACATCGTACACAATGCTCCATCTGCAACAGCTGTACACACATGCACAAGGCAAACACACGCGCGCACACACACACACACACACGCACACACACCCCCTCCAGGCCTGTACATCCAAGCCCCATCAATCAGGGCCAATTCTCTCAGGCTGCCCGGGCATGAGCCATCACTATGGTAACCAAGCCCTGTAGCTTACAGGCTGCTGCCTGCTGTTGCATGGTGCTGGATTCACGCACGCGCGCGCACACACACACACACGCACAAGAGTGCACACACACACACACACACACACACACACA
>NC_137810.1:44561056-44611056 GCF_963921795.1 Nannobrachium achirus
CGCGCACACGCACACACACACACACACACACACACACACACACACACACGAGCACACACACACACACACACACACACACGCACACGAGCACACACACACACACAGCGAGAGAGAGAGAGAGAGAGAGGGGGGGGGTTCCTGGGAAATTGCAAGTGTGGATGCCGTGACGCGAGTCACACTTGCAAATGAATTCCGTCTTAAAATTAGACTTTTTCCCATTCAACTCAATGGGGAGAATTGATTAACTAATAGATGAATATAATTAACCTATACAACGTATCTCTTTTTTTAAGATTTGTTTTTATTCATTGGATAGGACAGGTAGACTGAAAGAAAATGGGGGGAGAGACGGGAAGTGACATGCGGCAAAGGTCGTCTGGATCGGGAATCGAACCGCCGACGCCGTCAGGCATCAATGCCTATGTGGTATGCGCCTGGACCAGTAGGCCAGCGGGCGCCCACTATACAACGTATCTCTAAGCAAAATGCAAGCACACCATTCCTGTGAAGCTGGTCGATTATTTGACATACAAGAGCATGCCACCAAAACTGTGGGAGGAGTAGCGCGGCAAAATAAAGTTTATCTGGAAAGAAAGAAAGTACTAGCCTATAGTCTGGTTGCCCTGGTAGGGGAACCTACTAAAATGAGAAGAAAGAAAGAACAAACTCAGTTGAGTTTCATCGTTTGGATCAAGTGTCAACTAATAAATAATACCAGAATAGAGAAAAATCTGAGAAAAAAACTAAACCTCAATAAGATGTCAGCTGACCCGAGCAGACACCCATCCACCCCCAACCACAGAGTCACAAGTTCACAACCCGTCGAAAAGTCTGTGACAGGGCGAAAGCTTTGGTGGTGTCAACTGTCAACTGTCACCTGGTCTGATGGAAAGACGATCACCTCACGTTCCCCCCCTCGCCGCAGGTGATGAACGACCTGGGTGCTCTGATCTAATCACGGCAAATAACTGATGTGTTTGCTGGCTTCAGTTGTGTGCTGGTGTCGTGCTCAGGGAAATAGCAGATCTACAAGCTCACAAAGCATCACGAATGTGACAAGTTGCGAGCTTGTAGATCCTGCTATTTACAGCATGCAACACCAGCAGCGTGCAAAGTGAGAGAGATTAGTAAAAATGTGGTGGACGACAGCCTTTTGGACAACAATGGAAACAAGCTGCGGCTCCATTTTGGTGCTTTTAATTGGAGATACTGTACTTTTTTACTGTTACCAATAAAGTATTCTATCCTATTCTAAAAAAAAGGCAGGGAGGTCATGATGAGCCAGGGTCTCTTATAAGTACAGTAGTTGACCATAGCTTCACAGCAACAACAACAACTCTTTTTATAACTCCACCGGCCGGACAGCTGTGACCAGAGGCATCATACGTTTGTGTGCGTCCATCCTATCAAAGTGATTGTCCAGATGACAGACAAATGAGCCCCGGGGGACTGCGGTCAAACTAAATATACATGGTTTAAGTGTTGTGGAGTCTTCACTGAGACAAACAACAGTGAAGACAATACTTTAGAACGTTTTCTATCTAAAAATGGAATTTAACCCATTTAGAACGGGTACACATTTTGTGTATCATTATTTTATGCTTTAACTATTGAAAAATAGCAGATATACAAGCTCACAGCGCGGCACCGAGTGCCGCGCTGCGAGCTTGTAGATCTGCTATTTTTGAAAAATCGTGAAAAGTGTCTTTTGAATCCTTCTAAGATTTTTTGAAAAACCTATGTTTCTATGTCAGCAATCTGGCCAGCCATCGTCAAAGAAAAGGTCCTTTTCACTTAACTGGAGCTCAGTTAGTCTGTTCTTGAGAGACTACTATGTCAGTGGTTCTCAAACCTTTTCATGTGAAGGACCCCCAAAATTATATTTATTTGGCCACGGACCCCCATCTCAAAATATTTTGTTCCAGGGACCACCCAGAAGCAAAATTTGAGTTACAAACGTTCGCTTTGAAAATACATATACTCAAAGATGTGCACACATTTTCATGACTTTTTCAAAAATAGCAGATCTACAAGCTCGCAGCGCGGCACTCGGTGCCGCGCTGTGAGCTTGTATATCTGCTATTTTTCAATAGTTAAAGCATAAAATAATGAAACACAAAATGTGTACCCGTTCTAAATGGGTTAATGCAGAAATTCTGTTAGCTGAATTGCAAAAACTGGACCTAGCGTTGTAAACAACACGCAGGGCGTGGAAGGCAGCGGCACAAACATCATGTGGCTCGGGGATAATCTCATTCCTCCGGGTCACCTTTTTCAGCCAGACCTCCCTGCCATTCCACAGCTTGTCTGGGCAGTGGAGAAGCTTAACGAGTTAATGAAACAATTGCTTTTTCAGTTGGAAAAAAAAGAAAGGGAAAAAAAAAAGCCAAGAGGTTAATTGGGATTAGGTCTCGAGAGGAGGGGGGGAGGAGCAGGGTGGTCACGGATGGTGTGATTTCGGGCCGTTACTGTTACTGGTCATCACAGGAGGAATTGTAACCGTTTTCTCTGCAAATGGAATCTAAGATCGAGTTAAAAAAACTGTTATCTTTTTTAAAATAACTGCCAAAAGGTCAGTGTTTTCCAGCTGTTCAAACCGCCGATGGTGACCCTGGCACAAACAGGAAGTCTTTTGGCTTCATTTTCATAGGCACTGTCAGTTGTTCAATTAAAGTCTTTGAACCAAATGAAAACACACTGAAAACAGGCCATCAACTGAACATCATTTTTTTCTTTCCTCCACTCCACTTCCATCTACGTTTCTTTGTGTTTGCTTGTGCAGAAGATTACAGACTTGAGGACCACAAGTCAACTAATATTGCGATGTAAAAAAAACATGTAACGCTGACTCCGAACAACTCATTCTGATCAAGGAGACGTCTCTGTCTTTTCTTTATGTCAGTTTGGGGCAGGGACGTGCTGGGCCCCTGATTCAGCCTGGGAAAAAGAGTTGGAGAGGCCCTTTTTTTTTTTTTTTTCGTCGTTGTCGGGTGGAAACCTTGTATGTCCAAAACCGTTTGTTTTGTAGTTATCATTTTAAAAATTATTTAAACTAGTGAAAACAGCCGATCTACAAGCAAACAACGCCTCGCACCGCGAGGCGTTGTGTGCTTGTAGATCTGCTGTTTTCACTACTTTTGTGCAACGGCCTTGTATGATGAAGCAGGGCTTTGCTTTGCGAAATAAATTATAAATTCGAAACTTGGAGATACAAGGTTTCTGCCCGACAGTGACGATTTACTTGGAACAAAGGCTGACATTTTATTTAATTTTTTTCCTAATGGCCGTCCTGGACCGGCCGGGAATGAACCGGCCGTTCGGGAGTTGTCCCGCTTTTCCCAATGGCCAGCACGTCCCTGGTTTGGGGTTTAGGTTTTTCACTCTAGTTCTAACAACAATCTGTATCTGGAACTGTGGAGTCCCAGGGGAGAGCTGCATGGCGGCAAAGGACCAGCCTCAAATAAATCGTGTTTCTTCGTGCTCTGCCATCAGACTCTTTGCCTATTCTGTGCTGTCGGACAGAAACCTTGTATCTAATGCAAGGGTCTTCAACAGGAGGTCCGGGACCCCTAGGGAGTCCTCAGAGTTACTATAGGGGGTCCTCCAAATCTTTGTGTGATAGAGGCTTTTTCTCTCCTTTTCTATATTAACCATTTGAGCCCTAGCGTCCATATTTTGAGAACTTTAGCCAAAAATAGCAGATCTACAAGCTTGTAAATCGGCTATTTCCAGCAAAGAATTTTGGTGTAGATGGGGAAAAAGAGCAGACTAAGTACAGAGTGAAAGGTCAAGTTTATTTTGACGGTTCAAGTGGTTAAATATCTGGAAACACAAATTTAGATGAACCCAAAATGATTGTGCTGTCAAACAATGAAACTAAACTAGATGGTATCTACAGTATGGGTCGTGGGGGTCCCTGCTTCATCTCTCTCTCGACTAAGGGGTCCTTGGCCTGAAAACATTGAAGACCCGAAGAAATTAATAACCTGCTTCGTCGCCCAAGCGTGTTTGTGCAAAAGTAATGAAAGTAGACGATTTGCAAGCTCACCTCGCGCCGAGATGCGAAGCGTTTGCAAATCGGGTATTTTCTCTATGTTGAAAGTAATTAAGTGTGCCTGTGGATTTGTATCAATATCAAACCAATGAAAAGTATTAACTAGAGCTTGAGACAAAATAATAACTACACAGGACAAGGAACAGGTGGTTTTCTACCATCACCTGAAAAGTAAGGCTTTTGGACATACAAGGTTTCCACCTGACAGACAGTGGCGTATTGCATCATGTTGTGTTGTCTCTTCCGCTCCAAATGAGGCAGGGTTTTTTTTTCTCCTTCTTTTTCTGGGCACCAGTTTTTTGTTGGCCCATGGGGGGGACCACAGGATGTGGGTAATCTGGGTATAGCACTGTGCAAGTGCTGGAGGAGCCCTAATGCCCGGCGGTACGGAACTCTGCCCCACCACAAGACTGCACCATGGCTATAAGTCAGCTCGCTCATGATACGTCCAAATTGGTCCCATTGAAACCATTGTTGCAGGAGAGAGAGAGAGAGAGAGAGAGAGAGAGAGAGAGAGAGAGAGAGAGAGAGAGAGAGAGAGAGAGAGAGAAACACAACAAGACTAAGGATACCTTTCACCTGTTGGGAAAGAAATGCTCTCAATTCCTGAGAGAGAGAGAGAGAGAGAGAGAGAGAGAGGCCTAAAATGCCTAAAATATTAATCTTTAGAGGTGCAAACTGGTGCTGGAAGTCACTCAGGGCTCTACACTAGGGGGGTCCGCTCAATATGCCGACGGGCCGCTGTTCCGACTAGCGTCGGCAGGTTAGTTACTCGTCACGGTAACTGAGGTTATGTTTAGGTTTAGGGTTAGGGTTAGGGTTAGTTTTAGTGTCGGGATACCAGCCCGTCGGCACACTGATGTGGACCCTACACTAGGACCCCTGACGTCTTCGTTCTACACTTAAATGAGAATAGCAGATCGATAATCTTACTACAACAACGTCAAGCTTATAGATCTGATATTTTGGGGCTGATGTTAGACCCACAACAGGGATGCCAGGGTTCAAGTGGTTAAGCTACACACTGCCACAAGGACTCCTCTGGAGTGGCGAGGAGAATTCTAAATGAAACAGAAAAGGTGTGTGTGGGCTCTCGCTCATTTTACACACCTCTATCAGTCAGTAGTATTTCAGCTGTGTCAGTCCACACACCGCTCGCACAACATCACTCAAGCTACTGGAGCGTGGCGGCACGGGGGAAAAGAGACAGAAATAAGCGATGTGCGCCTGCCGCCACCGGCAGAGGAGCTGGATGGAGCACAGTTTGATCTCTACCTACCACTACCTCACTGGTTCTCAACAGTGGTGTAAAGTAAGTACATTTACTTAAGTACTGTACTTAAAGGAGCTATAGTCAACTTTTTCTTGAAAAACGGATGCTAAAATAAAAATAATGTTTCGAAAATATTTTATAAAAAAATAAGCTTCATATATGTGTTTCAATTAAAAAATGACCACAAAAAGCGTAAAATAATGATAAAATAATCATTTTGGCCCTTTGTTTACATTTACAGGGCCCGTACTTTGTTTACATCCTAGTCTGTAGACTAGGATGTACACCTACAATGAAAAAGTTGACTATAGCTCCTTTAAGTACACCGTTGAGCTATTTGTACTTTACTTGAGTATTTCCAGTTTCCGATACTTTTACTTCTACTCTACTATCTCGGATCCAAATATTGTACTTTTACTCCACTACATCTATTTAACTTTAGTTACTAGTTACTTTGCAGATATAAATGATAATAAATTAAAACATACATAAACCACTTTAGTCCTATTTCATACAGTGGCTATTTGAAAATAGCCGATCTACAAGCTCACAACGCGTCGCATCGCGGCGCGTTGTGAGCTTGTAGATCTGCTATTTTCAAACATTTTGTACTTTTACTTTAGGTAGTTTAAGTACATTTCGATACTTTTACTTAAGTAAAACAATTGAATACTTTTTCCACCACTGGTTCTCAACCTGTGGGTTGGGACCCCCAGGGGGTCCCCAAATTATTTGGGGGGGTCCCCAGATGATTAACTTAATATGCAACGTTGTTTTCTCACTCAACAGTAAACAAACTAACATAAAGTTTAAGTGTATAGAGGGTATTTTGCACATTTCTAAAGTGTCAATTTAAAATCTAAAATCTAAAATGACAAATTAAACATTGGCCAAACACCTCGCAATGTGTCACAGGTTCGAGTCCCGATCCCGACGACCTTTGCTGCTTGCCACTGCTTGCCCCATCTCTCTCACCATTTCCAGTCCCAAAAACAAATCTTAAAAAAGTAGCATTTGTTTTGTTTTTTTGTTTTTTTGCATTTAACCCTTTTTTCTCCTCAATTTAGTCATTAAGCCAATTAATTCCTCCCCACACACATGTTTGTGTGTTGTCACTGCTGTTGTACCCTACTAGCTCACCTACCAGTAGGGATGGGTATCGTTCACCTTTTAATCGATACGATACCTTTTTCGATACCTGGGAATCGATACGATACCTTTTTCGATACCATTTTCGATACTTTTTATTTATTATTATTATTATAATTATTATTTGCCTTTTTCTATGGGCTATTTTATAGACGTTGGATCATTATCATAATAATAAACATTATAGGCTATTCTTGGCTATTTTCACAGTAACGAGTGTAGCCTACTAAAGCAGTCATTAAACTCTCAGTAGCCCAATTTTACAGATGCGACCGGCAAGGGGTGCATTCAAAAGTATCGAAACAAGGTATCGTTTGTTTTTACGTGAACCGATACCGATAGTATCGACGTCATTGAATCGATACCATTAAAAGTATCGCTGACGATACCCAACCCTACCTACCAGGAGGACATTGAGCCTCCATCCTACTCTTCCTGCCAATAAAGGTGCTGCCCCAGCCCGTAGGAATATGTGCAGTAACAAATATCACCCTCCCTGTGCGCCCCCCCCCCCACCCCTGAACACGGTGTGTGTGTGTGTGTGTGTGTGTGTGTGTGTGTGTGTGTGTGTGTTGTGTGTGTGCGTTATTGAAGCAGCCGAGTGTTGGCCAGAGTCCCCAACAGCAGGGGGGCTACAAGTACACATTAAATGAGTCTGCACTAAACTTGGCAGCAGCAGTGGTCCAATCATGTCATTTGATTTGTGAAGATAAAGAGGGAGGAGTGTGTAAAAAGAATATTATGAATATTGGAAACCTTGTCCTAAACTGTTACTTGGAAATAACAGTAAATGGAAAAAAGGATCACTTATTATGTAGTCACACGGTCTTGTTAATACTATTCATTGGTTAAAAGTAATGGAAATAGTAGTAAAAATCTACAAGCTCACAACACGCAATGCAACGCGTTGTGAGCATTAATTTACAAAAAGTATACTATAATTATGGAGATACAAGGTTTCTGCCCGACAGAAACTATTGTATAGAGAAAGATACTGTAGAGGGAGAGAGTGAGAAACAGAAACATGATTGATTGGGGTTAGAGAGAGAACGCTCCAAAAGAGAAACATGCGTACAGACCGCGATGAGAGAGATGGTTACGACGACAGACAGCAAATAAGAAAATTACTGTACAGGCCATCAAAATGTTTCTCATTCGACGGCTTCAAAAGGAAAATAAATGATTGAGCCTCTCCTCCATTGATAAGACATCCAGCCAATTACAGTTACAAGAGCCGGCCAGTGGGCCAACATGAGTCACGACAACCTCTTAATGCAGCCACTTATAACAAACAAGCATTTATATCAGGGACGTGCTGTGCCCCTGATTCAGCCCGGGAAAAAGAGTTGCAGAGGCCCTCATTGCTCACTATGGAGAGAGATCTCTTCATATAGCGCTGCTGCTACTCAAAGATTTGCCATTTCAGATCATGACAAGTGACAAGCCAGTGGGCCAATTCCATGAGTTATATTTCGTCGTTGTCGGGTGGAAACCTTGTACGTCCAAAACCGTTTGTTTTGTATTTATCATTTTAAAAATGATTTACTAGTGAAAACAGCCGATCTACAAGCACACAACGCCTCGCACCGCGAGGCGTTGTGTGCTTGTAGATCTGCTGTTTTCACTACTTTTGTGCGACGGCCTTGTATGATGAAGCAGGGCTTTGCTTTGCAAAATAAAATTATAAATTTGAAACTTGGAGATACAAGGTTTCTGCCCGACAGTGACGATTTACTTTGTTGGCCGCCCAGCCCCCAAAATGGAACGAAGGCCGACATTTTATTTTTAATTTTTTCCTAATGGCCGGCCTGGAATGAACCGGCCGTTCGGGAGTTGTCCCGCTTTTTCCAATGGCCAGCACGTCCCTGATTTATATCAACAACTTATATCAACATCCAGTTATAACAGCCAGCGCTTATTACAAACAGCAACCATATAGAAACAAATGAGCAGTTTTAACAGCAAACAAACATTATAAGTACCATAACAAACAACCACTTATATCGACCACTTACTGTAATTATAACAGTGGTTTTCAACCAGTGGTCCTTGAACCCTCAAGGACCACTGGTGGTCCCCGGACCATTGGTTGAAAACCACTGACTTATATACAAGCAACACTTATAACAATGACTTATAACAACGTATTATAACAGCCCTTATAATGATCATGTATAACCACTTGGACAGACCACCATAACACTTCATAGCGTCTACTTATAAATAACACTTGTCACATAACAAGCATTTATTTGTCCTGGGTGTCGGGGCTGCTAAACCCACCTAGAGCATCATAAAAACATCAGATGACCATGTATACATATACACCATATACTAGCCAGTAATCACTGACGCTGTTAAAATCCTGAGTGTCAGGTCAACCACTTAAACCCTCAAGGATTAAAGCAAAATAAAATCTCATGCCTGGAAAAAAAAAGGTGTGAAAGGAGCCTCCCACACTACCGCCGTTTCCTAAAGAATTAACACAATATGTCAAATATAGTATGCCATCATACTAAATACTGCCAACCGATTGAAGAAATCACAGACTTAGGCTTAGGCTACTGAAAATACAAGCTCTGAAAATACAAGCTCTCAATGCATCTGCACACAACACGATTCCATAGAACAGTGGTTCTCAACGAAAATAATCATATTTTAACTGGGACCCCCCCACCCCACCCACCCACCCTGACGAGCACTAAGAGTTGAGGCATTACATTTTGTATAACACGGTTCTATTGTGAACATAGCAGATCTACATGCTCACAACGTGAACGCGAGGCGTTGTGAGCATGTAGATCGGCTATTTTCACAATTTCCGCCTCTAATATTTGACAATTTTAGAGGAACTAAAACGTCCTTAAATTGTCCATTTAGAAATGTGCAAATACCCTCTATACACTTAAACTTTATGTTGGTTTGTTTACTGTTGAGTGAGAAAACAATGTTTCACATTAAGCTAATCATCTGGGGACCCCCCAAAATAATTTGGGGATCCCCCTGGGGGACCCGACCCACAGGTTGAGAACCACTGTCTTCTATTGCCAGCATGTCTTCAATGGAATCCAAATTAATAAAATCAGTTGTGAGTGACGACTGTGTGTACTCTCTACTCTCTCTACACCAAAACTCTTGCCAAATCAACAAGCTTGCAACACAACGTGTTGTGAGCTTTTGTAGTGCCTGCAATTTCTTTGGTTAGCCCCAGAATAGGGACACTGTCTAGGGCTCATGTGGTTAACCCGGGTTTAACTCAAAAGTCTGAAAACTGACCCGTAAAGGTCCATATTCACAGTTTAAACTAAACACCCAGGTTTTTTTTTGTTTTTAGGGGTTGTATTTGTTTGTTTTTTCTGAGTGACACAAACCAGATTAGAAAGAAAGGAGGTCACCATTATGTGGACGGTTCTGTTGTGGCCTGAAGTGGCTGAGACTCCAGGGCGCCGTGGGCCATTTAAAACAAGCTTTAACAAGTTTTCAGAGGCCCTGAGGGGGTCAGGGGGAGACTCACTGAACACCATAAATGTCCGATGCAAGAACTATAGCTGCGTGGGCCAAAGAAAAAGGCCTCAAAATTGTCACTCGTGTGGTTTTTGCAACGAGACACTACATATTTACAATAAACTAAAATAAATACGCTCAGAGAGCCGAGTGCCACTCGCGGTTAAAAATCTTTGAGGGCGGAGGACAGCCAATTTTTTTATCTAACCCTAAGCTTGTATTTTAAAAGCTTTTAAAGCTGCCTATCCAAAGTTTATTTTAGAGTTTGACATTTCGAGACTAATATGCCTATGCCTAATATAATATGCTTAACCCCAAAGTTAAGCTAGCAAAAGCTATGTCTAAACCTTAAATATAAGCATTCATTTTAGCAACATACAATAAGCAAAGAAAGACATACATCAAATGCGGACTCAGAGACAGTGTATTGCCTCCCAGGTAAACCTAGAACCTATAGCATCAATCTAAAATCAGAATCAGAATCCAGTATTTGAACATATGACCACAAAAAATGGTAGAAAAGTTAATTTCATATGAATTTTGTGTTGCCCATTAATTTCAAGGTTGCTCAACAGCGCCACTTGGTCACCCAGTGGTATTCCCCACGGTAACATGTCCTTAAGTCGAACACCCTTTGGTCCGACCACCAAAACCTATTCCTTAACCCTAACCTCAGTAAAACTATGCCTAAACCTAACCCTAACCTCAGTAACCGTGACGTCGGGTGATTAGCTAAATGGCCGAAGCTGGTGAGTAGCTAACTTGGCGATGGTGTTCCACCCAACGGGAGTTCGACATAATGGGGCAGTCCCCATTCCGCATACATACACCATCCACATGCACACTCGGTCAAGTGTTGGAGCACTGAGGCACCGCTCCAAAACTAGGTGAAGTGCTATACGGGCAGTGAGGTGGACTCTGAGGAGGTGAGTATTAACCCCTAACCTCACAAAAACCACGCCTAAACCCAACATCGAAACTACGCCCGTCTGAGGTCCAAAGCCTCGGAAAAGAGGGGGACTCGTGCCATTCACCACTCATGTCTGGCAGCGAGAAGCTTCTGGAGCGGTTCAACTCACAGAGGTCGGTGCAACCACATCCTTTCTGCCAGAAAATGCTTAAGAGTTTCATTATGCATTCATATTGCATTCATGCCTCATAGCCGGGCTGATAGTGGACTTAAATATGCCATTATGTTAGATATTAGATTGGATTAACAGCATCGCATTAGATTACAGTCAGATTAGATTAGACTACATTAGATTTGATTAGAAATGAGCCGAATCTGAATGACATTTCAAGGGGTCTTGATGGATGGCCCAGGCAGTGTTGTTCTTTGCTCCCGACACAAGGTGACAAGCTACGCTAGCCATTAAATGAAGAACTTTTTGAGCGCTGCCAGTCGCTCCAACAAGTGACCCGAGTGTGTTTGTCCATATGTCTGGCCTCAATAGCAACCTACCGCTAAGTGACACTGTTGAGCAGCCTTGAAATGAACGTACAGAGCTTGGAGATCTGCTACAGTTCTCAGAATATGGACAATAAGGTTCAAGTGGTTAATATAAAAAGGATTGGAAGATTTGGAGGACCCCCTGTAGTGACGCTGAGGACCTCCTGTTGAAGACCCATGCTCTAATTGGTTTTCAAACTTTTAAATTTGAAGGCCCCCCTTTAACTTTGACAGTGATTGACATAACATGAGGTCGATTATTTTATTCACACGCTCTGAAATTCGCTCCGACGGCCGAAAAAAACGCAGCAGTGTGCAACGACCTTTACTGTGGACTTAGAAGAGGCATGTGCTGTACTAAGGAGGTTTTTGATTGGGCGGAGGAGAACGCCTCCCTTCCTTCATCAAAACCTTACATAGATGGTTTCAAGCCGACAAACAATGAGAGAGAGAGAGAGAGAGAGAGAGAGAGAGAGAGAGAGAGAGAGAGAGAGAGAGGGAGGTTCTGTATCTAAGAACCATTTTGAGTGATTTTTGTTGTTCCTTCCGGCCAAAAGAACGAGTGAGATATGAGATATCACTTCTGATGTACATGTACTGGGGGTGGGGGAGAGAGAGAGAGAGAGAGAGAGAGAGAGAGAGAGAGAGAGAGAGAGAGAGAGAGAGAGAGAGAGAGAGAGAGAGAGAGAGCGAGATAGAGATGGAAAATGGGACCACAGCCAATGAAAACAATGGGAAAGTTGTAGCCACACACACACAAACACACACACACACACACACACACACACACACACACACACACACACACACACACACACACACACACACACACACACACACACACACACACACACACACACACACACACACACACACACACACACACACACACACACACACACAGAGCACTGCAGTAGATTTAGAAACAGTGAACCCTAAGGGCAGGCCTCCTCTCCTCTAGGTTTATTTATCCAGAGAAACTCCTCTTGGTTTTGTTTTCCTAATGCTCCTCTAAGCTGCGTCTTAAGAGACAAATGGTGCAGAACAAATCCAGAGCCGGAGCCGCGGAGGTGATGAGATACTCAGTCCTGGTAGGAGGGCTGGGCTGGGGCGGTGCCACTTCAAAATGCTAGGTGGGCTCCTATAGGTGGGGTTGGCGATATAGGGGCTTTCTGTGTGCAGTTTGCATGTTCTCCCCGTGTCTCCTAGGGTAGATACCCTCACAAAAACATGCAGTAATGCTGGTCTCTATAATGCCTCCCCCTGGCCAGCCAGGGCGCCTGATGGAGGGGAAAGGAACTGGGTGGAATAACGTGTTCCTTCCACGCGCTACGTCCAAACCGGGGAAATCCCCACTGTCAGGTGAAAAGAAGCAACTTGGACTACTCATGCGTAGAAGGTGAATGCATGAGGTCAGTCCGTTGTCTCCCCAGGCGCGGCAGAGGGAGAGCAGAGCCCAGGATTACATAGGCAATTGGCACTAGGTGAAAATGGGTTACGAAATCGTGGGATAAAAAAATAAATATTGTGAGCTTGTAGATCGGCTATTTTCGGCAACGAGGTTTGGTGTAGAGGGGGAAAAGAGCAGACTAAGTACATAGTGAAAGGTCAAGTTTATTAAGTATTGATGGCTCAAGTGGTTAAATATCTGAAAACACACATTAACATGAATCCAAAATACACTGATGATCGTGCTGTCAAACAATGAAACTATATGGAATCTATGAACAGATTGTGGGGAGTCCCTGCTTCATCTCTCTCAAATAAAGGGCCCTTGGCCTGAAAACTTTGAAGACCCCTTGCCCTAGGGCATTTTGTGCTATCCTTTAAGCACCATTGTATAATCGTACCACCAAAATGTTAATAAAGTACTCAGTCAATCAATCAAGCATCCTGAGGCCACTACTAGCACACCAGATATAAATTGTCTTGTAATTCTACAATAGACAGCTTGCAATGAAATTTGACGAGCACACTCATGCTCCCCTGAGGTCGAACAATTTTAGACTTTGGAAGACGTGCCCCCCACCCCCCGCGGCGACAAGGCGGTCTCAGGGTAGATTTTGAAACGCTTGTAACTTGACAAAAGAGCGTAATTACTGACCAGAGGGGAAGCAATCTTCTGGCTGGGATTTTAGGGCTGGTTTAGTCTTGCTTTGTGAGGGGTGCGGTTAGGGTTAAGACCAAATCATACCTGCCTTGTCATACGTCAAACTCACACACACAAGCACGCACGCACGACCCACATTTTGCACCCATTGACATGCAGGCATTCACACTTATGGGAATATGTGCACGCACGCACGCACGCACGCGCGCACGCACGCACGCACACACGCACACACACACACGCAGGCACACACCCACACCCAATCTGTCTGCCACTTTCTGGCTGCTCTGCCCATATATGGAGATCTGTCTGTCTGTCTTTCTCTGTCTATTTTTCTCTCTCTCCTTTTACCCACTTCTCTCCAGATTTGACCGTGTAACAACAATGGCCGCCCATTCTGTGGGCATAGGGTACCTTTTCTACAGAACAACGGGGTGGAATAATGGCGTATACCATTCACTCCTTGAACAGGCTGTGGGAAAGGGGTTTCTCTCTCAGAAATCCATACACATGCACCTTTCTCTCACACTCACAAACATGCACGCACGCACGCAGGCGCACTCTCAGAGAAATACTGTCTCGGGTTCTCTCCCTTTCTCTTTGATACACAGACAGACACACACACACATACACACACACGCTCAAATGCGCACACAATTTGATGAACGTTTGCGTACACTCAGACTTACACAGTTAGCCCAGGGGTGCTGCAGTCTTCCAATTATATTCAGTCCCACCTGATCTGAAGGGGACAAGGAGACCTTCCTCCTCTCTCTCTCTCTCTCGTCATCAACACCACTCTTTCACACACGCACGCGGGCGGACACACGCACGCACGCACGCACGCACAGCGACAGCTTTAGCTAAAAGCATGATGTCATTTTCTTGTCTCTCTCTCCCTCCCTGCCTCACTTTGCCCCTCCTCTCTCTCTCTCTCTCTCTGTGTCCCTCCTCATGTCTTTCATAAATCACATTGAGAAGGGAGACATTTTTAATCAAAAGATGAAAAAAGCCCACGGAAAAAAAATCCTGCTTCTAACAAACCTCTGCCTCTATTGTGTGTTGTGTGTATGTCTTTGAAAGCATGCGTGCGTGTGTGTGTGTGTGTGTGTGTGTGTGTGTGTGTGTGTGTGTGTGTGTGTGTGTGTGTGTGTGTGTGTGTGTGTGTGTGTGTGCACAAACATGTTTTGTATGTTGTGTGTGTGCATGTCCAACAATCAATGCAATACATCTGTAGTTTGTAGGTGTGCATCTTGCTATGAATGTCTGCCATGCACGACACGTGTCCTACATATACGTATGTATGTACGTACGTGTGCGTGTGTGCGTGCGTGCGTGTGTGTGTGTGCGCGCGCGTGTGTGTGTGTACATTGCCAGTCATGTGAGCGCACTAGGGGAGGATGAGTGTTTTGACATCTTTTTGTAAAAATGTACACTTGGAAGTTCTCTTGGTCATATCCGCGGTTAACCATAGCGTGACATCACATTTATACTAATTCACATTGCAGTTGCACATCACGAGTCCTGAGCTCAGCGCCTATAATAACTGGAGAACTGACGTCAGTGCTTGGACGCAGCCAACAAAGCCAAACCGTCTCATTACAGAGAGAGCACAGTACAGTACAAGGTGAACAGGGTGTCCTCCTCACTG
Organism: Nannobrachium achirus; assembly: GCF_963921795.1. NCBI lineage: Eukaryota > Metazoa > Chordata > Actinopteri > Myctophiformes > Myctophidae > Nannobrachium > Nannobrachium achirus. Next base: position 44,576,248 of record NC_137810.1, read on the forward strand.
TGAAATTAAACAGTCATCTGTCCTTTCTGGAAATGTCTTTTTTTCCCCCAGCCCTCTTGTGATGTCCTAGTTTGTCTCTCTGTCAGCTATACTGCGGGTGCAGCAGAACGAAGCTGTTTGTTTATTTTAAAAGTCAAAGCCATTAAAAGCAAAAACCGAGAAAGATAAAACTCAACTGGGGTCTTTATGTAGAATACAAAGACGCATTTCTCTCGCTTTGATGTTAATATAGATTTTGTGGCAGCCGGCAACGCTGGGTTTCTGATCAGAGAGAATAACACTGAGGCATCCTTCAGGAGAGACTACCCAACTAAAACACTGGAGCAGGGGTCTTCAATGTTCTTCAATGATCTACAAGCTCACAACGCCTCGCGCTGCGAGACATTGTGAGCTTGTAGATCGGCTATTTTGGCTAAAGTTCTCTGAATATGGACACAATGGTTCAAGTGGTTAATATAAAAAAGGAGAAAAAAAATACTTTCAATCACTCAAAGATTTGGTGGACCCCCTGTAGTGACTCTGAGGACTCCCTAGGGGTCCCAGTTCCTCTGTTGAAGACCCATGCACTGGAGGACTCGACTGGTCTGCACTGCACTGCACGTAGTTATTATGTTACAAGACTAATTGGCGTTTGACATGGGTCTTCCTCAGAGCATAAAAAAGGATTTTTGATGCATAGGCCCATGCAGCGTACGTCACACTAGTATGAGTTCAAATTGTTTATGTTATTTTAATCATTGAGATTATGCATAATATGGTATGTTCCGTTTTTGGTCCTACACAGATAGTGATGTATTTTTGTATACACGGTGAGTTGTGCACCCGCCCCGCATTCCTATAGTGTGCAAGTAAGTACACAGCAAAATCCTCAGTAAGTGTTCATGTGTTAAATTACATTTGTTTAAGTAACACTCTGGATTTTACAGTTGTGTGGTTTTTCTTGATTGGAAAGGCACTTTGGATCATCATTGTATGTTGTTTTAAAATGAGATATACACAAATAAAGGTGGCTTGACTAGACTCGACTTGAGCGTTATTGTTGGTGGCAGGCAGGCTGTGATTTGTGGCTGGGATGGAGAGCAGAGGGGAATACATTTATAGACGCGGACAATGCAACAAGCAAAACAGTCCGTTTAAGTCTGATTGAGCAAGATCGCTTCCCCGGTCCGATGTTGTTGGCACGTCTCTCCCCTTACAACCATCATGCACTTGAATGAATAAATAAGCTGTCGAGACACACACACACACAGCGATAGTAATAGGTTTTCTGTGTCTCACAACAAATATAAAGACTTAGGTTCCACCCAACCCAGGAGGGTGTGTCTGTCTGTCTCTCTGTCTGTCTGTCTGTCTGTCTGTCCATCTCTCCATGGGATTCTAACCACAGGCACCCTGCCCTCTCCATTTGTCCCCGTTCGTTCATTCGTATCGTTCATTCGTATCCCACTTCCTGTGCTGGATGCAACCACCAACAGTGCAGTCCTGGAATAGACTAGAGCACAGATCTGAACTCCTGCAGCTCGCTCACAAACAATCCCATTTGTTCTCCTGTGGTTTCTCCATTTTAGGATGCGGATCCGGTATCGAGACGAGACGTGAAATGTGCTGAACTCACCTCACCCACTCACCACAGAACACGGGGTGAGATGAGTTCACAGCAGTCAGCATTGTAGCGGCTTATAAGGCCAGGGAGCTACTTTAAAGATACAATCCGTAAGTTTTATTTATGTCCACTCCCGACGGGGAGAGGTAATTGCAACTGTAGCACTCGGGATTTTAAAACCCGGTCTCGGATGCGAGAGATCAAACATCTACCGCTCATACAAGGGGGAATCCCCACTTGGCCCCTGGGGACATATTGGACACATGAGCTTCCAGCAGGGCTACATGACAACCAGTACGCATCCTTCCCAACATCAGAGTCTAAATATCTTAATGGAAGAGTAGCGAAACAACATTCCCCAGATAGATGAGGCACTACTAAGTAACCCAGGTGGGGTTTACTGAGTCCAGAGTTACGGCCAGCTAGTCCAAAGTAACCCGGCAGAGCTGTACAAGTAGCTCTACAAACTATGCCTGGTATCTACAAAGTGCCTCATCAAAGTAGGCTACCCCAGGTAAGAGCTCAACAAATTACGTCAGGCTCTAGTTAAGCTGTAGTGAGCTTTACATAAAGGCCAAGCACGTGTCCTACATGTACGTGTGTGTGTGTGTGTGTGTGTGTGTGTGTGTGTGTGTGTGTGTGTGTGTGTGTGTGTGTGTGTGTGTGTGTGCATTGCCAGTCATGTGAGCGCACTAGGGGAGGATGAGTGTTTTGACATATTTTTGTAAAAGTGTACACTTGGAAGTGCTCTTGGTCATATTGTGTGAGCTCTACAAAGAATAGTGAAGGTGACAGTAGCAGTGTGTTTCATAAGGTAGATCTCTAAGTGAAGGTGAGAGTAGCAGTGTGTTTCATAAGGTAGATCTCTAAGTGAAGGTGAGAGTAGCAGTGTGTTTCATAAGGTAGATCTCTAAGTGAAGGTGAGAGTAGCAGTGTGTTTCATAAGGTAGATCTCTAAGTGAAGGTGACAGTAGCAGTGTGCTTACATAAGGTAGATCTCTAAGTGAAGGTGAGAGTAGCAGTGTGTTTCATAAGGTAGATCTCTAAGTGAAGGTGACAGTAGCAGTGTGTTTCATAAGGTAGATCTCTAAGTGAAGGTGACAGTAGCAGCTTGTTTCATAAGGTAGATCTCTAAGTGAAGGTGAGAGTAGCAGTGTGTTTCATAAGGTAGATCTCTAAGTGAAGGTGAGAGTAGCAGTGTGCTTACATAAGGTAGATCTCTAAGTGAAGGTGAGTTTCATAAGGTAGATCTCTAAGTGAAGGTGAGAGTAGCAGTGTGTTTCATAAGGTAGATCTCTAAGTGAAGGTGAGAGTAGCAGTGTGCTTACATAAGGCATGAGATCCGGCGAGGAGCAGCGACACGGTGCCGAGGGCCAGCAGGGCCGTGGTCAGGGAGGGGCCTGGGACACCGCTGCTGGCGGCCATCTTGGCTCCGGTCAGGGTGGTGGTGGTGGGGCGGGAGGGGCGGAGCTGACCTTCGACCTGGCCGTTCGAGCCGAGGCCCGGATTGGGCAGCGAGGGGCCGGAGAGTCTTGGCGCGGGATGGCTCAGCAATCTGTAGGGGGAAACAAACAGGAGATGGAGAGGTTAGATTGAGATTGTCAAGAGATGACGGGAAATTATCTGACACGACCCAGGTTGGTTCGCAAACTCTTCTGGATCAGTGCCAACTTGAAAAAAAGTGTTGGCAGCCCACCCATCTTAACCCGGCAGTCAAAGCATTGACAGAGTTTGTGTGAACCTGCTCATCTGTACATTTCTAAACCAAATAAATAAATAACTTGACGAGTAAGTGTTACTGAATAGAACGCAAGGTTTATTTGCCATTGTGCTGGTTTTATTTTGAACATAATTTGGCATTGGAACTGGACGTTTGATGTAAATTTTGCAACAGTCAGGTGAAGGGGGTACTTGGCTTCAGAAATGAGTGGAAGGGGGTAGTGCAGCCAAAAAAAGATTGAGAACCACTGATGTAGACTGCAAAAAGGCTTCATGTTTTGTCACGTCAGTACAGGCGGTTGTTTTGCTCCGTGTGATCTTGAGCCTCTTTCAGGTGTTCTCACATGAAGCTTTGTAGAACAAACAGGCTCACTAATGAGCACTGCAGACGTCAATCCATCGTCCCAGTCGTTCATCTGACACCTGCAACCCCATGACTCCAATACTTTCTCAACTCCAAGGTCTTAAAGGCACAGACGCAGTCAAAACAGCCCTAACTTTGTTTAGACTCTCCAAAATGAGCTCTTGTGAGCTTGAAGATCGGCTATTTTTGGCAAAGAAATTTGATGTAGATGGGAAAAACCTGTCCAAACCATGTTATGCCTAGACCGCACAGAGCCAGACCGCATCGTGAGCTTGTAGATCGTCTGTTTTCGCAAATGACTAGGGATCCCTAGGGTTCAAGTGATTACAACAGCTGAAGAGAAATTGTGGCTGAAAACTAGGTTTTGGGGTCTTAATCTAATAGAAGTAAAGTATCTTTTGATAATGCCCCCACACACACACCCCACCTCCCCCCCCATCTCTCCTCACACTAAAGCAGTTTCCTCCTCCACAGTTAGTGTGCAGTGTGTTTTAACATCCTGATCTGGTCTCTGCGTTGCTTATCTCAGCACCTTGTAATTAGACAGACGCTCGCTGATGTCCCACAACTCCTCTCTTTGTTTTCATCCAAATTGCTATTATCCCCCCTTCCACACACACACACACACGTGCGCGCACACACACACGCGCACGTGAGCACACACGCACAGACACAAACGCAACACACACATGCGCTCACATATTCTTGTGGTGCTCATTGATATGTGTACTGTGTAGTAGTGTGCGGTTATACACACTTTAATTAAAAAGATGGGAATAAAGAGAACAAAAGAGAGGAAAAGATAGCGAGAGACAGAGAGAGAGACAGTGTGACAGAGAGAGAGACACACACAGAGAGAGAGAGACACAGAGAGAGAGAGAGAGAGAGAGAGAAAGAGAGAGAGAGGGAGAGAGAGAGAGCACAGCTGTATGGAGACTGAGAGGTCGACACAGACGGGAGATTCGTGACACGAATGTGAACAGCGGTGCTGTGGTGTGCAATGTCTCAGTGCTGGGGTTGCACAATATTGACATTTTTACTAATATCCCATAATAACCGATTATTTGCACGATTAAATCGAGCCTATAAGTTTCCCAATAGGCTTTACCTCACACATCGTTATAACTGTGATTCTAAGTGCAGAACGCAACAATGCATACTTCATGAACTGTGCTTTATTTTGTATTGCTTTGCCTGATTTATCGGACCCATACTGATGCATATATGTATTAGTTGAAACAACTTAAGATGCAACATTTTATTTTCACTTGATATTTTTCTAGCTCGTTTCCTTTATAGATCCGTTTGAAAGCTTGCCTGGGAGAACGCTGATTGAATCTACAGTCAATCATCACAAAAAAGGCTTTTTCATCTTCACATTCAAACAGCAACAGCATAAAATATCTGTGGAATATTTGCCCTTCTTATATTATTTGACAATAATTTGGCCACTTTTGATAGTAGAGTTTGTTGATTGCTTTCGATGCAGTAATGGCCTTTTTCCTTTCTTTCTTTCTAGTTAGGATATTAAAATCATCATCTGGGGACCCCCGTCCCTCCCTGCCAAAATCATGTAGGGACTGGGGACCCTCTCGGGGGTCCTGACCCACAGGTTGAGAACCACTGCTGTACACCTTCACACCACGCAGCCTGTGGGTGAAAGAGTGTTTGTTCATGAGAAAGGCAGCACATCTCACATTTCCAAGCCAAGGAAAGACAAACTGCTCTCCCATTTCACTAAGTTGGCTCACATCACAGTAGGAAGACAATAATAAATAAAAAGGTAAGCGTTTCGGCACAGTCAAACGTGTGCCGAAACGCACAAGCAGCAGCGTAAGCGTTTTGCAATTGCGATGCGAGCCAAATAATAAATAAGTAAAACGTTTTTTTTTTGGGGGGGTTTAGCACTCTGCTGAGAATCCCACTGTTGAATCGCAAACCTCGGTTTTCTAACTCGGCGTGTGTTTCCGCCTGCTGCTATAAAATATACTGGCAACAGTATTTTCTTCACACAATGCACCGTCTCCAAAAAGAGTTTCAAAGCTCATTTCTGCTGCCCAGATAAAATGCTAACGGACAGAAAGGAAAGAAGGAAGAAACGGATTTCTTGAGCTGTGTCCGCCTGCTAAGTAAGAGGGGATAGTGGATTTGTGCTAACAGCGTGGAACTGGTTAACATACACGCTGGGGTTAGTGGAACCGGGGGCATGGCTGAACCTTTGTTTTTGCCAGAAATTGGGGGGGGGGGGGGGGGGGGGGAAGAAACCCACAGCTAATCACGGCGTAAACCGAGTACCTCAGACAGCGTGCCGCAACACACGCCTACACAATGAAGGTTCTGCCTGGCTGCAGGGTGTCTCAACACACACACACACACACACACACACACACACACACACACAGTATATACAGTATATACAGTATAATATAGGAATATATACTGACACTAACACACTGCGCTATACATGTACAGACATATACCGCCTCCTTTATGTATACAACCCTTTCGTTTGTTTGCCAGCATTCGTATGTGTATATTGACACACACACACACACACACACACACACACACACACACACACACACACACACACACACACACACACACACACACACACACACACACACACACACACACACACACACACACACACACACACACACACACACACACAGGGATGACTCTAACAATGGGTCTTTTGTGGGGCGACATGTCAGAGATGAGTGGGTTGCCCTTCAGAGCCCAGGCTCATCTTTCAACACAACAGCACGCACACACACACACACACACACACACACAACCACACACACACACACACACACACACACACACACACACACACACACACACACTTCAAGAATCGCCAATCTTTAAGGGTTAGGGTCGTTTTGAAAGAAACTTGAAAATAATGACAATGTCACAATGCCAAATAGCAACACCAGGTCAGTTGGGCTGTTTCGCCGCTATACCGATGCCATTAAAAAAATAACGGCGATATAAAGCGATGTTCCGCATCGCTCATGCTTTAGAGAGGACTGACAGGCCTTGGTGTTCCGGCGGTAGGTAAACAATGCTGGAGTAGTGGAGGAATCTCTGCGGGGAGGAAGGGCAACGAGGGGGGGCGTCTCTCTCTCTCTCTCTCTCTCTCTCTCTCCGAGCCCAGAGGAAGTGCAACCCATGTGGGGCTCTGATTTATGACCCTCCCCTTGGGGGCACAGCACAGCCCAGCCTCCACTGTGCTGCTGCCTCCGCTGTGCTGCTGCTGCCAGTCCCGGCTGCTGCTAACATGAACCTCCAACGCAATTACAGGAGCTATTGTTGTTGGACAGCACTTAGTGCATGTAGCCTGGGGCCCGCAGTGGTGGACCTCCTCCAAATCAAACGCGCACGCACTGACGCACGCGCACGCGCACGCACACGCACACACACACACACACACACACACACACACACACACACACACACACACACACACACACACACAAGAGTGGCCTGATGCTACCTCACACAACTGGATTGCAATGGCCAGCTGAAATAAACTAAGGTAGGCAGGCACACAGAGAGACAGACAGATGGGTAGAGACAGATAATTGAGAAACATAAAAGCATAATAAACACCATAGCAGCTCTTAACCCCTTGACTTGAATCCCAGCATCCCTATTCTGGGGGACAACAACGACGCTATAGCCTACCTACTAGGGATGGGACGATAAGCGATATTATCGTTTATCGTGATAAAAAACACTCACGATAATCGTATCATGGAGATTTAATTTATCGTGATATCGTCCTCCGTCATGCACTGGGATCAATTCACCTTTTATTTGCCGAGCTGCATATCCGGTACCATTTAAACCCTCTATTGGTAAAACGTACTTACAATATACGTACTTGATACAGTCTTTTTTTCACTCTCTACCAAATCTCATCGGCATCGGATGCAGATCATATTTGGTGTAGAGGGAAAAGTACAGAGCAAACCAAACACCCGACAGATGCCAGAGACAGACAGACCTCAACAGACAGACATGCTAAAGTGTGTCTAAAGTAGCCCTGGGGTCACACACGCAACGCCACTTCCTCTTGCTATTAGCACCTCAACGGGAAAGAATTCTCGCTAAAAGCCACAGCCTCCCGAGTCCCCCAAGAGAGATGTAGAGGGATGACGGGAGAGAGAGAGAAGGGAGAGAGAGAGAGAGAGGGGAGAGAGAGGTGGAGGATAAAAGGTGTTTAGCATTCCGGTACTGTTAGCAGGGAGGCTAATCGATTCATAAAAAAAAAACACTCGTCATTCCCCTGGCCGTTCCCGGGCTCTCACAGGCCCGGCTCGTGAAAGAAAACGCTAATTGATAAATGTTCACTGGTCCGGATGTGATGTGTCCTCGGACGACTCCGGAAAAGGCCTGCTGTTTTGTGTCTGACATTAGAAAAGAAAGGACTCATTAGCACCCGCGGGAACTAATGTTTTTTCGTCGACCCCTCCTTTGGTCTATGTGTGGATGTGAGTCTGCATTCATTATAATACATACTCATGCCCATTGTCCATCAGTCATTAGTATATCGTCGTTGTCGGGTGAAAACCTTGTATGTCCAAAACCGTTGGCGTACTTTCTACTTTTGTACTTTAAGTACATTTTGACACCAATACTTTTGTACTTTTACTCAAGTCATTTTTTAAATTCCGGACACCTACTTGTAACAGAGTGTTTCTGCATTGCAGTACAGTAGTGATACTTTTACTTCAGTAAAAAGTGTGTGTACTAGTTCCACCACTAACCACCACCAACCGTGGGTTACCTGGGCGACGCGCGGCAGACATTTTGAGCCAGAGAACGCTCACCACCACACCTCAGTTTGAGGCGGAAGGGGGAGAAGGGGAGACGGAACCAATGAGCCAGTTGCACTGGGGGAGGATTATGTGGCCAGATGGAGAAAGCCAGGTTGGGAAGCATGTCTGCCAAAGACACTGGGGAAAGCCCTACTCTTTGAGATACAAAGTGCCACGGGATCTTTAATGACCGCAGTGAGTCAGGACCTGGGTTTAATGTCTCATCCAAAATGACCCCTCCCACTGTACCGGCGGGGCAGCTGTTATTATGACCAGAGGGAAAGCTGACCCCTACGGGTCTGGCCCACTAACACCACTTCCAGCAGCAACTTGGGTTTTCCATGGCTCTCCCAGCCAAACCGGCCACTATTTTCACTATTTTTGGAAAATCCTGGGAGAACAATTTGGGGGATTTTTCTTTTTTTTACAACAACAACATGCCTAAAACAGGGACGCCAAGGTTGAAAGTGGTTAAGTGCCAGGGTTTGCAAAAAGGTTAACATCCATTGAGGCGCTATAGCTACAGTGGCGTCAGTTCAGCAAAAGCTAAGGTATGGCAACATGACTGGTGTCTTGCATGCGCGCGAAGGCGCGCATGCAAGACACCAGTCATGTTGCCATACCTTAGCAAGAAGTACATTTTATTTGTTTCCCCTGTAGCCAAGGTATGGCAGCTGCCATACCTTGCCATACCCAATTGACGCCTCTGTATAGCTAGAAGCTATGTTCAGCTCATTGATTCCATGCAAGAACAGGTTTTGGAAACAGTGAGGAAAATGTTCTGGTTTTTAACAGTGGGAGTCATGGGTTCGAATCCCATTAGTGGAAATCTGTGCGGGGGGAAATCAATGACAAATCAATGGCACTCTTGAGCAAGGCACTTAATCCTCTAAAACTGCTCAGCGGCCAACTACAGAAAAGCCTGTGGAATATCTGCCAAGTGAACAATGGAAGAAGGTCGTGCGGTAGAAGAGCATGTCACAGTAAAACCCGCGGTGTTGTTTTAACTCCGGGACCGCTAACTAGCACCCGTACGGATCCATTCTTAAAACCCCCAGAGTTAAACAAACACTCTTTCCTTTTTGCCGCGTACGAGCTCAGCAAAACCTCCCCGGATGAATAAATTAATGAATTTAACATTATAATGATGTCCCCCTCTCTCTCCCCGCTAGCCTCTTACTGTAAGTTAAAGCTGTGAGTGTTTGAGGTGGTGACGTTCACTGTGAGATCCGTGGAGAGAACCCCTGTTTTTCAGCTGACACTGGCACCATGCAAAACACACCTCCAGGAGTGTCCTCCTCCCAGCATCAATTATTTAACCACACTACTGGTGCTGCAGAAGCCCCGGTCTCAGCCATTACTCTCTCTAGCAATCTAAGCTTCGCCCAAATTACACCGGCCTCTCACATGCACATGCATGCACGCACACACCACATTTATTTTATAGCTTTTAAATAACTCATTCTTGAACCTAAAGAAAAGTTAAAAGATGTTGTTAACTACTTAAGCCATATTCTTTGTCATACAAAGAAGGAAATATGTGAGCTTGTAGATCTGCTATTTTCACAATTGTTTTATTTTTCATTTTTTTTAAACATTAGTTGCAGCTCTGGTTCAGTCCTCCTCAGCTGGGTTTTAGTGTCGGGTCCAACATGGCTGGAGTGCTTTCTGCAGGCAATCAGTAGTTAACCAGCGGGCTACTCGCTCTGACACGGGTAATGGCTCTTAATTCACATCACTACCCTGTGAATTATTGATGCAAACACACGTTCCATTATGCTGCCTGAGAAAGGAAACGCAGGCGACCCCAGGTGTGTGTGTGTGTGTGTGTGTGTGTGTGTGTGTGTGTGTGTGTGTGTGTGTGTGTGTGTGTGTGTGTGTGTGTGTGTGTGTGTGTGTGTGTGGGCATGTGTCTTGCATGACAGTAAAATCACCAGTGTTACAGTACAATCACCAGTGTTACTTTCTGTTAATTTATCCATTTGCAATTCCGAGAGCATACGGATGTAACCAAATGGACCTGTACTCTCTGAGTTAAATTAAAACATAGGATGTTCATAAAGACTGTCCGAGCTGAGAATGGGAGCCATGCTTAACACCCGGGATTCAAGTCAAACCTCTCAACCACTACCCGGGGGAGATAATATCAGGCTTTTTGGTCTTCAGGCAGAGACTTTGAGCCACTCTTTTGAGCTACTTTTACACTCACTGAGGCACTACAAACACACACACACACAACTTCACACGTGTCCGCTCCACTGTAAAGACATGAAGTTCATATTTCACCAAAGAAGATCCAACACCTCACAGCTCCCAGTGCCCTGAGGCCAGGAGAAAACATACTAATGAACAGCGCGCTGCCGACGCTTCGCTGCACTTCACATGCAGCTATAGACTTAGGTCTGGTCGTGACTACTGATATCACTAGCGTCTGTGTGTGTGTGTGTGTGTGTGTGTGTCTGTGTGAGGACGGATGGATGGAGGGAAGATCAAAAGAATATATGTTTAATGTCTCCAAGCCTTGAGAGAAAATTACTGCTTTCAAGGCCTGTTTTGGGCCAAATAAAGATTTTCTCCGGGAGCAGTTAGGCTGCTGCTGGAGAAGCTGTAAAGAGAGAGAGATAGAGACAGAGAGGGCGAGAGTAAGCTGCGTATAGCATGGTGTTGAACGAGTTCGCATGTGAAAGACGGGGAACGCGAGAGAAGAGAGGAGGAAGATTAGTATTTAACAGTGTTTAGTGCGGAATGCGTCTGGGTACGAGAATGTGTGTGGTTTCGTGGTTTTGCCCTGATGTGGTTAAAAACTCCACCCTCCTGGCTCTTCCGCGTAAAGCGATGCAAATGCTTTAAGAGCTATTTTGCTAATATTATCTAGGATTGTTCCTTGTTTATCTCCTGTCACACTGGATTAAAAGCAATACTCGGGTTCATTAAAAGAAGTCCTGAAAGCAACTGGGTTCCAGACATTCCACACTGCTAACGTTTAGCTATCGGCCGGCGGAGGAAATAGAGGGAGCCGAGCTCCCTAACTGGGACGACCCTGGTGAAAAATGTCCCGTTTGAATCCTGCCGGTCCAAAGACAGCTTTAGACCACCTTCCCCTGATAGATCATGTTGGACAGCCAGCGATTTAGCCCTCTAGCAGGTTAAGAGTTTAACCTGGTAAGTAAGCCTGATTTATGTGGCTTTGCCTAAAACACCTAAAAAGAGAACTGCTCCATAAGCTGACAACGCGTCACGGATGGAGTATAAATGAAGTTGTAGCTCGTTAGCCTGTGTCCTTTGGCCCCACTGTCTGTTTAAAACCCAAAATGAGTTGCGTGTCACTCACTGCAATAATAAATTGGGAGAGATCCGGGCGTTTTTGGATGTTCCACATGTGGACATCGTTTTTGTGACACGAACGCCGCTGAAATGAAAAGGCATCGTCGTCGTCCTACGTCCTTGCTAGTCAACCTCCACATCCAAACCCACACATGCAAGCCTCGTAAACATTGCTATAATGAATGATCCAAAAATAGTTATAGTTCACGTTAATTGTCGGCATAAATCATTGATGTGAAAGAAAACAAATGTGTCCTAAAAGTCATTTATATCTACAGGCTGTCATGTAAATTAGACATTTGTTTAGACACGTCTTTCTGTTGTCCCCAGAGGACACGGACAAATAATCCCTTCAAAGTGAGTTCTGCCGTTCTTTTACCACCATAATTTAACCAACAGTTAAACTGGGCCCAAAGGCAACAACCAAAATAAAGTCTGCCACATAGACCTCTCTTTCTCCTACAAACATTTGGTAACGCTTTATTATTTGAGGGACCAAACACAACAATGCTATTGCACCTTGAGCACTGTCATTACAAGACTAAAAAACAAATTCCGTTCCGGTTTCACCTAGCTGATGGATGCTCAGATGGCCATGATGACGGGCATTGACGGCTCGAGGGGGAACTGTTAAGAGGTTAAAATGTCTTGCACAAGCATAGTTCGACACACATAGTGGGGCAGGATGGGAGGTGAACCGGTGACTGTTTTGATTACCAGATGGCTTCTCTACCCAATAAACTACACAATAAATCGTCACTGTTGGGTTTCACATTTCGATGTTTTGTTTTTTCGTAAAGTAAAGCCCTGCTTCAACATACAAGACTGTCGCACAAAACCAGTGGAAATAGCAGATCTACAAGCACAAAACGCCTCGCGCCGCTTGTAGATCGGCTATTTTCTCTATGTTAAATCTTTTTTTAAATGATAAATACAAAACGGTTTTGGACATACAAGGTTTCCGCCCGAAAACAACGAAATTTACTTTGGGCAAATTGTGACAAAATCTGCAGTGATTGACAGCATAAGAATGAGTCAATAGTTCTCAGTGGGACTGGATCAGTGCTCTTCAACGCAGCAATGTGTAATCAGCACTCAGTATTCTCAGAGTGGAACTGGCACTGGGGCTTTCATTATGGAAGAATTTGGGTAATACTTTGCATTGTGATGCAGTAGAGAGGGTTTATGAAGGTGTGCATCTCCTGTGTCGATGGTCACTTTATAGTATTACCATCAAAGCGTTGCATTGCGAGCTTGAAGATCAGCCCTTTTCCCTATTTTTGTGCGATACTCTTTGTATGTAGGGCGTTCATTTATGAAAGAAAAAATAACATACAAAAATACTTCAACGCTGATGACGTTCGGCTAGAAAAGAACTCCGGCTTACGGGGAACGGGTTCATTAGTTTTCTCCGCAAAATTACGTAATTTCGTTTGCTCCTCGCCAAAACGTCATTTCCACAAGGAGTGTGTATGTACGCTACGCTGCAGGCTTCAGGACTATATGTGAGAGACAGCCATCTGTTTTCAGAGCAGCCTAACAATACTGACTCCAGGTGCCGTTAGCCTCATTCTCCCCCCTCTCTCCTCCCCCCCCCCCCCTCTCTCTCTCTCATTACACCTTTTCATTTTTCTGGGTCAGTCCACCACGACTGAAGGCTGGCTTCAAAGACATCCATGAATTAAAGTATATCTGTGTGTGTGTGTGTGTGTGTGTGTGTGTGTGTGTGTGTGTGTGTGTGTGTGTGTGTGTGTGTGTGTGTGTGTGTGTGTGTGTGTGTGCGCGCGCACGCGCATGCGCGTGGATTCTAAAAATATACATTCTCCCTGTTCAGACTCGTCCTCTCTCCAGTCTCCACCAAATCTCTATCTCTACACTTCTTCTTCATCTCCATCCACTGAGTCCTTCTCCTCTTCCTCCTTCCTCCTCCTCTCCCTCCAGCTCCATCTCTCCTCTCCTCTCTTCACCTAATATTATCATTTATATCTGCAAAGTAACTAGTAACTAAAGTTTCCAAATACATGTAGTGAAGTAAAAGTACAATATTTGAATCCGAGATGTAGTGGAGTAGAAGTAAAAGTATTGGCAATTGGAAATTGCCAATACTTTTTACTCCAGTAAAGTACAAATACCTCAAAACTGTACCTAAGTACAGTACTTAAGTAAATGTACTAAGTTACTTTACACCACTGCTTCCCCTCCCGTCTCCCCTTTCTTCTTCTGCCTGGCTGTATTCTTTCTCATCCCGTTGTATTTTATTCCTTCGCTTCCCTCTCCCCTCGCTCCTTTCTTCGTCTCTCTTCCCACCCCCTCTCCAGTGGACCTCATGCATACTTAACCGTGCTGGCGTTGCACATGTTTGCTAAGGAACGGTATGAATTTGCATGGATCCGCAGGACTATTATGTAAATGCCCCCTGCGTGACTTGACTCCCCGCTTCACTCCTTCGCTGCCGTTCCGCCCTCCGTCCTGATCTCGGAGAAGAGAGAAAAAGGTGTGTATCTATAATTTAACCCTCTGCCGCGCTTTCACCACCACTGCCTGCCAAGCACCACTAAGCCTTGGTTGAAGGAGTGCGAGGGCTTTGCAACGAGGTGAACGAGAAACGTGTTCAAGACCCAAAGGCTCCCCTGTGGGGGAATGGCTCGAGTCTGACAGTGGAATAAAGCTTTAATTTCAAGTTTTTTTTTGGTGGTGCACCGATACTGATGCTGGTTTCAGATCAATGAGAAGGATGACAAATAGTCATACTCCATAGCGGCGAGGCCAGGAAAACAAATAGCTGAGGTAAAAAATAATAATAATAATCATGGGAGAAGATGGTACCATTTCTGTCTTCTTGCCCTGTGTCTCAGAGGTGGGCTGTGGACAGTTCAGAAACCTGCCTAACCAATTACCAATGACATCATTATTACTAGTGGGGATTCCAAGCTAATGGAAACTACAGGCGCATTTCTCTTCTTGGAAAGAAAATAGAAGCCACTGTTAAGTCAATAAAATTATCACCAATTACCACCAATGATGTCATGGTCTTTTTTTATTTTACTACACACAGTGCACCTCTGAGACTCAGAGCATGAGGGCATTAATGGACCACAGTGGAAACAAGTGTCAAATTTTTTTGTTTTTTAATGGAATTAAATGTTGGTATTGGCGAGGGTACTCGGAAATAAAGAATTCATACTGAAAAAGTGGGATCCATGCACCCCTATACTGCCTTCAATCTAAAAATCACTGCAGTAAGCAGCAGCGCAGGAATCAATAGCCAGACAACCAGACAACAGCTTCGATTGATATGACTTTGTGAAATGACTGTCTGTCCCTGTTCCACAGATCAATAACACCCATCCTCGGTCCAATATCTGTCAATATCGTGTCTGTCGGGTGGAAACCTCATATGTTCAAAACTGTTACTTTTCAGGTTGCAAAAGTAGCAGATCTACAAGCTCAAAACACGTTGCTTCGCCCCACGTTTGGAGCATGTGGATCTATTACAGTAGATGCTTTTGTGTGACGCAGTAGAGTGATCAAGTAGGGTGTTAATTTACGAGAAAAAAAAACACACACAAAGTTAGAATATGAAGATAAGAGGTTTCTGCACCAACGGCAACGATATCCAACATCAGCTTTGCACACAAACACCTACAATGCTCTATCCCACGTGAGCCCTGCTAATAAATGCACATGCTTGCCCTTTTCCCACATGATTATAATTTCCATAGTAGCCTTGCACAAACATATAATGCTCCCCCCACCGTACCATAGGTGAAGGTGGTTTGCGTAGGCAGGCAGGGGGGAAGAGAGAGAGAGAGCTCTGGCACTCTGTGACCTCATTAAGGGGCTCGCCCGACTCCCAACCACCCACCGCCATGGTAACCGCTCCCGCGGGGATCGCTTTCCCAAGAGCCTTTGCCCTCGACCGTTCTCCAACCCAACACAACCCCCCACCCACCACCAACCACCACTGAACCTCTATCCTGCATCTTCCTCTTTCCTTCCTTGGCGTTGGGAAGGGGGAGGGGGGGGAGTGAAAGGAAAAAAAGGTGTTTGACACTTCAAGACACTTCCAGCTTGGCTAAGCCACCTGCCATCCCTCCCCCACCCCTCGGGAACTCCATAACCTTCACCGGGAAGGGAATGAGAGAGACTCTGTCAAAGCCCTTCCAGGTTCCCCATGCAGAGAAGGCACTGCCGGGAAGAGAAAAGAACAACGCTGTAGCCGCTTGACAAACCCGACACCTACAAACTTATATAATGGCTTACGCAAGGGTTGTTTGCATGATGGGAAGTAAAGCATGTTATTAGTGTAAAAACAATGAGTCATCCGCAGACCGTAGCCAACAAAACATTTACGACTCGTGAAAGACGATCCTCTATACTTTCTTGTGAAACTTCAGCCGGTAACTTCTGTTTGTATACATGATCCCATGTCCTGTGCTGGGTCAGGTTCTTGGACTTTCCTACCAAACAACCAAACTCTGACTGGCCGAACGCCGAGTTTCTACCACACCTCCTCCACACAGAAGGAAACCATGCCGCACAGAAACATTTGGAGCCTGTAGTGAGGTTTTCAAGCGCCTGTTTTCCTCAGAAGGCTGAGCCTGCGCTTCGATCGGGGCATGGAAACGGAGGCCAAGGGTTTATCAACAACGAGATGCAGAGGAGGTGCACTTCCTCTGACCGCATCCTTGGCTGTGGGCAGCTCAGCTACCATCAATAGTTTGTGGAAGTAGCCAAATTCTGTTTTTGTGTGTGTTTTTCTTTTTAGTACGGCAGTGGTTCTCAACCTAATGGGTCCAGAACTACAAGCTCACAACGCCTCACAATGTGAGGTGCCTCACAAGACATATGGCTGTTTTAAGGTTAAGCATGTAGATTGGCCATTCACAATATTTATCACTGGAACCGAGTCAAACTAAATGTAATGCCTCAACTCCTACAATGCTGAGTGCTAGTTATCGCATTGTGAGCTTATTTTTTGGTGTGACACAAGTATAAAACAAGTGGTTCATCAAACCAATTGATTTATTCAGTTAGAAATCCAACAATTAGATAGCTGCAGCCCTAAAGCTTCTTGCGTTTATATTTTCTTCGAGTGCTGCTCTATTTCCACTCACTCATCCGGTGTTTTCTTCAAAGGTTATGAACCCACACTCATCCTCCTAATATGAGACCTGGATCTCTGTGGCTTTTATGTGGAGTGCAGGGTCTCTGGTTGGGGTTGAGGCTGAGTGAGCAGCAGAGAGCTGGAGGTCAGGGAGGCAGCGCAGCAGCACCGTGAAGACAGACAGCGGGGGAGGAAATTGCCGGGGTTCTGACCCGGCTAAATGCACTCTTTATTGCAGGGAGAGACTGTACATAGAGTGGACCCAGACGTCTCCGTCTCCTATCGCAATCGTACGTGCAAGCCTTAAGCCAGTGGCTTTCAAACCTTTTCATGTCAAGGACCCCCCAAAATTATATATTTGGTTGCGGACCATCTCAAAAATGTTTCGTGCCCGGGACTTGAATTTGAGTTAAAAAATGTTGCTTAGAAAAAAATATATGTATATTCAAAGATGTGGACAAATGTTCACGACTTTTCAAAAATAGCAGATCTATGAGCTTCTTGCCTTGTATATGTGCTATTTTTTGAATATCTAAAGTATAAAGTGTTTAAAATGATTGAGATGCTATATTAACTTATTTAGCTGGGGATCCCCTTGGTACCCTCCCCAAGAAACCCTAGGGAGGAGCCGAAGAAGCTCATACAGTACGTTGTGGCATGGTGGTTGTCGCATTCTGACAAGAGCTGATCTTGAGTTGAGTTAATAGATGAGTTAATAGCAGACTGTATGAGGCGCCATATTCTATGATGCCATGAGAAGGCCGTACAGTGACACGTGCACAGTACAGTGACACATGCACAGAAGGCACACACACACGCAGGCCAGAGAAAAGCAATATTGAGCACCACATATAGTCCTTGACGGCTGTGTGTGTGTGCGTGTCTGTCTGTGTGCGTGCATGTGCATGTGATGCAGTGGGTGACAGTCGGTTGGGTGACATCAGCTCTTGGCCCGTTGCCAGCGAGGACAGACAGATTGATTGACAGATTGATTGACAGATGTCTCTGTGCCACAACGCTCCTTTAACTGCGACACACACACAAAGAGAAAAGTCTTTCCTCGGAGGGAGGGGAGGGGAGGGGAGAGGAGAGGAGAGGAGAGGAGAGGAGAGGAGAGGAGAGGAGAGGAGAGGAGAGGAGAGGAGGACAGAATGAGATTATGATAAGTAGAGGAGAGAGAGACGGGCAGGCCTCAGCGTTTAGAAAATGTCTCCAGAATCTCCTCTGGTCGCTCCTTTCCATACGTTGCACACAGAACATAGCAGCCGTGCACGTGCGTGCGTGCGTGCGTGCGTGCGTGTGCGCGTGTGTGTGCGCGTGCGCACGTTCATAGGCATTACCCTACTGATGCATGCATCCTTCTCCATCCAATTTTAACATATCGTCGCTGTCAGGCAGTAACCTTGTCATGTCATTTTCCAAAACGTTACTTTTCAGAAAAGGAAAAAAATAACCTGTGTTCTAGTAGTGGATCCAGCATAGTTATTACATTAACAAGAGCTTGTTACTGACTATAAATACATTTAGATTTACTGTTACAAGCTCTTATTGATACTTGTCATAAAACGCACACACACCACTTTCATTTCACTTTCAAAATGTTTCAGAAATCAGCTGAGCTACAAGCTCACACCATGTTGCAGCACATTGTGAGCCTGTAGATCAGCTAATTGAGATACTGCTGTGCGAAAAAAAATAGGGAATTAAATGCATAATGCAACATAAAAAGCTATACAGAGATACAAGCTTTCTCCCCGACAGTGACAATATGTTCACGAGTCAGTTGTGAGTGTGTGTGTGTGTGTGTGTGTGTGTGTGTGTGTGTGTGTGTGTGTGTGTGTGTGTGTGTGCGTCTGTGTATGTTCTTCCCCATATGTGTACAGTATGTTTTCACACACGTGTGCAGCGTGACACAAATGCCCTCCCGTCCATTGGAGGGCAGCGATACACAGAGAGCTGCATGGGGCACACGGATTAATATTCCCACAACGTCCCCCTGTGTGTCTATTTATACGGCACAAGATGGCAGAGGCTGCCAAGCCAAGCCATGTGTCACTGACACCCTAGTCTCAACCTCGGGGACATCTGTCCCGTTCCCCCCGTCCCCTACCATCACCTACCTGCACCTTTCTCCCTCAATGTCGAAACACTGCCGTCTAATTCTGGCTTTTTGACAAGTTCAGTCAGACAAACTCTGGGATTGAATAAATATATGTTGTTGCTGTTGGGCAGGAACCTCCATATTCTAACCCAGGGGTCTTCAACGTTTTCAGGCCAAGGACCCCTTAGTTGAGAGAGAGATGAAGCAGGGACCCCCCACAACCTGTTCATAGATTCCATATGGTTTCATCGTTTAACAGCACAATCATCAGTGTATTTTGGATTCATGTCAATTTGTGTTTTCAGATATTTAACCACTTGAACCGCCAATACATAATAAACATGACCTTTGACTCTGTACTTAGTCTGCTCTTTTTGCCCTCTACACCGAACTCTTTGCCGAAAATAGTCGATCTAGTGAGCTTGTAGATCTGCTATTTTTGGCTAAAGTTCTCCGAATATGGACTTGGACGCTAGGGTTCAAGTGGTTAAAAAAAAAAGTTTCTATCACACAAAGATTTGGAGGACCCCCTATAGTAACTCTGAGGACCCCCTAGGGGTCCGGGACCCCCTGTTGAAGACCTAACCCTAACCCTAACCCTTTTATGTTTTTCCGCAAATTAACGCCCTACTTCGTCATACCACAGCGTCACACAAAAGTAGCGGTTCCACAAGTTCAAAACGCAGCGCGTTTCGAGGCTTGTGGATCAAAATGGACTATTTGTACCATTTGTACAATCCCAAGAGTCTTTGGAACTGAAAGGTTTTAGAACCACTGGCATGGGTATATACTTCTGTTGGCCTACAGACTCTCTCTGGACACACACACACACAGACCCTCTTGTAGACAGCTATACCCTTCCGGAGGGCAACGCAGTGAGAACAACATGCCGTCGTTGTACAGCTGGGAGTTCAGTCAACTGTAAACAAGTCAGTCAAGAGTGGAGGTGAATAGGTGAGGCCACTGGCCTGTCAATCAAAGCAGCCTTGTAAAAGAACAAGACAGATGGTCTGGCGCACACACACACACACACACACACACACACACACACACACACACACACACACACACACACACACACACACACACACACACACACACACACACACACACACACACACACACACACACACACCAAAAACAATCCTAAAGACAACTGGTTCCCATGGCTTTATGGTCCCCCCCCCCCCCATCTTTAAAAAGTGCAGAGAAACAGACGGCAACAAATGGCATGTCCCTGACTCCGAAGAACAAAACAAAACATATTGACTTAAACCACCGCTTCTAAAAGTGGGGTCCGGGGACCCCCAGGAGGGATCATGGAGGGGGGGGGGGACAGCAAAATGAGGAACAGGAACACCCGGTAATGAGACGAAACGTAGGGATTGAGGAGTTAATCAAACGAATCGCGCTCTCTTTGTGTCTTCCACATCCAGTTCTTTCACTCTCATTCCGTCTGTCTGTCTGTCTGTCAATTCCTCTATCCATCCATCCCTTGCTTCTCTGCCATTCTCTTCACAGTTCCTCCCCCGCTCGTCTCTCTGTGTATTCCTCTCTCTCACAATCCCTTTAATCTCTCTCTCTCTTTCTCTCTCTCCATTCTCACATAATGGAGTTTGGTGAACCCAGAAGCGTACAGAGCCAGATTGATAGCCAGGTTTTTTTTTATTTAACCATTTGAACCAGCCTTGAATTATACTCCATCGTACGACGGGTGTCGCGCGGTGAAAATATCCCACCCTACAAGCTCACGACAACAAACGGTCGCATGGTGGAGTGGTGTATACGGTGGGTGGACTATACATAAATAGACCCATGGGGTATTTCTCGCATAATGACACGCCCGAAATAGGGACGGGTTAATGTCATTAAAGTTAAAACTCGCAACAGAACGATAAACAGAGATGAAACCCTACTGCAAGTAGTTAAGTGCACACATGCACACATACAAAAACACATCTACACAGACACACACATACACAGACACACACACAGGCAGACAGGGTTGCGCACCACATGCAGGGCTCACACAGAAACTTTCATTAACGCTCGTACACTGTACACACACACACACACACACACACACACACACACACACACACACACACACACACACACACACACACACACACACACACACACGGTGTGACAGCAGCTGTGTGAAACAAGGCATGGATGGATGGATTGCTGGGAGCCCCTCGCTGTGGAGGAATGCTGTCTCACTTTAAAAAAAAAAAGAGGATTTAAAGAGGTTTACCAGCTGCCTGACCCCTCAACTTTGACCTTACACCCCCTCCCCCTCCCCCCATACCGCCCAAAAAGCTCTTAGTCAACCGACACAGGGAGGCGGCCTCTGAAAGGAGTGATTTGTGACCTGTGTCCATGTGGAGGAGCTGGAGTGAGTGATGGAGTGTGTGGCCGTGTGTGTGTGTGTGTGTGTGTGTGTGTTGGTAAATGTGGTTTAACGGGACAATTGGCCTGAATACACACCACACTAACAGGACATTTTGGATTAGCAGGACAGGACTGGTGTCCTGCTAATTCATGGACAATTCTGAAATAGCAGAAGTGTTGGTCTAGAGAGCCCAAATCCACCTTTTTTTTTTGATGTCCTGTTAATACACATACACCCGACTTTTTTGTGTCTGAACAGCGCCCCCATAGGTTGTGTAATGCTACTGCATGTTCATACACAAGCTCATGAATATTCACACACAGTGTATGTTTTGAAGCACCTGATTGGCTGGGTGTCAGAGTCCTGTTAATGCACATACATGTTTTTATGAACATTTCAATGACATAGCATTTTGGGTGAATAACGTTAGTCATAAACACTCTTCAGGGGTCTGCCATTATAATAGCAACACCACAGGCCCCATGTGGCCCCCAGGGGCCCCTGGCTGCCATAAGCACACCGTTGCTCCGATCCACACTAAACTTGGCACACACACCGTTCAGGGGTCTGCCATTATAATAGCAACACCAAGGGCCCCATGTGGCCCCCAGGGGCCCCTGGCTGCCACAGGCACACCGTTGCTCTGATCCACACTAAACTTGATTGTACAAACACCGTTCTGGGGGTCTGCCATTATAATAGCAACACCACAGGCCCCACGTGGCCCCCAGGGGCCCCTGGCTGCCACAGGCATACCGTTGCTCCGATCCACACTAAACTTGGCACAAACACCGTTCAGGGGTCTACCATTATAATAGCAACACAAGGGGCCCAATGTGGCCCCCGGGTGCCCCTGGCTGACACAGGCACACCGTTGCTCCGATCCGCACTAAACTTGATTGCACAAACACCGTTCAGGGGTCGGCCATTATAATAGCAACACAAGGGGCCCAATGTGGCCCCCAGGGGCCCCTGGCTGCCACAGGCATACCATTGCTCCGATCCACACTAAACTTGATTGAACAAACACCGTTCAGGGGTCGGCCATTATAATAGCAACACAAGGGGCCCAATGTGGCTCCCAGGGGCCCCTGGCTGCCACAGGCACACCGTTGCTCCAATCCACACTAAACTTGGCATAAACACTGTTCAGGGGTCTACCATGTTGGTGGTTTGCCACACCATGGGCCTGCAACATGATTTGCATAACATACAGACAATGTTTCTTAATTATACAAATTTAACCAGATATTGCAATTGTTGTATTGTTATTTTGTGTAATAATTAATCAAAACGTCCCAAAAAATCACGTTTATATTAATGTCCATTTTCCAAGTTTGCCAACATTTTAGCTCACTCCAAGGAGGCTATGCATATTTTACAAACCACTCATCCAATTGACTGTACATTTTGTGGTTCTTACATGTTTCTATTTTTTATTAATGAATTGCATTTGTTTTCTTAATGAAAATCTTGGCCGGATTTAAAAGGCATTTTTAGAATCGGCCCCAGGCCTAAATGGATTAATGCAGTGGTTCTCAACCTTTTCAGGACACAACCCCCTAAATTAATAATAATAGCAGATCTACATGCTCACGAGGATGTAGATTGGCTATTTTCACAATTTCTGCATAATATTTGTCAATTTGGCCAATGTTTAATTTAAACTGTCACTCTAGAGGTATTAGAAAGTACTTAAACTGTCACTTTAAAAATGTGTAGCTATACAAGTGATGACCATGGTAATCAAATGGCTATTCGCATAACAGGTTTACCAGGCAGGCAGTGAGTGGTGTGGGCTTGCACATACCCCCCTATTCATATGGATAGGCTACTTTAACACCTACTGTAGGTTTCCAGCGGTGACTGTATGTGCATTGTGCGTGTCTCAGGCTACCTGGCTCCATTACTGTGATAGATGAGATTTGTTCAAAGCAAACTTTTAGTTAGCACGCACACATCTAAAGGCGCTCGTGCATGTGACGTCAATAAATGACCGTCCGCCCTGAAAAGAAAACCCCAAAGCACCACTGGTAGCAGCTCTGCACAGTCATGTATGCTGATCAGCGTAGCTCCTATATACAGTATCACATGACCACATCATGACCATGACATCATGTACAGTACATATGAGTTTAAGTTAACTCCGACATACAGGAGTAGGCAGGCACCCAGGCACCATTTTTACCCTTGGGTAAAAATGCTAATTAAGTTCAAGCCTACAGATCATTTTGGTCACTTTATCATCTAATCAGGCTTTTATGAACACCCTGAACAGTTTTTAATATTTATATATTTGATGTAAATGTTATCTTTCCCCCCAGGCTCAGGGCCTCTCCACATACACACCCATTGTAACTTCAAACTTCATTAAAAACACACACTATTTTTTTCTGGTGACTCATACTACCCTCCTAATACGTGAGCAGGCCGTGTTTTCTCAATAACCCTTTTCATTTATTTTTAATAATTCTTTGGGAAAATTTGAAAAATTAAAATTATTACAAATAAATGAAAAATTGTATCGAAAAAAAACATGGCCTGCTCATGTATTAGGAGGGTAGTATGAGTCACCAGAAAAAAAAATAATGGAGTTTGAAGTTACAATGGGTGTGTGTGGGGAGAGGCCCTGAGCCTGGGGAGGCAGACCCATGCAAGGCAGAGTTTTTTTAAATGGAATATCCCTTTAAATCCCGATACTGATTCTAGAATTATTCCTCTACACAGTATTACACAGTATAGGCAAAATTCTTGTGTTACGAATTGTGTGTACATCTTGTAGATCAGTGACTTCACTAGCCTTCAGATACAGTATATGACACCAAAGTAGCTTACTACAATTCTAAGGTCAAATTATTCTAAATAAGCTTGTGACCTTGACCTTTTATCACTGAACTGTACTGTCTGTACTGTACTGTCTGTACTTTTACTGTACTGTAAAAACAGTGCAGTAAAAGTTTGTTTATCGGTGATGACACTGATTGACAAATTGTAGCATTCCCTGTGGGATCATAAAGCACCAAATAGAGTGTCTCGTTTGGCTTGAATAAAGCATAGCCTTATTAGCCTACTACCAAGGTTGTCCCGAATATGCCATTTCCTCATATGTGACACAATGTTACTATAGTCCGGCCAGTTTGTGCAGTATTTTGATGGAATCGCGCACTTTTTTGCCTGAAATGCTCGGACTACAATCAGTCTAACCTGCTTGATTCCTCCAGACTCAAATCTAATCCTCATCTCCTTGCTTGAGGGAGCAGGGATTTAAAGTTCCTTGAAGTACACAAGTTCCTTGAAGTACACAATAAAGAGGAGCTCAAGTGGGACACAACGCACGTGAGGATAAAGAATTTGCAACTATATTGCTTTTATCGCCTGAAGAGGTTCGGAGTCTAGGCTACTGCATCCTCAGGCTGGACTACAATAGCTCCATTGAGAGTGTTCTGTCACACCTGGATTCGCCCACGAGAATTATTAAAGTTATATCACTGGATTGATCCAGACAGACAAACAGTCTTTTAATTATATAAAAGAAAATAATGTGTGAATTAAATCAAACAAGCCACCTGTCCTGTTCTCTGATTGGCTGTAGCACGTCTCTACTCTCAGTGCTGTCACAACCCATGTTAGGCTTTTAGGTTATAGGACGGCAAAAGGATCATCTGGGCTAGCATGTTGCATTGTGAACCGGGCTTAAGAAATCTGTTATACAATCCAGGATGAGGTGCGTGTGTGCGCGTGTGCGTGGGTGCATCCGGCAGTGGTAGGTCACGTCAGACAGTGGGTAGGTAGGCTCTTTGAAAAGAGTGGAGGAGAGCTTAACTCAAATTGGTTAACAATCGGCAGACAAACAGGCAGGCAGACAGACAGACAGACAGACAGACAGACAGACAGACAGACAGACAGACAGACAGACAGACAGACAGATAATGTTAATTTAACCTTGCATCATGAGACTTAGTGTTCATTTGGTTCCATTTGTACTGTCAGAGCAGTGTAGATGTTGTTGACTAAAACTATGACGAAAAGTATTTGTCGATTGCATTTCTTTCACTGACAAAAACTAAATAAAAACTAAGCTGTGATGACTAAAACTAAGACTAATTATATTGACAATTTCGTCAACAAAATCAAAACTAGACTAAAACGTTAGGGAGGGACTAGTGGAGTAGAGAGTCATTTTAAGTTTGGTTGTTCTCAAGTGTTGCGTGCTGAAAATAGCAGATCTTCAAGCTCACAACGTGTCGCGCAACGCGTTGTGAGCTTGTAGATCTGCTATTTTCAGCACACAACCAAGTGTAAAATCACTCATTACGATGCCATCAAGGCCTGCCAAAATACATTTTAGTTGACTAAATGAACTGTAGATTTAGTCGCCTAAAAATGTATGATATTTAGTCGACTAAAATTAGACTAAAACTAAAACTCTTCAGGTCACTAAATTATGACTAAAATTAAATGACATTTTATTCAAAACTAAATCAAAATTTGTTGTCAAAAACAACAGTGTCAGAGTCCCTGGGCCTGAACAGTGGTTCTCAAAGTGGATTCCAACCTGGAATTCACTTTGAGAACCACTGTGTGAACAGAATATGAACATTTTTACATAACAGCATGGTAGCAATATCAGAATAATGATAGTTGACAAAGTAACCATCTTGGTGGTGCCGGTGGTGATAACATTAATATCCAAAGAAAACATTTGCCTTGTCATGGCATGTTCGGGGACATCATGAGCATTTAGCAATACAAAAGATTTGCATTCATTCAACCTTTATTTAATTTCTCGAAAAGATCAATTGAGGGAGATCCTCATTTACTACTTTATTGAAAATAGATGTTTTGATTTATGTAAATGTGGGGGTTTCTGGACTAACGCTGGTATTAAACATAATTCTGGAAAAAGTAGCCTATTTATACATTTGCAGGCAACTGAATAATGGGGATGCAGTAACGCACTGTAGATTATGAGATACTGCAAATCAATTATCAAATTATAATTGCCATAATTATTCCTTGCAGCTACAAAAATGATGTCATACAACATGTAACTCAACATTGAAGTAGGGCTGGGTGATAAATCTCAGACCTGACTTTCTTTTTTTTTAAGATTAGTTTTTTGGGCTTTTTATGCCTTTATTTGTTAGGATAGTAGACAGACAGGAAATGGGGAGAGAGATGGGGAATGACATGTGGCAAAGGTCGTCCGGATCGGGAATCGAACCGGCGACCTGCATACCTAGACTTGTGGATCTGCTATATTTTAAAGATTCACTTAATTTTTCTTCCTGTGCATTTACCCGCTGGAAAAAACAATGTCATTGCTTAATTGCAGTGCACTTAAAACTGACCCAAAAACAACAAATGTATCGATAATTTATACCTACAATCGACAGGCTGCAGTCTAAGGCAGATTTTGGTTTCGGAAAATGATTTGAAAAATGCTCCCTTCAAATGTTCTGGGTAGCTATAATCACTGTAGCAGGTCCCCCAGCAGCAACGTTTCACCATGGCCGTAATAATGTAATATAAATGTTTTTGATATTAATTTGCCTATATACCAGTAAGACTCCCTAATCGGGTCACATTTATGATCGGCTACTTTTGACTATTTTCCCATATTTTTTTCCCAGGGGGTCCGTGGGGAGCCCTGGCGGTGGCTGGGCCCCTGGGTACCCCCTGGGTGCTGGCCCCGTCTCTCCCGGTCGATGGGGGGCCAAGGTACGGGCTTTTTAGCGGGTTATGGGAGCCAACTTTGGGTGGAAGTGTTTTGCTACGCTGTCGTCCAATCCTCACAGTTAGGGAGAGGGCTTTGCGACAGATCAATCATGCAGTAATCATGCAGATCTACAAGCTCGCAGCACGAAGCATTGTGAGCTTGTAGATCGTCTATTTTTTGGCAAAGAGATTTGGTAGAGAGTGAAAAACTACTGTATCAAGTATTATATTATGTACCTTTTACCAATTATAGAGGGTTTAAATAGTACTGGATATGCAGCTCGGCAAATAAAAGGTGAATTGATCCCAGTGTATGACAGAGGATGATATCACGATAAATTAAATCTCCACAATATGATTATTGTGAGTGTTTTTTATCACGATAAACGATAATATCGTATATTGTCCCATCCCTACGGTCTGAGGTGCTTTGGCGGTCTTCCCCGAATTTTGTCTGATTACAGCGGGGCAGGGATACATTCCTGTGTCCTACAAAAAATAAATGTTGAACCTTGTTCATGATTGGTGTGTTTTTCAGCTATAGTTTTTGGTCTTATAACCCTTCCAGTAAATCTCTTATGAAAATCTCTAAAGAAGTCAAGAATAACAGACGAGCTGTAAAGTTAACTTCACAAAGCTTAAAGGGATATTCCACTTTCAAAAAACTTTTTGTCATTGTATGGTCTAATCAGGCTTGTATGAACACCCTGAACAGTTTTTAATTTTCTTCATTCAGTATTTAGATATTTGATGTAAATGTTACCAGGCCCTCCAGGCTCAGGGCCTCTCCCCACACACACTCATTGTAACTTCAAACTTCATTTTAACCATGATAGATTATTTAAAAACACCCATTATTTTTTCTGCTGACTCATACTACCCTCCTAATACGTGAGCAGACCATGTTTTTTCCATAACGTTTTTCATTTATTTTTTATATATTTTTATTGTATTACATTTTTTCCATTTTCCCAAAGAATTATTAAAAATACATGAAAAACGTTATGGAAAAAACACGGCCTGCTCACGTATTAGGAGGATAATATGAGACACCAGAAAAAATAATGGGTGTTTTTAATGAATCTATCATGGTTAAAATGGAGTTTGAAGTTACAATGAGTGTGTGTGGGGAGAGGCCTGGGCGTGTCGGGCCAGAAAACATTTACATCAAATATCTAAATATTGAATGAAGAAAATTAAAAACTGTTCAGGGTGTTCATACAAGCCTGATTAGACCATACAATGACAAAAAGTGTTTTTGAAAGTGGAATATCCCTTTAAGTCTATTGACCCCTCAGTCATGACATTTTCAATGTCCCCCTTCGACCAAGATGGATGAAAATGCTAGTTTGTTCACTGCAGAACTTTATTAACAGTAGCTCAACATTGAAGATGTTGAAATCACATCTCTCAGCCTGTTCTCAGGCCTGCTAAGTCACACACAGTAGTCATATTGCATTGAATTGTAGTTTACCATCTCAGTGGCACCAACAACACTTAGTTAGTGAGCTTTGTATCGATGTCATTCCAGTCCTGCATGTTTACTGGCTTATATTCCACTTGTATGGTTGATCCTGAGGGCAAGTCAGGTGTTGAAACAGTAACACACCACTGTAGGCAAGAGACATTGACCGAAGTGCTGTACATGGTGCATAAATGACAAACAGGCCTACCAGTAAGACTCCCTAATCGGGAGATAAGCGACCGTCAGGTCACATGTATACACAAAGACGGATGTAACTGGCATTGGTTCCTAGTTGTGTGGACAATGTATAGTTTTGGTTGGCTCAGAGAATGTGGGGTGTACCGATTTTTGTGATTTTAGGGCAAAATTTGTAGGAGCAGTGTCCAAAAATGTGTTTGAAAAAATCGGCCTGATGGGGGCGCTATATGGGACAGATCCATGTTGATGACATGAGTGTAGACATACTGTGTAGCGATTTGCGCAGGAAAATTAAGGAGCATTAAAAGCCAGCGAAAAAACAAATGTGTCTTAGGAAGAGATTTAAAAACATCAATAGAATGCCTTGTTTGTGTTTAGCTATGTCACATTTAATCACATTTGACCCTTAAATACCCTGCAGTGACATATTTTCATGTGTTTAATTGCAGCTGTCCTGTTAATGTAGTTAGTCCTGTTAATTCACATGGGCGGAGCTTAGAACCTAATTATCTAATGTCCTCCTAATGTAGGATTTTGTCAGATTGTTAAAACTTGAGTTGTGTTGAGTTTATTCAACTTTTGAAGTGAAATATGTGTTCTATGGCTCAAAATAGATTTTTTGACATGCTCCACATATTAGTAAAGCAAGTGGAAAGTGGTGTCCTGCTAATGTTGTAAACCGCAGGTTTGAGCTAAAGGGTCCTGCTAAACCACATCTACCAGTATAGGTGTGTGTGTGTGTGTGTGTGTGTGTGTGTGTGTGTGTGTGTGTGTGTGTGTGTAGAGCAGTGGTTCTCAGCCTGTGGTTCGGGACCCCCAGGTGGGTCCTCAAATTATTTTGGGGGGTCGCCAGATGATTAACTTAATGTGAAACATTGTTTTTTTCACTCAACAGTAAACAAGCCAACATAAAGTTTAAGTGTATAGAGGTTATCTGCACATTTCTAAAGTGACAATTTAAGGACTTTTAAGACCCTTTTAATACCTATAAAACCTTTCACATTGGCCATATTGTCAAATATTTGAGGTAGAAATTTTGAAAATATAGCCGATCTACATGCTCACAACGCCTCGCATTGCGAGGCGTTGTGAGCATGTAGATTTGCTATTTTCACAATAGAACCGTGTTAATGCCTCAACTCTTAGTGCTCATCAGGGTGGGGAGTCCCCAGTTAAAATATAATTATCTTGGGGGTCGCAGCCTGAAAAGGTTGAGAACCAGTGGCGTAGTGGGGGAAGGGGCTTGCGAGAGAATAATCGAGAGTGTGCGTGCGTGCACTTATTACTATAGGTTACTTATGAGGGTTAATTGTCCCAAAAGGTATTGTAGATTTTCTTTTTTTTAAAGGTTAAATATGATTTTCAGATTTGGGTTTACAATTAGGAAACGATTGGGATCAGAAATTTAGAGCAGTGGTTCTTCTCAAACCTTTTTATGTCAAAGACCCCCTTAATTGTCAGTTATTAGACTGCGGACCCCCATTTGAAAAGCTATGCCAGGGACCCCCTTATAAGAGAAGAGTTTTACTACTCTAGCAGTGATTCCCAACCATTTTAATTTCAAGGACCCCTCCAGTTTGACATGCATTAGGCTAAGGGCCCCCATGTAATGGTATTTCCATTTCTGGGACCCATTTGTACACTCTCGGAGTTTGAGAACCAATGATTTAGAGGGTATGTTTAGGTTTAGAGTTAGACTTTTACAGGGTAGGTTTAGGGAGAGAGAGAGAGAGAGAGAGAGAGAGACTGAACCATTGTACACAGTACACACACCCACATGGCTGAAGGTCGCTGGCTGTGTGTCGGTCTGTCCGTCCACTCAACACAACTGTACATTTCTTTGTCTGTGTGTGCGTGTGCGTGTGTGTCTGTGTCTGTGTATGTGTGTGAGCCTGTGTGCATGCGTGCGTGCGTTGTTTGCACGTGCGCTGCGAGTGGAAATTCCGCTGACATTTTCTGTTTACTGCGTCTCCGGCCCACGTGGACGGACGGACTATGTCCCCCCCTGTCCCGCCACAATACCCGTTTGTCTCTCCGGCTCTCCCAGGGTTCCCGGCTCCCGCGCTGGCACACGCCCACACACACACACACACACACACACACACACACACACACACACACACACACACCAAAAAAGCAGCGTCCTGGTGTGGTCGGGTGGAGACAGAGGGGGTGTGTCAGTCAGTGGACAACACTGGGACTGTTGTCTGCAGCCACACACACTCACACTCACACACACTCTCTCTCAGTGACAACGCCCACTACTACTACACCAGACTGGTCATGACCCCCACATTCAATACAGGCCCGCCGCTGTCGTATGAGGTCTCCACCCGACAAGAGACGACCCCGACATGTTTACGTGTACCAATTAAAATCTCTCAAAGCAGTGTTTCCTCAAACTTTCACATTTCAAGGTCTCCCCATAACTCTGACAGTGTAACGGTCTGTAACTGTCAGAGTTAGACTTGTGTGGGTCAATTTAGACCCCCTAAAGGAGCTTGTATATACATTTTCACCCAAAGACATTTATTTTGGAGTAGAGGGGAAAAAATGCAGAATTTATAGATTGCCAAATATATGTATTTGTTTCGTCTATCTTCCATTCAATCCCATGATGCAGAGAGGACTGGTCTAGCAAGCCAGTCTGTTTGGATCATGATCTTTCAATAAAACTTCGTCCATCCTTCATCTTTGTTTTTCCATCATATATTAGACTCTCTGATTAATTATGTTTTTGGTTCACTATTAGCCTATACAACAGTTCTCTGTGGAACTTGATAAAGAGCTCTTTATGGAAAGGTTTGGTTCCACGAACGTACTGTACTGTACAGTACAGCACAAGAGAAGTGATGATGTGCAGAACATTTTCAGTTCCATCCGCACAAAGCTTTATTTATGGAGATAATGTCATGTGTAAAGTCAGTTGATGCCCGTGTGTTAACCCTGGACCAAATGGGGCTTATATTATAACCTCCCCCAGATATATTATAATGTGACTTATCTGCCAGACTCTGTCTCGTTGCCGCTGGAATGCTCAGAATGGAGGAGGAGAAGGGCATCGAAAGTAGGAGTGTCGTGATGCTTATCTCTCACTATATGAGCTTGGATTGTGATGCTGCGGATAGTTTCCTTGGCGGTGGAATCTGCACAATGAAGTGTTGGAATGGGACGGACGGACAGCAGCAGTTGGACAAAGGCCACCATGGGAGCCCACACTGACTGCACTGGACTATCATGAGACTGATCTACAAACCTGAGAGGCATTCCTCCCTCATGAGCCTCAGTTATAATCGAGTTGCGTGCCGGGTGTTGTGCTCGCTGAATAGCAGATCTACAGGTTCACAAAGCGTCGAGCTTGTAGATCTGCCATTTACGGCTTGCAACACCAGCGTGCGACTAGGGTTGGGACGATATGAACATTTCATCATCACGATTATTGTGAACAAAGAGATCGCGATTTACGATATTATCGCGATAATCAAAATATTCCCAACATCCATTATCCTGGGACGAAACATTTGCCAAAAAATAGTAGATCTACAAGCTCACAATGTGTCGCAACGCAATGCGTTGTGAGCTTGTAGATCGGCAATTTTTGGGCAAAGAGATTTGTTAGAGAGTGTGAATATGGGGTCCCCCTTCCGGAATCAATGGGGGTAAATTTACTCGAATCAAATTTTTGTCTTAGGAATGTGACAAAAACCAAAAAATATTATTGAACTCTACTCTCCATGGCATGAGTAATCAATAGAAAAAAAGTCATTTTGGGGGTGAACTACTCCTTTAAGTGGTACCAGATATGCAGCTCGGCAAATAAAAGGTGAATTGATCCCAGTGCATGACGGTATGATTATCGTGTTTCTTATACCGATAAACGATAATGTCGCTTATCGTCCCATCCCTACGTGTGACTAGGTATAAATCAGGCTATAAACGTTGGAATGTTTTTTGCGGGGAGTGTGGTGACGTTTAGAGTGAGTTAAGGCAGCCCAGTAACTTAAGCCTTCTTAAATATCTGCGTAGGGCAGACAGTCAATAGAAAAAAATCACACCCGTGTGAAGTGGAGCTGTGTGTGTGTGTGTGTGTGTGTGTGTGTGTGTGTGTGTGTGTGTGTGTAGATCATGTGTACCGATTTTTGTGACATTTGAAGAAAATATGTTGGAAAAGGAGCAAAAAGTGTGTTTTGGAGAAAATTCAAGATGGCGGAAAATCTATCCTGGCGCAAATGGGCGTGGCCTATATGGGGAGATGCGTCTTGACCCAAGGAATCCAGGGAAAAAAGAATTGTAATTTTCCGATCTACGGTTCAAGAGTTACGGGGCAAAACGTAAAGTGGGCCGTTATAGCGCCACCATGAGGCCGAGTGATGTAATTATTTTGCGATTCATTCTTAAAATCATTATGAATCTCCTCTCCGAGGTTTGAAACTGTAGCTCCTATGGTTTACGAGAGAAAAATACTTGAAAGTGATTTCTTGCATTGTCCCATTATAAGTCAATGGGGACAATTAAGCGTTGTTTTTTGCCGATTACGTCGGCATGGTAAGGCGGATCGGAACGAAAGGTAATAGAACACCATTCCCGGCCGAGCCGCACATTTTGATGTATATATTGCGCGAGTGGCGTAAATGGTGCGGCACTAGTTACGCGCCGAAGTCAGGCTACATACACACAGACAGACAGACACACACACAGACAGACCCACACAGCCACGTATAGGGAGCTGCACACAGCTCCAAAAAACAAAAATAATG
Organism: Nannobrachium achirus; assembly: GCF_963921795.1. Lineage (NCBI taxonomy): Eukaryota > Metazoa > Chordata > Actinopteri > Myctophiformes > Myctophidae > Nannobrachium > Nannobrachium achirus. Next base: position 44,609,828 of record NC_137810.1, read on the forward strand.
GGTGGACACTGGTAGGGTTGGGTACCGAAGTCGGTACTTTTATTGGTATCGAATGCATGACGTCGGTACTATCGAGTATCGGTTCACGTAAAAACAAACGGTACCTCGTTTCGATACTCTTGAACGTACCCGTGGCCGGTCGCATCCGTAACAACATTGAATTGCTTTAGTAAACTTGCATAGTTGCGTTACTGTGAAAATGGCCCACAACTGAAAACATCCGATGATCCAACGTCTATGATCTCCGGCTGTGACACTGTGTGCGCATCGATCGTCACCTCTCCCCAGTCCCCACGCTAACGCTATGGACCAGAGCTACTCTTCCCCATAACGTCTCCCCCTCTCCGCTCGCTGCTCTGTCTGGCTTTCACCCTTTCCGTGTTGAAGAAGTGAAAGCGTTTTTCTGTGTCGTATAAAAAAAAGAATACAGTCCCGGGAGAGATGTGTAGTATGGCGGTACATGTGTCTTTAGTTCCGACCGTCTAGATTAGAAAAAGTAATTGATCGGTTGAAACAAACTTTTTTTTACGCATGTTTGTGTTTGTTTCGCCAGCGCAGGGCAGACACCCTGCCGCTGTGTAACTCCATGCTGCACGTTCATGTATGCAGTAGACGCGAACGCGCATTCGCGTTCAATGGAGTTGCATTCAGCAACGCAAATTGTTGATGTGAGGTTTAAGATTTATTTTAGTTTTATTGTCACTACTCAGGGACAAGAAGCAAATTGCAATGTTGTGATCGAGGTGATAATAATAATAAGAAAAACTAAGATAAGGTAAGATGATGATGATGATGATAATAATAACAATAATAGTAAAAGTTATAAACCGTCAACAGTATAGCCATATAATAGCTGTATAAAGAATGTGTTCTATGCAGACAAACACTTGTATATAAAATAGCCGCCATAGTAACAGTAATAGTAGTCCCATCAACTACAGTAAGCCTACTACTTGACATGAAAATGGCTGTCTTAGGCGGCCTTAATAACCTATTGTGGTGTGTAAAATAGCCTATAGAAAAAAGTTAATAATAATAATAATAAATAAAAAAGTATCGAAAACAGTATCGAAACAGGTATCGTATCGATTCCCAGGTATCGAAAAAGGTATCGTATCGATTCAGAAGTCAACGATACCCATCCCTAGACACTGGACAGTAAGTCAGGTGGACAGTACTACAGAGTATAAACAACACCAAACTAACCGCCACAAGGTCGACCGGTCCGA